>NW_006296221.1:3458699-3487345 GCF_000327345.1 Myotis davidii
ATTATATATACATAATTAATTACAAATTAATATTTGCATGTTTTTATTTATACTCTTTATATATAATTATTTTTCCTCTGAGGCCTTAATTTGGAAAATTGAATATGTTCTGTCTCATTATAAAGCCTATGCATGGCCTTCTAATATTCTTTGTGAAAACTATTTGACAATAACAAACTTGTTCTCCTTTAATCCTTGGGACAAACAGTAATTTCCATTTATTTAAGTCTTAGTTTTCTGACTATTAATATGCAATGGGTCATATTGTGAAACAAAGGCTTAACAAATGTCCTGTTTGGAATATCAATGAGTTACTTTTAGTCATCACAAAGAAAATGCAAAGAGCCTTTTTTTAAAAGTAAATATGAAACTGTCACAGAACTCATTTGAAGAAAAATAAATGAAAGAATATTCATTTGAAACTGCCTAGCTTACAGCTTGTTTTTGGGGATGGCAAGACAGTTATACATTTGGAAGGGGTCTTAGAACTCCTCAAATAATAAATACCTTTGACCACCCTTCCATTCGACAGAGAAGGAGACTGAGACAGAAAAACCAGTGCCAACCCAAAGGCACACAGCAATCTGATGCCATGTCAGGCGTAGAATCCAGCCTTTGATACTAGACTGATTGCTCTTTTCAAAATATGCTATGGTATGTCTTTGAGAAGCAACGTCAGCCCAGAAAAATGTTTATGGCCATGATAAAATGGTAAAATATATTTTTTTAATTTGGTTAGCGGAATGAGCATCTTTTTTTTTTTTGAAAAATTTCCTGTAGTGGCATTTCTACCTACTCAATTACCCGCCCCCCCCCCCAACACACACACAAATACAAACATTCATAAGTGATTGTGAGATATCAGAAGATGAGGCAATCTCTTCTTCTTTGTGATCACACAGGCATTAAAAAAAAATAGTTCCTTGCACTTAATTAAGCTGAACTGAAATTCTCCAAGCACAGTTTAGTATCCCTAAGGCACCCAGTGTTCCCATTTTATATTGCCAGCTTGTCTTGACACTCCTCATTTTCATCCTCTCTTTTATTTGCTGTTGAGATGGGTCGCTATCTGGTATGGGCAAAGGGGTTTAGAATGGGAAGTCAGACAAAACTAGGTTAAAATCTTTAGTTTTATTGCATGAGCCATTTGGGGGAAGTTGGTATTGTAATATTGACCAGGCAGTTTTATCTGGCCCTAGTTCTCAAGTAGATTATTACATAACCATGTGAGATGTTGCTTTGCTGCTGTTCTCTGACCATGTGTTCTCAGGCCCTGCCTTCCTTGCATACCAGCCTGACTTCTTACTCAAGCATCTTCATCGTTTTGCTAAGGGTTTGTATACATAGCAAGATGGAGGTGCCTAAGAATTACCTCCCCATCAGCACCCTTACGCCATTAGGAACAGTTCCTAGAATCATGAATGGGTATTGGTGTATAAGTAACCCAGCTCTCTCACCCTTCAGTTGAAACAACCCTGAGGCATATGTTTGACATTGGTCCTCAGAGTTCCTCAGCTGATGTGTGTGTGTCCCGGTTGCCAAAATGGTGATGTATATGATGATGCAGATGCTTTCTTTCCTCCCCTGACTCATCTCTCCACTCCCCTCCCAGGGTCGTGTGGACTCAGCTTTGTAATAGACTATTTCACTTGCATCCTTGTGTCAGAATCTGCTTCTGGGTGAACTCAAATACAGACAGACATAGACAAGTCAATAGCTCATAACAAAAGAAAGTGTTTAGTGCTATAAAAATTTTAAGACTGGTATACTATGAAAATACTTAATACAGATTGTAAAGAGATTTGTTCAAAGAGGATTTCCTAGAGTAGGTGGTATTTCAGTTAATTTTTTTTTTTAAATGTGAAGGGTTAGCTAGATAAGAAAAAGGTGTAGGGTTTCAGGAAGGGAGACCTGCAAGTTCAACGTCTTGGAGGGACAAGACAATATGTTACCATGTTTAAGGAGCTGAAAGTGGATAAATGTGTCTAGAATATAGAGTAAGTGTAGGAGCAAGTAATGAGAATAAAGGCTAGAGAACCAGGCAAGGGGCATATCAGAAGCTCTTGTGAGCTAAGCCAAAGAGATGTTTCTGTGCGCAAGAGCAATAAAGAGGCCTTGTGGAAAGTTAAGCAGAGCAATGATGAGATCAGATGTCTGTTTCAGAAAGATTGCCATTTGACAGCACTGGGGAGAATGGATTGCAGGGATCAAGGTAAAAAGCTTGGAGACCCATTGGAAGACTGTGGCAGTAATCAAGGTAAGAAATTATATAAATCTGAACTAAGTTAATGGTAGAGAAATAGAAAAGAGAGATCTTAGAGATATCGCATGCATCAATCAACAGGACTTTTTGACTGCCGGGCAATGAGAGAGCAAGAATTTGAGAATGACTCCAGGGGTCTGGCATTGGTAAGTCAGTTGATGGTTGAACTGTCTACTGAGGTGGTAGTCACAGGGGAAAGGTAAGTTGAGAAAATCAAATTGTGAAGGCCGTTTTGAACATGTTGAGGGCCATATGTCTGTGGGAAATTCACATGGAACTAGATAGAGGTCCAGCCCAAGAGGAAAAGAAGCCAGGTCCAAAGATGTAGACACAGAGTCATCTTCACACAGCAAGGTGTTGCCAAAAGTGGATGCAGTCAACCTTGAAGAAACTGTAAAGTGCAAAAGTATATGGTTCATACATAGCATGGAGGAATGCCAACATTTAAGGGGCGGGCAGAGAAAGCAGAGTCCTGCTAGGAGACTGCAACATTGGCAAGAATAGAAAAGCCAACAAAAACACCATCATAACCCATTCTTGCGCCCATGGTACACAGAGTAGTTTACCACAGACCTGTTTCACGTTGCACTCCGGCTCACCCTGGAATCTTCCTCCACTCGGCACAGTTGAAGTATCAAGGGTCGGAATTACAAATAGCTATTGTGGGAAATGGGTATGGAAGCTGACATATGACCACGTAGGGATTGTAAAGACTTGCTAAGAACCTGGGTGAGGCTGGACACCAGAGATGACTGATCCTAAGCAAAAAGTTATTAAATTGTAGTCTTGTTCTCTTTTAAATATGAAACATGAAACACACAAACTCACACACACACAGACA
The DNA here is from genome assembly GCF_000327345.1 of Myotis davidii. NCBI lineage: Eukaryota > Metazoa > Chordata > Mammalia > Chiroptera > Vespertilionidae > Myotis > Myotis davidii. The sequence continues at coordinate 3,461,804 of NW_006296221.1, forward strand.
CACACACACACTACATTAGGAAAATGAATCAAAGGAAATAATGCTCACGGATAAAATAAGCATTATGCTAGGTGTATTACATAAATTGCATAAATTTAATGGAAACTATGTGAGTGGATATTATTATTTCCATTTTTCAGGTAAAAAAAACTGATTCTAAATACTTTATATAAATCACCCAACATTAATTTTGTAGTAATTAGCAGAGCTGGGCTGGAACCCAAGGCAGAATAGAGTCCACGTCTGTGTGAAAGAAATCTCCATTTCATTAACAATAGCTTATGCATCCTTTCTTCTCTGTCCTGACATTTCACTCTTCATATTTAAGGGAATTTCTTCATAGGCAGCTATGAAATTGACATTGAACTACTGGTAGTTTTTTCCATCTACCTTTGTTGCATTGTTGTTTATTTCTTCTAGTGCAGTTTTGGAGTATTTTGGAGGCACATAAAACATCCCCATATTTTATGTGTCTTCTGTTTAAAAATGCCTTACTTAATATTATTGTTGATTCATCCACAATGAACTCACGGCCAACAGTACTATAACTCCTTCCTGAACACAGCTGATCTGACATGTGAATTTTCTTCATAGGGCCAATACAGCCTTGTTGCACTGAGGAACAATAGACTTCAGCTTTCTGCTTGGGACCATTTTAAGTGGTAAAGTAACAACAACAAAAAGCACAAAAATGTGAAAATGTGGCCGCAAATAGACCAAAATCATGGCACTCATCTACAGGAGATCTGAAACAGGATGGCAGAGTGCCAATTTGTTAGACTTAGCTCTTGTCTATGTGAATTTTCACTACTCTGTGGAAAAATTCCACAAGCATTGATTTGGGGGTTTCAAATGAATTTTAACAAGTATGGAAATTCCAAAATACAAAATCTGTGAAAATGAGGATTCACTGTGTTTGAGTATGTCTGTGCATGTGTATTTATCACAAATTCAAAAGCTACTCCTAGTATCAGCTAGTGTTTCTTTATGTCTTCATGCCCCATGCCACAAACAGAAAGGACTGGTATTGTTGGAGAGTTCTTCGTGAAGTTTTCTTAGGAAAGGATCCTTAGGAAAGCTTGTGAAATCTGAAAACTACCAGAGAACAAACTCTAATATTTGAACTTCTTTTTTTTTCTTTTAATAATATGCCTCCTTTGAACTGTCCTCATTCTCTTCATGTTTATATCTCTACATCTCTTTCAACAGCAGGATATCAACATGATGTCTACATTCGAAGCACATAAATGTACAACACTGGACTGGAGACTTCTTGGAAATTATTTCAAGCCTTTTTGCTTCCGCCAGAACGTTCAAAACTAGTTTTTAGCTTTTCCTTTCGTAACACTGGTTGTCAGGACACACTAACATACGCTTTTGGCCAGCTCTTTAGCTAAAGGCACTTCTCTTCTTTCAATGTTTGGCAGCTGCAGTCAGAGAATCACTGTCACTGGACAACACAGTAGCAAATAGTGTTTAAACTGGCAGCAAAGGAGAATTCAAAAATGAAGTACAGCATCTTGGATTATATTCCTGTGCCTATTGTTTTCCTAATTAATCATGTTTGTATGAACATTATAATGACTCTTTTGCTGCGAAACAGTTCTAGAAACCATACATGCTTTGAGATCCTCAGGATGACTATATGGTCCCCTAGCGCTCCTCATCTTCACGGGTCATCATGCAGCCACGTTACCTTCTTTTGCTATGTCCTGGGTATAATGGTCACATTCCATCCATAGTCTAAATAATTCTATATCAAAATAGATTACATTTCTGTGAGGCCTTGACATTTAAAATCCCTTTGTGAAAACCCTTTAATCCTATAGCCAGCTTCATTGAGGGTTATGGTAAAAGCTGCTCCAAGTATCTTTTTGGTGTCCAGACTATCATTTCAAGTTATCAGCTCACTGTCCCCTCCCCAAATACTGAGGCCTTATTCATTAGGAGCAATTCACCCCTCTAGTGGAAGGATGTGGGTATTGCAGCTTGAGCTCTGACAAATAGCTAACTAAGCCTATGGCTGAAAGAGCATCTGTAGACTTTTCTTGTAAGATTCCCCTTTTAATACCGGTTTATTATTAAATATAACCCAATAGATACATCTACTAAAAATGTTAATTTTCTTTCTTATGTTTATATATAGGGAAATGCTTAGAGCTATAAACAGAGAGTACTAACACTGACTTATAGATTTTTGTCCACACTTTATTTTTCTTAGAGTCAAATAGAGATTGATTGGGGGGGAATGTTTTTTGTATACTTTACAGAGTTGATCAATAATGGAGGGTGCTTTTCCTATATGCTTCCTATACACAGTGAGGTTCTATTAAAATCCACAATTTCGCACCAAAGAGAAAAACTGTTCAGCTCAACTGAATTATAATGTAAAAACAATATTCGACCAATGAATACTGGGAATAATGTGAAGATTTTGATGTCAGTTCTGCTGTTGTGACATCCTTGTCAGTAAAAGTGTTGGAACTGAGGAAAATGCTTTCAAGGTTTACTAGTCCAATAGTTCTGAGAGGTAAAATAATTGGTCCACAGTTATACAATTGAACCCGTTTCTCCTGATAATGAAATCACGACTATCTAGCTTGCACTCCTGATAATTATAACACAAGACCGAATGAGTTCGAATCCCACCTTGACTGTGGTCTGCCCGGATGATGGTAGACCACATCCTTAACCACTCTATACTTTTCAGGTATCTCTGTACAGGAGGGTGATGCCCATCTCAAAGCTGTTTTTACAAGAATTAAAATGAGAGGCTGCAGGAGAATTACTCAGCATAGGACATGTTGCATAAGTACTCGGTGTGGGTGACAATCACACCACTTAGTATTGTTATTACTGTAGGCTTTCTCTCTCTTCTTTTGGGGCGTTCTAAAAACAGAACTCCTTCTCACTCCCAGGAGTAAATGAGTATGTAAATTAGGGAAATGTAAGTCCTTTTTTATTTCATTACTCATAAGTATTTTACTATGAGCGCATTACTAATCTTACCCTTCATTTATACAGTAATATAAGAGTGATAACAGCTGTTTTAAGAGAGGATCTTGGTGTGTTTTTTTCAGAGCATCATATGCATTGCCTCTATTAAGCCAGGTTTTGTAAAATAATTCTAGTATAATTTAGATACTATGGCATATTAGAAACCAAAGATTATAAACTGCAAATGAGATTTTTTTCCTGCTGCTGACATCATAACAGTTTTTACAGAGCCATTATCATCTCGATGGGTACGGATGTCACGCAGTCATTATCCTCAGATCATAACGAGGTGGACCATTAGTGCCTCCTTTGGAGACCTTATGGTCTGAGATGTTAATGAGCCTTTGGGGAACCCTAAATCCTGAGATGCTTGGCAGCATACTCCAGACCATAACAGAACCTTCTTCACAATGACAATGGATCCTGTCAATTTCTATTAAAGAACTCCTTAATTCCCCAATCATTGAGATAGTGGAAGGACCTATTATACTAGCCTATAATTAAGGGCGCTTTCAGCCATAAATCCCTTCTGTAGAGTCCTTTCCTTTATTCAATATGGAATGAATAAAGGGTAAGGCTTCCACAGAGGAAATATGGAGACACAGTCAGCTTAGCAAAATCTTGCAGGACGAGAATTCTGACTGGGTTTCCCAAAATTCCCTCAGCCCCTACTCACCCTTCTGTAAAGGCACAGAATAAGTGAGGCCCCTTAAATAAAAATCAGAGGTCTCCAGCAACTGATCCAATGAGCCTCTCTCATCACAGTCATTTGGACTGGATGGCATTTGAGTATTTATCTAGGCACCATGACAGAGAAACACAAGCACAAGTCATGATCTCTGCCCTTAAATAATTCACAATCTTATTAGAGCGAGTGGATGATAAAAGTGCAGTAATGACATCTGAATGTAAGGCAACAATACAGAGGGGAACAGAGGCAATTGCTAGGGTGATTTTCCAACAATTAGTACAAAGAGTATGTGCTATGAATTACATTAAAAAATATGTGTAGAAGCTGCTTCATGAGTAGCTACTTCCTATTTTAAAGGAAGCTGAGTCCCATGTGAACTGTGTAATATGCTATGATATTTGAGGCACAGAAAAAGGGAGGCCCTAAGTGTACTGTGCTTTGACATTTGAAACAGTCTTTATTGTTCAATGTGATTTATTTCTGTATGTCTCATTTTTCAATAGTTAAGTTACTAGAATAATACATCTTGCTATACAATATTACTAGAAGATCAAATGATCAGGTAACATTTATTGTTATTTTCAATAAATGAACACAATCTCTGGTATGCTAAAGTGATAGGTATTATATAGAAATATTCAGATAGGGAGATCTACAGGCTTGATTACAAGTGAGGTTTACTATTACAACCCAAATTTATTGCTTAAAAAAAAAAAGCAGGGAGCCAACCAGAAACAGAAATTATGTGCTACCATAAAAATCAAAAGTGATAGAATCCAACCCGTTGACCTTGAATGTACAAAAACTGGAAGTTCCCTCATTCTTTTTGATAATCCTGGACTTTTCATCTAAATTTCATTCGACCTCAAGCAGACCTGCATTTGGCTTATGACTGAAATTTTAGTGCTGAAATTTCCAGTTTAAAAAGTTTTCTAATCAGAAGTTAAATTTATAGAAAATCTCCCCTACACTGAAGAAGAAATAAATGTCTGCTTCTGCATTTTGTGCTTTGGGGATTTCAGTTAGTTTTATTTTGCTGTTTCTAAAACAGGTCTTCAGTACTAACAGAGGAAGGGAATCACACAGGACCCCATCTCTGAGTCATAGTCCTGAATGTATTGAAAATGTATAAAGGGGTCTAAGCTTACCTTCAAGTTGTTAATAAGGAACTCCTGGGTTTTAGTCCCTTTCATCTTAGTAAATGGTGCTTTACAGGCATTCAGAAACCAAGGTCTATGATATGATTTTTGAAACATTCCTCATTGCTCAATTTAGGTTCCTTAAGGCAATTCATCTTTGTTGTTTTTGCTGTTGTTATTTCTCCTTTGCTTATAATCACATTGTATTTGACTATCAGATCAGGGAAATCTGAGTCGCTCCACTGAGCCCTAAAAGTAGGTACAGTAAGCAAGCTGGTTTGAACATTTTGAGCTTCCAAGGGCATTTCACTAGCGTTCCTCAAGTTCATCCATCATACCCACTCCTACTTCTCATAACAGAAAGGGCCCTTTCAAATACTGACCACTCTTTACTGTGTTAACCATTTCCTATGTGATCACACAGCCTTCCTGCCACAAAGTGTCTTGAAATAAAATGTGAAAAGCAAGAACAACATTAGCAACAAATCAAGAATAACAAGATGAACAAATCAGTGCGCGCGCGCACACACACACACACACACAGACACACACACACACACACATACGGTTTGTTCTTTCATCTACTTGCTAGTAAACACCCCCAAAGTACTACTCTTTCATGAGAGGCTTTTGGTTAGAAAGTCAGAGAGCATGTCAGAGTTCCACTGGCTATCTGAATAAGACCCCGCTTTACACAAGTTCAAATTCAGGAACTGAGCACCTTCTCCTTAAAATGACTCTAACAATTGCACAGGCAACCTCTATCTGCATTATCCAAGAGGGTGCATCCATGGCTCAACCTTCAGATGTGGCTGATGTACATCTATGAGAGTCTATACCAGAGCTGTGAGAAGAAGATATGACATTACTGCTGGGGTCCAGCCCCAGTGGGTCCAGGGGTTCCCAAAGGTGTGGACGGATTCGGCGAAGAAGGAAGGACATGGAGGCAGCGTTCAGTTGATCAGCATAGTTGGGTTCTCTAGCCAGGATCTCCAGCCAGGTTCTGTGTCCATGTTCTCTTGCTAGCTTCTCCAGCCACGTTCTCCAGGTTCTCCAGCCAGGTTCTGTAGCCATGTTCTCTCACTAGGTTCTCCAGCCAGGTTCGGTTTAGGTTCTCCAGCCAGGTTTGGTCGCCAGGTTCTGTAGCCGGGTTCTTCAGCCAGGTACTGTAGCCAGGTTCTGTCCAGGATCTTTTGCCATGTTCTCTCCAGCAAAGTTCTTCTGTCTCTAGATTCTGTGTAGGTTCTGTCTTCTAAGTTCTGTCTCTAGGATCTTCATTTAAGTTCTGTCTCCTAGGATTTTACATTCATCATACACCGGGTTTTATTCCCTCCCTAACTTCAGGGGAAAATCTCTACCTGGGGAAACAACCTTTCTCAGAGAGGTGACCTTGGTTAAAACACATAGTGCCAAGAAGGTGAGCAAACATATTAAGAACAGTATGCCATATATGCCAGGTCCCTTGAAACAGCAAGGATGGACCGGCTCCCGGCACATTACCCCCAGATCAAAGTAGAGATTTAAAGAAACAAAAAAAACTGAACCAAATATAAGCCCTTGAAGGGTAAATGCAAATTGGATAAGCTTGAATATTACAAGAGCTACAAGAAAGAATTCAGAGGCAAGAATTAGAAGCAGATTGCATCCACTCTAAGTTGCTGCTAAAGAAAAAGAGAACAAATCTTGGGCCACATTGGTGCTCTCCTTGCTTATATAGGAAGGCAATATCTGAGCACTCTTGGGAGTTATCCGTAAGGGCTACATCTTCCTCCAGAAGTTGTTAGATTATACTGAGATGAGGACATGCTGGGTCAGCATTGCATGGGGGAAGGAGGTGGGAAATAGAAGCAGATCTCAAGTACAAGTGCCTTCTAGTGAGGGTATAAAGGAAGCTGTTTCCTAGCCTCCTAATATGCTAGCTAGTGCTGTCCCATAGAATTTTCTTCAGGAATGGAACAATTATACACATCTTCAGTCCAGTATGGCAGTCACAGGCCTCATCTGGCTATTGATCTCATGAATCCTGATCCATGCAACTGAGAAAACATATTTAGTTTTATATAATTATAATCAATTTACATTTAAATGGGCATCAAGGTCTGTGGCTACCATATTGGGCAACATAACTGTAGGAGATAAGTACCATGGCAATGATTCCCATAGGACCATGTCAGGATGATCTCATTTTGTGAGAGCTGTAGAAACTTCAACCAGCTATTTAACCTTTCAGAGCCTCCGATCCCCTGTCTGTAAATATTCTAAAACAATACCTACTTCTTGAGGTTGTGGGGATTATATACGGTATATATGGGTTAGTGCCTAGGATCTCACTCATAGTATTCCAACATCCCTGCTGTAGCTGAGTCTCCTTCTCATCCTTGCTGTTTCTTCAAAGTGTGATTTTGCTTTTGATTAATGCCTTGTAATTTCTTTGTGATAGCTGAGCATGAGGTACTGGGCAAAAGGAGTTGTGGTAAACAGCTCTTTAGCAATGTGGTGGTGAAGTGTTAGGGAAAGGAAGCATTCAACAGCTCTAGGGTTAGGTTTCAGTCCTTTAGTAAGGATCCTCTGCCTGTACCAGGAACTTTGCAAGTGCCTTCAGCCTCCCTCTCGAACCCCACCTGAGGAAGGACTGCATGGCCAGAGGACTGGAGTTGGGAGTTGTGGATTTCCCTCTGTGCCCTCCGCCCCCATTAGTTAGGTACGGATAAAATTCCAAATATTGTAGGCTCTGGAAAATAGTTTCTCCTGACATCAGGCCTTGTTAAGTATAAGACTGTAATAACTAAATATGGTGTCAGGTGGGTGCAAGACGTCAGTCGAAGGGGGGGATTATCTCAAAAGTTATATAAATGTCTAACCTCTGTACTATATACCTAAAGCTACTAGTATTATAATATTGAATGCCAACTGTAATTGAAAATTTTTTAAAATTTTAAAAAATACCAAAATACATAAAATCACACACACAAAAGTCAGAGATCGTCTACAGTGATTAGGTGACTTGTTGGGATTAAGCATCCAGACAGCTGCCCTCACTTCAACATGGCATCCCTTCTGGCCCCATTTGCAATGTCCACTGATTCAAATCTCAAAAGGAGACCATGTTAAGTCATTGTCAATCAGTAATAGCTTTGCATAGATCCAATTATCAGAATGTATTTATTCATTCTTTCACTTACCAAATAGATATTGGGCACTCGCCCTATGCTAGCCAATACATCGAGTACTGGGGATATCACAGCAGGCCAAGATGTGCAGTGACTGTCCTCACTGAGCTCAGATGGTAGAGAGAAGGATCTGTGTGAGTGTCAGGAAAAGCCAAGCATGGAGGCCAGGCCTCAACAGGCAACTTTGTAAAAGTCACCATAGCATGGAGAATAGGAGGAGGAGCCAAAAAGTCAGAAATGGAATCTCAGACAAGTGACTATCTAAGCAGGTTTTACAGCTGTGTTTAAAAATGGTACTGTCTGTATTCAAAAAAGCTGTAAATTTGCATTCAATAACATTTAAAAAGCATAGTAAACAGTAAATTACATCTTAGATGAAAGTTTCATCTGGCTAAAGGCTACTCTCAAAACAAAGGCAGTACTAGCACCCAGATGAGACTTCTAATGCCATTCTGCATCTAAAGCAGCGGTTCAACCTGTGGGTCTTGACCCCTTTGGGGGTCAAACGACCCTTTCACAGGGGTCGCCTAAGACCATCAGGAAACACATATATAATTACATATTGTTTTTGTGATGAGTCACTATGCTTTAATTATGTTCAATTTGTAACAATGAAATTGGGGGTCACCACAACATGAGGAACTGTATTAAAGGGTGGCGGCATTAGGAAAGTTGAGGACCACTGATCTAAAGGAACCAAAAGTCCTTAAAGAATCTGTTAATTCTAAGGCTAGAACAAGAAACAAGTTGAGCTGGGAATATCTTGCAGTGTCAGTAAGTAATATAAGTGCTCAAAAAAAAAAAATGATGGAGGCATATCAAAGGGACATAGGAGCCAACTGAAAGAGTTCCCATTGGCCAAGCTGGAACACTCTGGGCAACTAAACAACATAGAATTACATCATAACCCAAAATATAAAATAAATTCCATGTGCCCTTGATAATACAAATAAATGGTTGAATAAATAAATATATGGGAGAAGACACAAACCTCCCATACAGAAGAATTCCAATAATTTATGTAATACATCACTTTTAAGGATTCATGTTTGTGGTTTATTTTATTTTTTAAAAATTGTTTACTTATTTTATTATTGTTGTTTTTGAAATTTGTAACATTGTCAACTCAGGGCTCAGTATTCTGTTTTATTATTTTGTTTTAAATTAGGGAAGACTGCCTGGTTGTTTTTGCTCAGTGGTTGAGCATTGATCCATAGATCCTGGTTCCATTCCTAGTCAGGGCATGTGCCTGGATTGCTAGCTTGATCCCCAGTAGGGGAGGGGAGGGGTGCAGCCAATCAATTATTCTCTCCCATCATTGATATTTCTATCTCTCTCCCTGTCCCTTCCTTTCTCTGAAATCAATAAAAAAAAATTAGGGAAGAGTAAGAAAGCTAAATGATATGGGTGATCGTCAACAAGAAATGTTATTCAAGACCCATTCAATTAAGTTGGCCAGTGTATGGACAAGGAACATGATAATTGTTGGTAAAATAAAGACATCAAAATTTTATCATCCACCAAACACCAATGTTGCACCATGATGTTTTAGGTATTAAACTTGGATTATTATTGGCGTGGCCTTTCCCTGAAAAAAGAATACTTTGACTTGGGAAAGTTAGTGATGTTTTACTTTTCTGCAATTTCACTATTATTTCTGTAACATAAGAAACATCTCTGTGAGAAAGAAATTTCCTTCAAAAGTGCAAAACCCTTTCAAACTTAACTTCATTAATCTTCCTAACACCATCTGTGTTAGGGGGCAAGCTCTGTTCTTTGGAGCTGCTACCCCGAGACTCAGGTTGATGAACTTATTAGGGCATGTGGCAAAGCCGAAATGGGCTGCAGATCCAACTCATGGACCTGGTGTCTGAATCATTGGCAACTCCTAGGCTATTTCATCTGAAGAATCTACAGAAGGAAGGAAAACTTCTTTCATATGGCTTTGGCAGTGGGTAAGCGTGACATCTGCGTTGGCCTAATGAGTCTGCATGTAGGGAGAGGTTAAATGAGTTAGTCCCTCAATGAGTCAGCCGTGCTCCAAGGAAATAAGCATATGACCTCACAGCTTCTTCCGGCGATCTTTCTAAAATGAAAATCAAAACCCACAAATATGTTCTCCCACCACCTGCTTCAACATTATCAATGTTTCCCTCCATACCCTGGGATAAAATGCAAAATTTCTGGATGTACAGTGGTGTCCCCTTATCAGCGGTTTCAGTTACCCAAAATCAACCATGGTCTGAAACTATTATATGAAAAATTCCAGAAAAAAATGCCTAAGTTCAAGTTGTGAACAGTTCTGAATAGCAGGGAAATCTCACACCATCTGGTTTCATCCTGCTCTCAACACCAATCATCCCTTTGTCCAGGGTCTCACCGGTGCACCGGTGCATATGCTGCTTGCCAGTTAGTCACTTAGTACTTCTCTCGGTTATCAGCTAACGGCTGCAGGATCACAGTGCCTGTGTTCAAGCCACCCTTATTTTACCCAACAATCTCCCTGAAGATAGTGATGCTGGTAATTCTGAGGAGCCATAAGTGCTTTCTTTAAGTGAAAAGGTGGATATGTATAGGAAAATAGCTATATTTGGGTTTGGTACTACCCACGGTTTAGGCATCCACTGGGGGCCTTGGAAGGTATCACCCTTGGATAAGAGTGAACTACTGTACAGGGCAGGCCCTTTATGATCTAGAACTCCCTCTTCAGACTCACCTTCCACAGTTCTTTTGTGCTTTTCTACAAATGAAACTAAGCTTGTGCTTCCAAGCCCTCAACCCATGCTGCACCTTTGTGCATGTTGTTCTCCCTGCCTTGAGATGGACTCCCCATCTCACCTCCAACTCCATGTGGCCCACTTGGCAGAGTTCCCTTTACCATTCAGTTTTCTCATCTGACACTTCAACTACCATGGAGGCTAACCAACCATCTCGATTTTCATGGGACTGAGGGGTTTTCGAGGACTCAAAATTTCAGTGTGACAACCAGGAAAATTCCCAGCATGTCGGGACAAGTTGGTCACCCCTAATCGACCCCTCATTGACAGAATTAGTTTGTCTTTCCTCTAATTTTCCCACAAATTTTTATTTTTGAAGTTACCATGAGTGGCACATTGCGTTGCATTTATGCACATCTTTCCGATGAGAGTGTAACTCAGAGGGCAGGGAAGGGATTTAGTTATCTTTGTAGCCCTAAGCAGTATTCCTTAAGGGCAGAAGCACCTTAGAGTCTCCTGGAAAGCTTGCTGTTGTTGTTTTTCTTTTTTTTTAATACCCTCCAACTCCCAGAGATTCTGATTTAATTGATCCTCAGTGAGGCCTGGGCATGGGTTATATTTTGAAGCTTAACCAAGTGATTCTAATGTGCAGTCAAGGTTGCTAACACCTGCTCTAGGGTAATGATTCTCAGCTGGGGAGGTGTGTGCATCAAAACTAAATACTTCACCCTAGGCCCCACTACCCACTGATTCCAATTTAATTCATCTGGTGTGGGGGCCAGGCAGCTGTAGCTTTAAGGTCAGGTGGCTCTGATTCATAGCTATCATTAACCCCTGTTTAAATACACAGTAAGTCCTCACTTAACACCATCAGTAGGTTCTTGGAAACTGCAATTTGAAGTGGATCAACATACAACAAAACCAATTTTTTCAGGGCAGTTTCATCGCACTTGTCATTTTCTGAAATTATCGTGGTCTGATATTTGCTTTTCTTTTTATATCGCCCCCGCCCCCTTTATAGAATGCAAGCTCCATGAGGAAAAAGAATGCGTGCATCTTGTTTCCTGCTGTAGCATGAACACCTGCAAAAATACCTGGCCAACAACATTTATGGCAATGCAATCAACACCTATCCGGGTATCCCCCGCTTTTCAAAAGTTTACACGGCGACACTGTGCTTCTCTGAAAAACATACATTCGTATCTATTTTTGCTAACCAAAAGAAATCTGAAGAGAATTTGTGTTTTTACAAAAGAAAGGTAGAGTGAAGAGTGGAAATGGCTTTTAGTCCTTTGCAGCCAACATTCTAGAGGCCCAGTGGGCACCCCGGGCAGCAAGAGTGGCCCCGCCGAGTTGAGTTCCTTCCCGGAAACTACACTCAGCATCTCAGCATCAGGCCCCCGCGGCTTTGAACTGTGTCTGTGAGCATCTGTGCTTTATCTCCAACCATTCCGTGTATCCCTTAGCACGCTGTGTCCTGAGGTATCAGAAAAGCCTAAGAGAGCCTGTAAAACCATTACACTTCATGTAAAACTGGATGTGCAATAATTAAGCACTTCCGTCGTGGTGAACAAAAAAAGGACATCATGCATGCATTGGGCCTGCCTGTGTCCGCCATTCACAGTGTTTACACACAGAGAGAAAGGACCTTGAAAGCTGCTGAAGTCACTACTGGTTCTGCTGGTGGCTGAGTGCTCTCTTTTAGTCAGCATCCAGTAATGACAAAATGGAAAGTTTATTGTTTGAATGAATAGATGGCTGTACAACGCATTATGCATATCTATCATGTCATTTTTGCTTTCCCTATATGTTAGTGTTATTTTAGGATTTATGCGCTATTTTTTATGATTTGGTACGTTATTTATGGATCTGGGAACACTCAAAAATTCCCTATCATTTATTGGTAATAGCCCAGCTGGTGTGGCTCTGTGGCTGAGCATTGTTCCATGAACCAGGAATTCACAGTTCAATTCCTGGTCAGGGCACATGCCAGGATTGTGGGCTTGATTCCCAGTGGGGGGCATGCTAGAGGCAGCTGATTAATGATTCTCTCCCATCATTGATGTTTCTATCTCTCTCTCCCTCTCCTTTGCTCTCTCTGAAATAAAAATATTTTAAAAATACATAAATAAATAATTGGTAATTGCTTCTTTGCATTATACCATTTATGCTTATGGAAGGCTTTATGGAAATACTTTCAGATGACAGGAGGCACAGGTAGTGCACTCTGAGGTTAGACACCTTTGGTTGGGATTCTATCTGTCCCTTCCTCACTGTATCTCCTAGGGCAGCTTTGCCCAGTGACCATCAACATTAGCATCACCTGGGAGCCTGTTGGAAATGAAAGCATTTGGGCCCACCCCAGACCTACTGAATCAGAATCTTTGAAGATGGAGTCCAAAAAATTGTTCCATCAAGCTTTTCTTGTGATTCTTATGTACCAGTACACTAACATTTTTTAAATATACTTTTATTGATTTCAGAGATGAAGGCAGAGGGAGAGAGATAAAAACATCAATGATAATAGAGCAGTGGTTCTCAACCTTGGCTGCACATTAGAATCACCTGGGAATCTTTTTAAAATCCTGGTTTCTGGGCCTCCTCCTCCAGAAGTTCTGTTTCTTTGTTACTAATGTTGTGGCCCCACCCCATAACAAAGAAACAGAATTTCCGGAGAATGAGGCCCAGAAATCAGGATTTTAAAAAGATTCCCAGGTGATTCTAATGTGCAGCCAAGGATGAGAACCACTGTGATAGAGAATCATTGATCAGCTGCCTCCTGCATGCCCCACACTGGGGATGGAGCCCTCAACCTGTCATGTGACATGATTGGGAATTGAACCATGACCATCTGGTTCATAGATAGATGCTCAACCAATGAGCAACACCAGCCAGGCTCTAATATTTTTATGATTGTAAAAGAATACTTGGCCATTCTTCTAACTTTTTCCAAAAAATATGTTTTTATATATTTTAGAGAGAGAGGAAGAAAAAAAGATGGAGAGAGAAATATTGATCAGTTGCCTTTCACACACACACCCATGGACCTGGGATAAAAACTACAACATGGGCATGTGTCCTGATGGGGAATAAAACCAGTGACCTTTTGGTGCATGGGTTGACCCTCAACCAACTGAGTCACACCAGCAAGGGCTTACTACACTAAATTTTGTAAAGCACTGATCTAGGTCAAATTAGGAAACCCTCTGAGCCCCAGGAACTTCCTTTATGTTGTAGAAACTGTTAAGAGGACAAAGGATAATGATGTATACAGAAATGCTTACCATATAGGAGGTGCTCAAAAGATACAGGTTTTCCTGCATTTACTTTTATTTTAAAGAAAGCAATAGAGATCTAATTATTCTCAGTTGGGCAGAATTCTGACAATCTGTTTTTTGTTGTTGTTGTTGTTTCGTTTTGTTTTGCTTTTTTGTTTTTTCCTCTGGAAGTTATTTTTCCTCTCTTCTCCATGAGGCGAAGAGAGAAGGCTATACTAGTAAAAGCAAGCTACTGCTATCCATAAGGAAGCATGTCCATCTGGGGCCATTTAAGACAGGGGAAGCCCTAGCCGGTTTGGCTCACTGGATAGAGCATCGGCCTGGGGACTGAAGAGTCCCAGGTTCGATTTCGGTTAAGGGCATGTACCTTGGTTGCAGGCACATCCCCAGTAGTGGGTGTGTAGGAGGCAGCTGATTGATGTTTCTCTCTCATCAATGTTTCTAACTCTCTATCCCCTCCCTTCCTCTTTGTAAAAAAATCAATAAAATATATTTTTTTAAAAAGACAGGGGCAAATGGTCCTTCATACTTCAGCAGCCCCGGTACTACAGTACGGTTCAATAATTGATGTCCATAATGATGATCCTGCATTATTAAGTAATTGAAAAATTCTTCTCTGGAGTCTCTGCTCAAGTCTGTTCAACTTCTATTACAAATATTTCCATTTGAAATATTTAAATCACTTTTGGGGGCCCCAAATGGGACAAGCTTTGGTTACTTGGAACATTGTACTTGATAAAATTATCTTATCCTCTCTAGATTCCAGAGGATTTAGATAATAGTATCTGTCAACATAGTTTCCCTGGTGCATAGGCCACTCTTTAACACAGTGGCTGTGTCTTCTCTGTCTTTGGAGTCCCATTCAGCACCTAGTTCAAGTGACTCCACACTAAAGGTCCCCAAAAGGACTGTGGTGTGAGAGGCTGGTTCACCTCAGTAACCTGAAGTTTCTAGTAGGAAGAGAATGGGTCATCACTGTAATCCCTGCCCTCTCAGTTACCCTTTAAGCTTGTGCTCTTGCCAGATAAGCTAAAGAGGTGACAATTCTCAAAGTCACTGGCATTTATTGAAAGCCAAAGAAATTAGTGAGCTCTGACATTTATAGGTCTTAAACATTAAAGAAGTTGAAAGTGGTGTGAGCAAGGTTCAAGTTTTAAATGTAATGCCATGCAAGTTGCTGTTAATTCCACAATAATTACTCTGCTTATTATTTCAACAGCTAGATTTACGGTTCTAGTTAGCCCCAACTTTAACAACACGGTCCCTCACCTTCCAAACTTTTCAATTTTCCAATGACCAAGCCATCTCTTAGGCATTCTTTAATCCTTCATAATGTTAAACACTTACTCTAGTTGCTTCACATATATTAATTTATTTAATCTTCACAACATACCAATAAAGTAGGGACTATCATGGAATTTGTTTTACATGTGAGAATTCGAAAGCACACTGAGGTTTTATAATTTATCCAAGGCAACATAGCTAGTAGGTGGCACAGCTATGACACACCCAGAATCTGTATGTTTAATTATTCTGCAATACTGTCTTCCAATGAAATAAGTTTCAATTGAGGCCCAAACAATAAACTCTTAATTTTTCATTGTGTGGGATGGAAGTCATAAAGCTCTGATGTGGGGAAACCCAGAATGCAGGGAAACCTTTTTGTCCAACTGGTGTCCCCCCTTCTTTTTCTGCACAAGGACCTATACCCGCTTCTTCAACAACACTGAGAATAGATTGATCTGCCTCTCAAATTCATGTAAAGCAACTGTGTGACTTCTCTATGGTATTTGCTGTCCCAAACTCAGTGCAGGTAGTCTGGTTAGCAAGAGCTTTGGGGAAAGATGGTGCTGCAAATGAGTCAAAACCATTATTAATATGAGGTTTGGTCAGTCTTTGTTGATTTGACTTTACTCAACTGTTCCTGGTCTCAGGATCCATTAGGGTTAATATGGTGCTTGGTTACATTTCTTTTGAAACTATTGACTTTGAAATATATATATATATATATTAGAGATAGAGATAGAGATATAGAGATAGCGATAGAGATAGAGATAGAGATATGTAGAGATATAGAGATATAGACATACAGATATAGGTGGATATGGATATGGATATCAATACAGATATGGATAGGATATGGATGTGTAGACATGGATATGGATATAGGTACATATAGATATAGATATAGATGATATAGATATAGGTATAGATAAGGCTAAACATGTACATATAACACATATACACATATGTATACATTTACATATATATGTATAATATACATGTTATATATAAATAGATAGGATACATACATACATATATATGTATATACTAGAGGCCCGATACATGAAATTCATGCAAGAGTAGGCCTTCCTTCCCCCAGTTGCCGGCACCAGCTTCCCTCTGGCATCCAGGACCTGGGCTTTCCTCGCAGCCCCAGCTTTGTTCATGGAAGGACAGAAGGATGGCCAAGAGGATGTCCGGGAGGACATCCAGTATAATTAGCATATTATGTTTTTATTATTATAGATAAATCTGTAAAGCTAATGCTTACCTTATAGGATAACAAGTAAAGCTTAACACTAGTGCAAAACTAATTTAGAAAGGCGGTGAGTTTAGTGATATTGAACTAAGTAAACTAAATCTGCCTGACAGGCTTATACAGTATATGTAATAAAGCCACTGGTGGCACATCCTTGAAGGAAGCCATTTTATCTAGACAGGTCTTGAGCCTGGAGTTTGATGCAAGAGCAGATAGGAGCAGTCGCTTTCACCATTTCTGGGGAAGATGCAGGGCTCGGTCGGCATGGGTGAATGAGAAAACTCTTTTGGCTTTTCAGTGAATACAGAATAAATGTCACTTTCTTTGGAAATGACCTTTCTGCTATTCTCATCTTTGTATATAAAGTTGCTGTGTGAGAAAAATCCATGCCCATGAATTTCATTTCTGAAGGTACAACAGAATCATTCCATAGACATTTTCAAGATGGATGGACTAAAAAGCATTTGAAGCAGAGATGAGAGTCGATTTCTTCAGTGATCTTGAAAGAATCAACATCATCAGGTTCTCATCTTGGGTAATTCAGTAGGGGTTTTAGATTCTCATCGGATGAGTATTTGGATTGAGAAATGCAATGCATTTCTTAGAAAGGGGTTTCTCTGGAACTGTTTGGCTTTCATTCACACAGACACACACACACACACACATACACACACACACACAACTGATAGCATGTACTCTTCATGGGCACTGTTCTTGGCCCTTCTGTCCATAAAACACAGTGAGTTCAAATTAATTTCCTTGAAATTTTAGAGATTTTAGATGATGTTAATGAAAAACAAAAGTGTGCACTCTGTTTTAGAATTGCCAGTAACAACATAGGTCTTCAGTGGCCAGTATTGGTAAGTAAGTGATAAATATTCTAGCTTGTACAAACTGAGAATTGCTACAAGTGTGTTGTGTTCTTGCAGGACAAATATTGCAATGCCAAAAGCAATCAAGCTTTAAAAAAATCTCAGCTGTCCAACAAAAGGATGATCATTATTATAGCAAATCACTATGCACCCAAGAACAAATGAAGTTTACAGTTTAGTGTAATTCAATGGCCAGGTTTCATCATCAACTCTCCAAAGTAGTGCAATCTGTCATAGGAATACAATTTGCAATTCCAATTTGAAGACCTAACTAAGGGCTAATTAAGCAACACCTGCAATCTCCTCCCACCCACCCACACCTTCCTTTTTACACCCTCACCTCCACATTTGTAAGCTTCCTTATCTTAGTACGGTTACCTGGCCCAAATGTCCTTTGGGGAGATATTCTTTCAAAATGCTGTCTAGAAAACTCTTCTGTTTTATTCCATGCTTCACCTTAAAACACTGACGTCAGCTTTTAGATGCAAAAGAAATAAAAGGGAGCTGTATTTAAGTACTATCACTGGGTTGCTAGTTCCTTGAAAGAAGTAACTGGATCACACTCACTAAAAATAGGATCATATTAGTCCCAGCATAATGCGTAGGACTCAGCACAGTAGTTACTGGATAAAATAATAAATCAATATATAGTAAAATGACATTCATTCAGAATCCTTTAATTCAGGATTTAAGTCACACAAGTCATAAGTTTGGGTTTTGATCTGCACCCTTTTAGGATGAAAAGCCAATTATCGTTTGCTCATCTAGGACTAGTACATTGACAGGTTGTAGATATGGGTTGCTAAACTCTGTTATACAGCAGTATTTTCAACGCAATATCTATATACAAATAACCATTATGCTAATTTCACAAAATCTTGATCTACTCATTAACACCAATAAAAAGAATCAGCATTCAAAGGGTAATTAGGAGCCCTGGGCTCTGATCCCAGCTCCACCACTCATTACCAGTGTCACCTTGGCCAAGTCACTTAACCCCTCTGAGTCTGTTTCCTCATCTGTAAAATAAAGAGATTGAACTAGAGCATTATAGGTGCCCCTCCAGCCTTAACATTTCATAATTCTATGACTCAAGTTAATGCCCACGTGGCAGCCACACTCTCCTGTTAGTTCATCATTGGCACACTTCCCCCTCTTATCACAGGACTGGCTTTTGCAGGTGATGTTCTCAGAGCCTGGGATGCTTTTTCTTCCCACGGCCCACATCTCCCTTGCGGTGATTAATTCCTCTCTTCCTTCAGGAAGCCAGTTCCTCAGGGAAGCCTTCTTTGATTTCTCAAGTTAAGTTCTAAATTTCATAGCTGCGCCCCTTGCCTTCATAGTTTATATCATCCATCCCCTCAACTAGATTGTCACTCCATAAGGACAGGAAAGAGACAGTGTCTGTTTTTCTAACTATTGCATCACCAGTACCACCTATGATGCCTGTCACAGAGTAGGCACTGAATAAACCGCTATGGAATGAACACGCCACACAGTGCCAATATCAACTGATGTGTTTTAGGAAAGGGAGGCAGGTCACTTCCTTTCCCTGCAAAGCTAATGCTTACCTTATAGGAGAAAAAGTAGCCATGCTATCATTACTATGTGAATTTAAAAGTAATAGACAGGGGTTGGAAAAGGGCATAGAGAGGATAAGTGGTGATAGAAAAAAAGAAAAAAAAGAAATGAAAAAAATTAAAAAGTAAGAAATGTTTACTTTTTAAATCGTGCTCCACTTTTTAAATGAGGTCAGTTGTAAATGATTCCAAAGTCAAAATTCTTTTTAAACTAGTTTTCATGTCAGAGTTGATGTAGTATGAATTTGTACCAAGATATTATTTATTTATTTATATGGTGACATTTGTAGAAAGATGAAGGTACCATGGTTTGTTCCAACATAAGTTTGAATCTATATAGTTTTTTCTTCCATAAATTCTGCCATGATTGTTTGAATACATGTACGGTTTCAGCCTTTACGTTTTCTTATCCTAGTTTCTCCCATGCATGCATGATCACCAGTGAAGATTTTATATATATATATGAAGTCTTACTAAACTATCTTCATGCCAGATCATTCGTTTTAGTTTTATTTCACGTTTCTCTTGTTTTTCAGGCCTGTTATGTTTTTCAGAAGTTTTCCCAAGCCATTTTCTCTGGTTTTAAACCTTTCCATTGGTAATGAATTTCGATCACAAAGCAAAGAAATTTCTCATTTCCAGAAGTTCACTGTATGAATATATTTCATGCTAATAACTCTAGTCTCAAATCATATGTAACTAAGCACAGATGGCCCCTGTCATCTTTGTCTTCCACCCCTTTCTTATTCCACAAAAAAAGAAATTGTTATTTATATTAAATTGTGGCATAAAAGAATATTGCATATGTCTATTTTTGTGATTGTTCTGAACTTGAAGGATGATATGTGATAATAGTCATGTTTTAAAGGTGATAATTTAGGATATCAAGGAAGAGAAGTGATGTATCAAAAACAGTACCCCCCTTATCCACAGGAGATACATTCTAAGACCCTCAGAAGATGCCTGAAACTAGGGATGGTACCAAACTCTATATAGATTGGAGCAAAAGTAGGCTTACAGTTGTGAGTATGCAAAACACAGTTTATTATTATATTATTATTTATTAATCATTGTATTATTTTCCATACCAACAACTGAAAACCTAATTTACCTCACCCTGTATATGCCATTTTTGCTATATATCCGTACCTATGATAAAGTTTACTTTATAAATTAGATATAGTAATAAATTAATAATAACTCCTAAAATAGGATGATTATAGCAATGTACTGTAATAAAAGGTGTGAATAAGGTCACTGTTTTCAGGGGGTGCCTTGCTGAGGTCTTCCTCCAATCTCAATGCTTTCTGTTGCAGCACGTTGCCATCCATCAGAACACACTTTCTGTTTATTTCTTCCACTCACAAATTTAATGCCTTTTCTATCTTAACTAAGCACTTATCACTGACTCTGGCCATAACTTCTGCAGTTTGAGGTGTGACAGCAAAACTAGCATGCATTTCTTTTTCCTTCTTCACAATTTCACGGATAGATTTGTTCTTATCCTAGATCTTAGCAACCTCAGCATACAATTTTGTTTCTTTCTTATTAAGTCAAGAACTTTCACCTTTTCGCTTAAAGAAAGCACTTCACAGCTTCTCTTTGGTGTATCTGAATTGCTAGCATGACTATTCTTGAGTTTTAGGGCTATTATTAAGTAAAATAAGGGTGACTTGTGCACAGTTGATCTGAAAACTAAGAGGGTTACTGAGTGACTAATTGGTGGGTAACATTGATAGTATGGAGATGCTAGACAAAGGGAGGATTCACACCCTGGAGTGGGATTATTTCACAGAACACATGCAATTTAAGACTTATGAATTGTTTATTTCTGGAATTTTCTATTAAATATGTTTGGACCAAGCTTTACTGTAGGTAACAAACCAAAGGAAATGAAATTATGGATCAGGGGGGACTACTGTAGCAATATTATCATTAGAAGCATGACTACCTAGGTTGAGACACATAAATCTCATTCATTACTTTTGCATGTGAACCCCTGGCTATTGATCCCCAGACATTCTCTTCCTATTTTTACACAGAACAGCAGTTTTTACCCACTACAGTTGGGGAGCCTACAATTTTTGTAAACAACGCATATAGAATGCAGGTTTATGTGAATGTTGCACTTTTTAAAACCATAATTTACAGCCTTTTCAAATTTGAAGGATGGTTAACAGTTGAATTTGGGACTCACTCTCCAAGGATATGTTACTTGCAATAATAATGCCATCATCCTCAAAATGTGTTTATAGATCAGACATGCAAAAGACATTTTACCATAGTCCTTTTTGCTGGTTTGTATTTAGATTGCTTTTTGCAATTTCTGCTTTTAGTGGTTAAGAGCCTTTCTGGTTCACTTTTTAAATGTGCAAAATCAAAATGTAGAGGCAAAATTCCTGTCAATGCTGAAAAAAAAGATATTTAAGAACTGTTCAAATCAAATTTATATTTCAGTCATTTAATTTCCCCAAATGGAGGGAAAACAGCCTAATCAACAGCAGAGCATTTTTTTTTACTAGTGGTTCATAATTCTCTTTAAGTGAGGACTCAAGAAAAATGTTCTCCCAGCACCACACTGAGAAGAGAAGAAACTCCCTGAAGACATATTAAAGCAATGAGGAAGAGGCATTAGTGGAAAGAGGGAGAGATAGCCACAGTGGACAGACCCATTGGCTTGTAGCAGTCAGAATCAGGATGGCTCTGTTTGAATAAATGCCTAATGAACCTCCAAGCTGTGGTACCAGCCTCAGACTCATAGACACACAGTGAGGAGGACCCTGCTGCTAGCCATGGATGGCTGTTTTGAAGACATGGAAATCCACGGAAAAAGTTGTGGGGTAGCAAATGTGCAACTATCTCTGTGGTAATAAAGAGCGACAGCCACGCATCCCACTCTGTGTTCCCAAAAGTTTCCTTTTTGAGATGGTGTAGAGCAAAACCTCATAAATTTGGACCCTATTAGAGGACCTTTCTCCCGGGAGCACAATGGTTTCCTGGGAAATTTTTATTGCCCAGCCCTAGTCAAGGATCTCAATGGGAAAGACTGATGTGACAGCTCGAGTTTATCTTGGAGAAGTACATTTTTATCCAGGCTTATTTTAGTCATGAAGCTCCTACTCCATTAACATAGACCAGGATAGAGAACTCTCCTTTTTATGGGGACTTATCTCCTTTTTGTTACAAGATTCTGGCTTGAGCTGGGGTCTCTGCTCAATGTCACCTCTTCATCAGAGACATTGACTATTCAAACTACACAAGCCCCATTTGACCCCCTCATTTTGTTTTCTTAATAGCTCTTTTTACTATCTAAAACCATCCTGCTATTTACTTGTTTGTTATCTGTCTCCACTATGAGAATGGGAGTTCCAAGAAATCAGGGACCTATTGGAAGTTGTTTAGACCTGTATTGTTAGCTATTAGGAGAATGCCTGGCAAGTAGCTAGTACTCAATAACTCTTGTTGGGTGAATGAATGAATGAATGAAGTAGTGTGGGTGGACACTATCTATATACAGTGGGGCATTGACTTACGAGTGTCCCGACTGACAAGTTTTTTGAGATACGAGCCATCTCTTGGCCAATTTTTTGCTTTGAGTTGAGAGCTAAAATTCAGGTTATGAGCCAGCTTCAGATATCCCACTGCTAGTTGGTGCAGTGAACGTCACAGTGAACACCAGAACATCATCCCAGCATCACGTGTTTCACTCGTTCACTTTTTGATTTGACATACGAGTAATTTGAGTTACGAGCTCGGTCACGGAACGAATTAAACTCGTAAGTCAAGGCCCCACTGTGTATAAAACCCTAATATGCAAATAGACTGAATGGTGGAACAATCAAACAACTGAACAATTGTTTGTTATGAGATGTGCTGACAGCCAGAAGGTGCGCACAGAACATGGCAGCATCTGCAGCAGGCAGCAGAGTGTGGAATATGGTGGGTGCTGGCTGCGGCAAAATGGTGGAGCAGGTGAGCGAGGCTGCCAGACCAAGGCATCAGGCGCTGTCATTGGGTGAGCCTCTGGTGGTTACTTAAAATTCTTTGCTCCTGTGCACTGCGGTTCCACCAGCTACTCGCACCTGCTGCCAGCACCCGGCACTGGTCTCAATAGCCCCTGAGGGCTTCTCCACCTACCCCCTACTCCTGAGGGGCTATTGAGGCAGCAGCCATCATTGCACCCCCTGCTGGCGCTAGCCACAATCGCTCCATGCCATCAGCATGTGCAAGCAGGGCCAGCGTTGTCAGCAGCAGCGGTGGGAGCAGGGCTGCCAACAGACAGGGGACCAGAGGCTGCAGCAGGAGGGGCTGGCCAGTGGTGCAGAGGATGGGCCAAGACCCGCCCCTGTGCCCACTGAAGCCTCGTGGTCCACAGTTCCTTTCAAGGTGCATGAATTTGTGCACTGGGCCCCTAGTATTAAAAAAAGGGAAGATATCTAAATTTTACTGTGTCTGTTTCTATTTTGTTTGTTTGTTTGTTTTGTTCATTAGATTCCACATGTAAGTGAAACCACATGGTATTTGTCTTTCTCTGTTTGACTTATTTCACTTAGCACAATACCCTATAGGTCCATCTATGCTGTTGCAAAAGGTAAGATTTAATTCTTTTTTATGGCCAAGTGGTATAAATGTACCTATAAATGTATTATATAAATGTACCACTGCTTTTTTGATCTACTCATCTGGTGATGGGCACTTGGGTTGCTTCCATATCTTGGCTATTGTAAATGATGCTGCAATGAACAGGAAGATGCATATATTCTTTCAGATTGGTGTTTTGGGTTTCTTTGGATATAGAATCAGAAGTGGACTTTCTGTGTCATAAGGCAGTTCTATTTTTTTTTTTTTAAGGAAATTCCATACTATTTTCCACAGTAGCCATACCAGTCTGCATTCCTACTAACAGTAGAATAGGGTTCCCTTTTCTCCACACCCTTGCCATCACTTGTTGTTTATGGACTTACTGAATATAGCCATTCTGACAGGTGTAAGGTGATATCTATCATGGTGGTTTTGATTAGTATTTCTCTGATGATTAGAGATAGTGTGGAAATTTTCATATGTCTATTGACTATCTGTATGTCCTCTTTGGAAAAGTGATAATTCAGGTCTTAAAAATATCACTTATTAATTCGGTTGTTTGTTTTTCTGGTGTTGAGTTGTCTGAATTCCTTCAAATTTTAAATATTAACCTCATATTAGATATATCATTGGTAAATATCTTCTTCTATTCAGTAAGTTATCTTTTTGTTTTGTTGATGTTTCCCCTTTCTGTGCAAAAACTGTTTAGTTTGATGGAGTCCTATTTGTTTATTTTTTTTTATTTTGTTTCCCTTACCCAAGGAGGTATGTCAGAAAAAAAATATTGCTAAGAAAAATGTCATGGGGCTTTTTAAAATCAAATTTTGGACATATCCTTTGCCCCATTTCAGACACACCACACCAAATGCCCACATTTCCTAAGATTTGGCCAAATTCACTTAAATGAATAAACATATACAACCCACACACAAGAAAAAATTCCCTAGTGAGGTGACTGTGAATAAAATAACTACTATAATGAACTCACAGATTTGTGAATTTCTAAATATCTCTTCATAGAAGGGATTCATTATCATGTTGTTATTTGCGGTAGGTTGAATAAGGCCTCCAATACGTCAACGTTTGAAGTCTCAGAACCTATTTACATGTTAATGTGTGTGGTGGGTGTGGGGGGGTTCTCTATACCAATAAGCAATGCTTGGACACCAGCTGGTGTTTCCTAAAATTCAAATCAATTCTGACACTATCTACTTAGAGATATCATCAGATCCCACAGGTGAAGGGGCTTGGTCTCACAAGACGGTCCTTCTGCACTACTTCAGGCATCAGTCACAAGCTCAGGTAATTATCTGTGTTTCTGATCAATCCTGCTATAGATTGGAGGTTTTAACCCTCCTCTGACTTCAGATGCCAGCCATAAGTCTAGCATGCTACCTGTACTTCTGACTAAATGACTATGAATCACAGGTTCACATGACTCCCCTCCTCAGGTCCAATTAATTTGAAAGAATGGCTCACAGAACTCAGAGAAACATTTATTTACCATATCACTCATCTATACTAATAAAAGGGTAATATGCTAATTAGACTGGACATCTTCTGGACGTCCTTCCAGACAAAGCCACAGTGGTGGGGGCCCAGGCAGAAGTGGTTAGGGACGATCAGGCCAGCAGTGGAGAGCAGTCAAGGGGTGATCAGGCCGGCTGGGGAGAGCAGTTAGGCGTTAATCCTCTGCCAGCAGGAGAGAGCTGTTACAGGATGATCAGGCTGGCAGGCAGAGGCAGTGAGGGATGATTAGGCGGGCAGGGGAGCAGTTAGGGGCATCAGGCCAGCAGGCAGAGGCAGTTAGGGGCAAACAGGCAGACAGGCAAGTGGTTAGGAGCCAGCAGTCCCAGATTGCAAGAGGGATGTCTGACTGCCGGCAGTCAGACATCCCCCGAGGGGTCCCAGGTTAGAGAGGGTGCAGGTCGGATGAGGGAACCCCTCTCCCCATGCAGGAATTTCATGCACCAGG
>NW_006296221.1:3488301-3494062 GCF_000327345.1 Myotis davidii
GCTGAGGCCCGCTCCCCATAAGCCGTCAGTCGGGCATCTCCCGAGTGCTCCCAGACTGCAAGAGGACACCCCCCAACCCCCTGAGTCACAAATTTTTGTGCACTGGGCCTCTAGTTTATTATAAAAGGATATCACTCAGTATCAGCCAGATGTAAGAGGTGCATCTGGCTGCTAGGGGAAAGGTCACGGAGCTTCCATGCCCTCTCAGAGCATGCTGCTCTCCTCCAAATCTCACCAACCGGGAAGCTCTCTGAACTCTCTCCTTTTGAATTTCTATGTAGGTTTCATTACATAGGCATGATTGATTAATCATTGGTCCCTTAGAACTAATTCTATCCCCAGCCACCTTCCCCTCCCTGAAGGTCTGGGGATGGAACTGAAAGTTCGAATCCTCTAATCACAAGGTTGGTTCTCCTGACAACAGAGGAGAACCCTCCCTTAGCTGGGGCAAAAAAGTCACTTCATCAACATAACAAGTGATACATGTATGCTCACATCATAGGACATTCCAAGGGTTTGGAAGCTTCCAACCAAAAATTGTGGACTAAGACGAAATAAATATATGAGGAATATATTTAATCATCTAAATGACCAAGTATCTATTTCTAATCAATCATAGTATCTCAGTATCTATAAGAAGATTTCATTGATGCTGATATCAGAAGAATACAATGGGAGTCCACCAAGCCTTTGATGGTATGGGACTGAGCAAAGGAGAGTGAGTGAATGCGACGGAGGATATATACTATGTAGGGTCCTGTAGGTCCCTGGCAAGGAATTTAAATTGTATTCTAAATATAATGAGAATCTGACTTATACTTTTAAAAGTTTCAACCATAATGGATGATTTTAAAAAAAATGGACTCCTATTAACAACTCTGTAGTGCCGCTGCTTTGTTGTCAAGCTGAAATATTAGTAACGGGCTTTCAGCAGCCAAAGGGCTCAAATCTCACAACTAATAGTGAGATGAAAGAAATCTCAATCCCAAGTCCTTCCAAACTGAAGAAAGTGTCATTTCCTCTATTCCAAACTCTTTCCAAGAAGAGTCACACCATTTAAATTTGCTATTTGCTATATGAAGTACATTCCATTAAAACATGTCTCCCAAGGAGATCTACTTTGCAATATCTTAGTTGGTCTAGTATGAGTAATTGCTTGCTTTTGAAAGGCTTCATAATCTATGCAAAAGCTATTATTTCTTGAAAGTGTTTAAACATTCTCATTTTTCACCAGTTAATCCCCCCTCCAATCCCAATTATCAGTTATAAGCAATTGTAGAGTTTTATGGAGAAGGGCTCTTCTGAGGGTTTGAGCTCCTAAGATCTAAGCTGCTAGAGGAGCCACAGAAACAAACCTCACCTCCATATTTTTAAGGTCTGAAGAAATAGGGTCACAGATGATTTCGGTTTTAAGACGAAGTGCTGTCTTTCTTTCTTTTTTTTCTGTTCGAAGTAAGTTTCCTGACTCAACTTTGGGGAGTGCCCTCAAGCTTTCCATCTTTTTGGAAAAATAATTGGCAAAGCCTCTTCCCTTTCCTGTAGTCATTAGGAGGGTTTTGCTCCTTCTTCCCCGGCAGGAAAACACTTTGCACCAATTTTGCCTCTGCCACTTTGGAGCTCTGGATGCAATTCCGGGAACCACATGGAGAGTGTGTGGGTGTGGCAGTATCAGCGCTAACACAGTGCAAATCTCTGCCTCTGACACCAATCACTTCCTGTCTCCCAGGAGAGTGCAGATCGGATAATCCCACACAGCATTTGATCTAATGTGGCAGCCAGAACCAAGGCTTGCTGTGGGGTCAGAAGCATTGCTATTCCCGAACTGCCAGGCACTGCCCCACGAGCATCCTTTGAGGCCTTGGGGACAGAATAATACAGGAGTAGACAAGAGACACTGGTAAAGGGGCTGCTCAAGGCTTTTGATGTCAGGTGTGGTTCTCTCCCTACCCCCTACCCCCACCCCTGCAATGTGAACTGGAGGAGAAACTTTCCTCATTTAAAATACCCCATAGAGAAAGAAATGGCAGAGTGAACATAGCAAAGTAATATTGTCTTCGCTTTTAAAATGCCTATCTCGGTAAGCTTCAGAAGTGTCCAGGGTGGGTCATCTTTTGCTGCTCCCTTTGAATACTGGGCTCTAAGCTGTGTGCCTTAGCCCCCTGCCCTAAACTTAATTTTCCAGGTGGTTATCAATAAAATCAGATTTGTCAGGAATAAAGCAGACCAGGTGCAGGGTCCCCAGGATCCCAGTCACGTCCTGCTGCTCAGGGAAATCAACTGCTTAATGAATGAGGGGCTTTACTCAGACCCTGAGGTTAAAAGTCAACAGGAAAGGCTTCAACAACAACTTTATTAGGCAGATGCGCGCCACAGTATCCCAACCTGAAAATACCTGCCTCCAATGGCTTCTCTTCTGGTTTAGGATTCCAGTGGACGGAGACACACTTCATACATTGCCCCAGGATAACTTGCTTTTCGGGTGATTAAAACTACTTGGCTTTAAGATTTTGCTTTAAAATACCACAAGATGGGTAAATAATGGGTTGACAGTTCTAATTTATCACATTTATTAGGTAGCAAAAAATTTTTGTTTCCAATTAGTGTCAATATGTGAACCAGGAAATTATATCAGTGTGTGAGCACTTAAAACAAGTTCGAAGGAATTGATACCTTGCCAGTGTTATTACATAGTGTCTGAATTTAAAAGTTAAATTCATAAACGTAATTTTAAAAACACAGGATCCAAGTATGCTTTTAATTGGCATATGACTAGTGTGGCTCCTGATGTAGCCTCTCAAGTTTCCCATGAAAATTTCTAAACAGAGAAATAAAACAATCTCACAACATCACCAAAATTACAAACTAATTTCAACTGAATGCTAGACTCTTGAAGGGATAAATAATTGTTGTTAAGCTGAAATACTTATTGGAAGTAATACTACCAATAAGGTCAATGGAATTATTAAGTATGCAACAGATGAAAAATAAATGCACATTTTTTAAGAAAAATATGAATAAACAATAAAAAAATTTCAAAGCAGCAGTATGAAGGAGAAAAAGACAAAATAAATAAAATTTGATAAAAAGGAATGGCCAATAAAATTTACAAATCTCTCAAAATGTAGAGGAAAAAAAGGATAAATGAGAGAGAATATGCATTATATAGTATGACTGGGATTGGGTAACTTGGTGAAAAAGGTCAAGGAATTAAGAAGTACAGATTAGTAGTTACAAAATAGTCATGGGGATGTAAAATATAACATAAGGAATATAGTCAATAATATTGTAATAACTATGTATGGTGTTAGGTGGGTACTGGAAATATCAGGGGGAACATTTTATAAAATATATGATTGTCTAACCATTATACTATACATCTGAAACTAATACAAAATGATACTGAATATAAACTATAATTGAAAAATTAAAAAAAATATTGTAGCAATAAGAAACAGGCATTTCTACAGAGACACAAAAGGATATAAGGCACTAAGCTTAAAAAGTCCACTGAGAGCCAATGTAATGGATAAAAAAAAAACATTACCAATTATCACTGTAAAATTTTAAGACCCCCCCTAAATAAAAGAAAGATCCTAAAGCATCTAGAGAGAAAAAACTGGTAATCCAAAATAAGCAAATTCACATGGGCATTTTTCCAGCAACGCCAGATGCTAGGAGGCAGTGGAATAGTGCCACAAATATATAAGGAAAAACATATTTTCAACCTATGGAATGATACCCAACCAAATTATCTATATGATTTGAAGTAAAATATCGTCAAGCAAGGACCCAGAAAATGTCTTTCATGTACCGTTTTTAGAAACCTCATGACACTACATTGAGTCAAAATTACACCAGCAGAAAAACCAATACCAAAATGGTCTCTTCAAAGGAGACAGGGTAAGAGTGGAGATTGTTGCTTTTTCTTAATTAAAACACTTGATTTAAATTACTTAAATTAATATCAATGGACAATGGATTGAAAACATGATTTACTTAGAAGATATTTTTTTCTCTTTTTTTGGAATTTCTCTTAATTAAAACTAAAAAGCATACATGAACTAACCACTAGACCAGTCACTCACAAAGTTTAGAACTCACAAGAAGTATGTGGGTTTCTGAAATCATGAATCAATAGGTCTGAGATGAGGTCCAGGAATCTGTCCACAAAGGCAATTAGATGCAATGGCACAAAGACTACATGTCCAGAAATGCTAGATTGTGCATTTTTGAGGGCAAAAATTGTGCTTTTTCTTTTGATCATAGTAACTGCAGAACATAGCATTTTTACTAAAGGATTGAATGCATAAGAAAACTGGGTCTCAAACCATCTCCTGTGAGATGCTACCCTTTTGGATAGAGTGCTACTACCATTTACTAGTGAACATTAATACCTCATGTTCTGTACCTAGTCCTACATGGAACATTTCAGAAAAAAACTAAAAGGAAACATGAAGATGAATGGCACACCATACTACAAATGATAAACCCTACAAGTAAAGGATCATGAAGGAGTCTAATAAAGGGAAATCCTAGAAAACAGAGTTCATTAGTGCTTTCCTGCCCTTCAACTGTTCACTAGCATGGAGTGGTGATTGGAGATTAACCCATCTCAAGCCAAAGTAGAGCCACATGATTATCTGATTGAATTCTTAAACAACTTCAACTCTATTCAAACAACGATTAATCAGTACTCAGGAGAAAATCATTCACCTGATTTGTTGACAGATGACTTGACCTAGGGCAGGCTCCTCTGGAAGAAGAGGCTGAGACAAGGTTTCCTTGTGGTAGTTTATATGGGAGAAGGTCCCAGGAAGCTTTAATCAGGGAATGAAGAAGTAATAAATGGAATGGGAGGAAACCAACAAAAGTTCATAAACAAGCAACTTTTTAATATATATTTTTAATATATTTTATTGATTTTTTACAGAGAGGGATAGAGAGTTAGAAACATCGATGAGAGAGAAACATCAATCAGCTGCCTCCTGCACACCACCCACTGGGGATGTGCCTGCAACCAAGGTACATGCCCTTGACCAGAATCGAACCTGGGACCCTTGAGTCGCAGACCGACACTCTATCCACTGAGATGAACCAGTTAGGGAAAACAAGCAACTTTGCTGTGAAAAAAATGGTGCTCAGACCCATGGCATATCTCTGGAAGAGAGCCTAGACCACTCCTTGAAGTTGTCCCAACTGAGAGGTTAAGAAGCTGGGCAATACCTACCTGGCAGGCTTGATCCCCAGTAGGAGGCATGAATGGAGCAGCCAATCAATGACAATCAATGATTCATATATATATAATTTTTTGTGCACTCGGGAGGGGTCCCTCAGTTATTAAACATTTATTGGCACAACACTGACCACATTGGTGGTGGTGGTGGTCTTGTCAGAATGTGTTATATTATGCAGATAAAAATCTATTTAAATGGATTTGATGTAGATATTTTCAAAGATGGAAGAATTGCCCCTGTCAACTATTTTAGATGATGCATATTTTCACTAAATGTCATCACTGCAAAGTTTTCATCCCTATATGGATTGCTGGATATAATAGGTCATGCACTGTCTCTGTCCTTTGTAGCCTTTGTTACCTTAAGGACTCTAGTTTTCCATTTATATGTTTAACTACCAACCTTACTGGCTTAAAAATATAAGATTTTAATACTGCTCTCTCTGCTCTGTATCCTTCCAATGAAAAGTGGAGTTGGGTTGCAGCACAGGAGAAAAATTCAGAAGGGGAATATTGAAGTAATGACTG
>NW_006296221.1:3494361-3561048 GCF_000327345.1 Myotis davidii
GAGGTTTTCCTATCTGGATGCATCATTTTTACTCCCAGTATGCTGCATAGAGAAGGAGTCAGGATGCTGTCTTCCCGTGAATATAGTACTCAGTAACAAACCAATTGCATTTTAGTTGGGCAATGCCCCTACCCACCCTTCAAATCCCTTCCACCATTCATTTCTGTTTCCCTTTTTGTTTGTTGGATTGTTCTGCTGCTCCTTCTCCTCACCCCACCACACTTGGATCGTAATGTAAAATTATTTTACCATGTCAAGAAATTATTAAAAATACAGGTACTTTGAAAAAAAAAATACAGGTACTTCTCTGATCACCAGCTGGGGGGTGGGGGGCAGGGAAGAGGCAGCTCCTGGTGGCCATGATCTACATGGAAGCATGTAGCAGCCAGGACCCAGTCTCACGGGTTTTACCCGCGCAGTTTGAAAGGTGCTCGCAATCTATGTAGCAGTCAGGGCCACCTCTGCCCTGCCCCACCTGGCTTCTCTGATCACCGGCAGGGGAGCGGGCAAAGGCACCCACAGTCAATAAGGAGAGAATGTGCTAATTGACTGCCATACCCTCAAAGATATGCCTGTGGGATCGGGCCTAAACCAGCAGTTGGACATCCCCTGAGGGGCCCTAGATTGGAGAGGGTACAGGCTGGGCTGAGGAACACACACCCCCCATGCAAGAATTTTGTGCACCGGACCTCTAGTATATATGTATATATTTGAGCAACTCCAATTCCATCCACATTAGGCTACACTCCTGAGGAGTACTCCCAGATGTCAATTCTACGGCACTGCTGTCCAGTCCCCAAGCATGCAGGAGAAGCCTTTAGGTGCACAATCCCAGATGCTGTTACTTTCCCAGAGATGGAGTAATGAAGGAATATGGTAGCATCTATTAAGCACCTATTTTGAAGAGGCCACTCCTCATTAGAATACAAGAGAACCCAACATAAATCATGACCTTGTAAAGGCAGGGGATATTGCAACTAGGAAAAGAAATTACTAACAGCAAAGACAGATTAAAAAAATCTTTAAAAAACTTGTATTATAAAAAATTTTTTCTATTCGTATGATACAAACAGTATGGCCTCTATGAAACCAAAGCAGAAAGCCAGAGCAGGGAATACACTGTGATGGAAAGATCAATAGGATGCATAAAAAGGAGAAACAATGGGGATAAAAGGGTTGGGAGAAAGAGAGATGAAGTTCCCTATCGATTTGGCTCAATGGATAGAGCGTCGGCCTGAAGACTTCAAGGGTCCCGGGTTTGATTCCAATCAAGGGCATGGTTAGTTGCAGAGTCAAATTCTGCACTGGAATGAGTAAACAGTACAATTGATATAAAAAACATAATGTGTGGTATAGAAAAAGATTGAGATCTTAGAGAATGTACAAGAAAACCACAAAACAAGATTCACTGAATAGGAGACAAAGTTGAAATTCTAGTAACAAGCTATGAGATTGCCTCTCTAGCATTCTCCAGCCTTATGTAATAATGGAGGTCCCTGCCCCCACTGCAACAGCAATGTATAAGAGCCAACAACAATAAAACTAACAGTGAAATAATAACAATAGCTTATAGCTGCTGGACACTTGCCATGTGCCAACACTGTTCACAGGTCTTACGTGTGCTAACTCATTTAATCCTCTGGCATCTAGCATGTGGACTAAAGCGAAGGGAGTCAGTATGTAGTACGAAAGAGAAACAGTCAGCAGGTACAGCAAGGCAGCAGTGAGACTAGGACCACTGAGAAAAGGAATTTTTTCTCACTTCCATTTTTTTCTGCTCCATTCCAGCCTTTTCCATTGCTCTTTTCAACTCTTCCTAGCCTGTGTTCCTTAAACTACTCCAGGACCTTTACACTAAGCTTCTTTTACCTACACTGGTTAGAACTGAATTTCTATCACTAGCATTTAAAGACTTCTTAAAAATACAGAATCTCAATCTAAGAAAAACATAATTAGCATTGTTGGTAAGGAATAGAATAAACTATTTGGAGAAGAACCAGAGTTAGAATTAAAGAAAATACTTCCTGAATTATAAGTGAGTGGGTTTGTGGTGGATTCACCTTAAGGTGACTCGTCTATATGCCAATCCCTGGAGCACCAGCAGAAAATCACTCTTAACCAAAAGAACATGGCAAAGGTGATAAGATGTCACACTCCCGATTACACTGCATTATATAACCCTGTCTGAGCAGATGGATGAGCTGCTCCTTGCTGCTGTGTTGTGAGAAGACCTGTGGAACAAGGCATCTTCCAGGAGCTGACAGCAACCTCCAGCCTACAGGCAGCTACAACCCTAAGCATGCAGTTATACACTGCAGGAAAATGGACTCTGCCAATAACCTGAATGAGTTTGGAAGCATATTCTTCCATGGGCAAATATTCAGATGAGAATGTAACCTGGTTAACACTTGACTTTAGTCTTGTGCGTTCCTACAATAGCTCCCAGTCAAGCTGTGCCCAGACTCCTGAGCCACAGAAAATGTGAGATAATACATGGGCATTGTTTTTAAGATGCTAATAGTCATGTTTTCAAGATACTAATAGTTTGTAAATAGGCATGCAGAAATAGAAAAGTAAAGCACGGGTGATAGGCTTGGCATGTTTCTGGCAAAACAAATTCAAAATAAAAATAATAAGCATCTGGCAAAACTGCTGTATTGCATTCTGGAAAAAATGTATCACATTTAGTCTAAAATGTAAAATGTACTACACAGACAAAACAAGGGGAAAACAACTGTTTACTGGTATATGGAAACCAAATTTAGTTATTTAAAAAGAATTAACCTTGCATTTATTTCTTGCCTGAAACACTGAAAGCTGAGGGCTATGGCAGCATCAAGATAGCTAGAGAAGAGGGTTTTTTATCAGATTTTTCTACCACATTTTCATTTATGCTTTAAAAAATACATTCTCAGGTATATAAGGACTCATAAACCCTTACATTTATATTTATATATGAGTGTATGTTTGTGTCTGTATTTTGGCTTTTGATTGGCTGATATATATGTGAAAACATCCATATATGTGGAGATATAGGCACATATATGCATATGCATAAATATATAGAAATAGATGCGTTCTATGTATAAAATGGTTCCTGGGTTATTGTATCTTCATAACCTATATTTATCTACTGCTATATCTTTATAAATACATCTACATATATATGTATAGCTTCATGTGTGTATATATGTCTGTGTGTTTGTATGTATTATGGAGTGAATGTCTATGTCCCCCCAAAATTTATATGCTGAAGGTCTAACCCTTAATGTAATGTTATTGATGGGTGAGGGCTTTGTGAGATAATTAGATTTAGGGGAGTCATGAGGGTGGCATCTTCATATTGGCATTAGCTTTCCCATAAGACGAGAGCAGAGAAATTTCTTTCTCTCTCTCTCTCTCTCTCTCTCAGTTGTGGGTATAGCAAGAAGACAACTGTCTGCAAGCCAACAAGACAATTCCCACTAGAACTTGACCATGGCTTCTCTCAAATTTCCCAGACTCCAGAACTGTGAGAAATTGTTTAAGTCATCCCATCTATAGTATTTTGTTATAGCAACCTGAGCAGACTAAGACAGTATACATTTACCAGCCAACCAAAAGTTAAACAAAATTAATACCTTAATAGTAGGTAAGTTTTGGTATAAAAAAGGTTGTGATTATCTTTCTTTGAATATCTGCTATTCCAAAAACTAACCTATTCATGACAAAGTCTTCAGGAGAAGCATCAATTTATAGAATAAATTGGACTGCCTTTGTCCCAATACTGAATCCCTAAGAATATTGAAGTGTTGATGATATTTACAATACCTTCTGGAAGAGTCTAAGTGAAAAGAATTTTGTTTTGATTCAGTATCATTTATCCTAAGAATAACATGTAACGAATAAAAGAAACTAGACTTTTAAAGTCTCTCACTTTTAACATCAGATTTAGAAATACAAATAAATGTCATTACAATCCTGTGAAAAACCAAACAAATGTTCCCTGGCTGGGGGTGGAGGGTAAGCAAAGGAATGGAGGAGGTGCAAGAAAATATGGAAACCTTTGAATGTGTTTGTTTGGGTAGCAGAATAATTAGAAAATTATTGGAGTTTTTTGTGTATTTTTGCCAATTCTTCAACTATTCTTTAATAAACAGGATGACATAAGCCTCCTTACTAAGAAGAATAAATATGAAACATGAAATAGGATTATCTTTCAGAATAAAATGTACATAAATGTAAGTGAAAATCTGTATATTTCCTTACTTGAAAAGTGGAAGTAATAATAGTACTTATTCCCAATAGTAGTCTTATACAAATAATTACTTTAAGGAATCAATAATATAACACATATTGAGTGCTTAACATATATAAGGCAAACATATAGACCTGAAAGGAGAAATAGACAAATGAAGCATTTTTTAGTAGTTGGAAATTTCAACACTCCTCTCAGTATCTGAAAGAACAAGTAGACAAAGAATCAGTAAAGATATGAAGTTACTTGAACTAATTAACACTTATAGAACATGTCACTCAATAATAAGATATCACATGTGTTTTTTTTCTTCACTGGAAATAAACATTCCAGAGACATTTATATAGACCATATCATTAAAAATATAAATCTAAATAAATATAAAATTGAACCCTGGCATTCTGACTCTGACACTTATTGGTATGATAAAATAGTAGATAAAATTAGAAAGCTAAATCACTGTTATTTGTTTAAAAGACAACAGGATAGAACCAGGGAACCCATATTGCATGGATAACACTCTTGTGAATTATGGGTGATTTATTGCTTTGAAATCATTAACACAGAATTGGTTCTCTGAGTACATGGAATTAACAAAACAATCTGATTGACCCTGCTCTCTGCATGACAGGGTACGGAGCCCCAACCCCCCTGATGGGCCCTGCTCTGTGTGTGACAGGGGCAGCGCCCCAACCCCCTGATTGGCCCTGCTCTGTACGTGACAGGGGGTGGCGCCGCAACCTCGCCATGGACCCTGCCTTGAGTGTGACAGGGAGCGGTGCCCCAACCCCCAATCAGCCCTACCCTGAGGGTGACTGGGGGTTGCATCACAACCTCCCAATCTGCCCTGCTCTGTGCATGACAGGGGGCGGCGCCCCAACTCCCCAATCGGCCCTGCTCTGAGCCTGACCAGAGGCTGCACCTAGGGATTGGGCCTGCCCTCTGCCACCTGGGAGCAGGCCTAAGCCAGCAGGTCGTTATCTCTCGAGGGGTCCCAGACTGCGAGAGGGTACAGGCCAGGCTGAGGGACCCCCGTCCCCCCCGAGTGCACAAATTTTTGTGCACTGAGCCTCTAGTATATTATATAAAGGATTTGTATTCAGAATACACAAAGAGTTCTTAGAACATAATAATGGGAAGACAAACAATCCTGCCCCCCAAAACACACAAACCTGGGTAAATATTTGAGCAGCTACTTCATAAAAGATAATATACAAGTGACCTTGAACACATTAAAAAATGTTCAACAACACTAGTCATCAGAGAAATGCAAATTAAAAATACAATGTGCTCACCATAAAAACTTTCTAGAACATTTTACAGTGTCAGTGAGTGTTCTCTCCAGAATAACAGAACCATCTATACTAATAAAAGGGTAATACGCCAATTAGACCAGATAGACTGAAAGTCTTCCGGACATCATTCTGGACATCTTTCCTGACAAAGCTGGGGGAGTGGCAGCCTGCAAACCCTCTGTGGCCCCTCGCCCAGGCTGGCCGGGACCCGCCACCCCGATCCGGGGCCCCCTTCAGGGCAGGCCAGCCAGCCCCCACCCAGGCACCAGGCCTCTATCCTATATAATAAAAGGGTAATATACAAATTGACCTGAACAGCAGAACCACCAGAACGACCACTGGAACACTCACTATGAGGCACACTGAGTACCTCTTGACCCCTTTCCCTGACCAGCAGGTTCTGATAGCCTGATGGCCACCTGCAGTGTGGGCAGGACTGGCAAGCAGGTGGGAACAGCCAATCTCTCAGTCCCTTCCCCTCGCGTCAGGCACTGATCACCCAATGGCAAGTGGGGAACCAGGGGTGGGTAGCGGCGGGGGGCAGGGTCGGCTGCGAGCAGCTGGGGAAGATGGCCCTGATCACAGGCCAGGCCTAGGGACCATACCCGCACACAAATTTTGTGCACCTGGCCTCTAGTCTTATATAGGGTGTCCCAAAATTCATGCAAGATTTGAATTTTGCATGAGCATTAACAACAACAACAACAACAAAAATTAAAGCCTAATTTTACTTGGTTTATTAATCACTAAAAAATTTATAATTTTTAATTATAAACCTGTGTTTTCTATAAAAATTACTTCTTGTGTGAATTTTGGGACACCCTATATAATAAAGAGCTAATATGCTAATTAGGCCAAACAGCAGAACAACTGTTCTGACGACCTTCTGGATGACCATCCAGATGACCTTTCAGATGAAGTTAGGGCTGTGAGGGCCAAGCCCTTTGCACGAATTTCGTGCATCAGGCCTCTAGTATATATAATCAGCTTGCAATTGTGGAGGCTTGGCAAATCTAAAATCTGATGCGGGAGGCCAACAGGCTATAGACTCAGGACAGAGCTGCATTTTAATACAAAGGCAGTCAGGCAGCTGGAAAACCAATTAGAGAGTCTGCTGGTGGAATTACCACTGGCTCAGTGGAGGTCAACATTCTGTCTTAGGCCTTCAACTGATAGGATGAAGCCCACCTATATAATGGAGAGCAATCTGCTTTATTCAAAGTCCACCAATATAAATGTAAATTTCACTGAAAACACACTCACAGAAAATACCCAGAATAATTTTGAGCAAATATCTGGACACTGTGGCCAACTGAATCAGTATGACTCATTAAATTTACCATTACACATCTCTAAAATTAAAGGACTAAATATGCCAAGGGTAGGTAAAGATATGGAGCAATTCTAAGCCACATACATTGCTGGTCAGAATGTCAAATAGTAGAGCCACTTTGGAAAACAGTGTGGCCATTTCTAATAAGTTAAATATACTTTTATAATATAACCCAGCAACCCTACTCCAAGAGATAGGAAACATTTGTCCATAAGACCTGCATGAAGATGCAGTGATAGTGATTTTCATAATAGTCAAATACTGGAAACAACCCAATTTCTATTGACTGGCAAATTGATAAATAAATTGTGATATATTGATACAATAGAAGACTGCTAGATAGTAAAAAGAAGAAAACTACTGATAATGCCACATTGTGGATGAATCTGGAAAGCATTAGGCCATGTGAAAAAAAGCCACCTGCAAAAGACTACATACTGTATAAGTTCATTTACCTGACATTCTAGGAAAGACAAAATCATAAGAAAATGAAACAGATCACTGGTTTCCAGGGACTGAGGTGAGAGGAAGAATTAGACTGCAAAAGGATTCAAGGAATTTATTGGGAGACAAAATCATACCTCATCTTGATTGGGATTGTTTACATTTGTCAAAACTCATCAACCTGTCCACTCTAAGATGGTAAATTTTAGCAACATAAATTATGGTTAAAGAAACTTAACTTTTTTAAATGAACCAAGAAATGCTTTGATTAATTAACTTGACAAATTATTTAGATAATTAACGGCTAATAAGTTGGTTTTTCAAATTAAGAAAATAGAATTTATTGAAAATATTCAATAAGCATTTGGCATTGTGTCATGAACTTATACTTTGAGAATTAATCTGTAATTTAAAGCTGAAAGATATCTCCTGTGTTTCTCTCTCTCTCTCTCTCTCTCTCTCGCTCTCTCACACACACACACACACACACACACACACACACACACACACACAAATATGTACACACAGAGTTTCCTCAAATATTGGCAAGACATTAAAGATTTCCTTGGGACCACTACAACAAGAATGGCCTGACAGGGAATGTGTGAGGAGGGGCTGGATTCTCCCATTTCTCATAGTGTGCTGTTGGGGTAATAGTATTGGCCTGGAGCAGCCAATTTGAGATCATGAACTTGGTAGGTCAAATATGCAGCAGTGTTAATACCAGTGGCTACTAAAGGGTTGTTTGAGAGCAGACACAGAGGTGGAGGCAATGTGGCAGTTGCCAGGCAGTGGTGAAAATTACATGTTCAGGATCTCTCAGGAGGAAGCCCCTGGGGTCTTCCGTAAATAGTTGATGAGACATTTTCCCTTCAATGGCAGGTAGGTGTGAGCCAGGGAGAGACATTTGACACTAACTCTAATGAGCACAAAAATGCTCTAAATCCTGAAGTTTTGATCTTTGATATAACAGAAGCTATTTCTACTCTAAGCCTTCAAACAAACTGAAAGAGAAAGACGTGTGATGTTTATGAACGCCTTTGAGAATCAGAGCTGCATGTTTATGTTAGAGTCAGTGGACATGATCGGCATGTGAGGACATGAAACGATGCTCATGATGGCTGGGAGATTTGGAGCTGCTGGTCTGACTCTGCCTCTGCCCCAGCTCTATGTCTGGGCAAGGCACTTGTTTTCCTACATCTCACTTTCCTTACCCACACAATGGGAGAGTTCAATTAAATATAAGACTGCTAAACGACTGGATTCAAGACCCAAACATATTACTGTTAGGCATTTTGTTTTGACATATTTTTTTGTTTATAAAAATTAAATATGTTGCCAACATTGAAAAATCAGGTTTTATATATAGTTTTAAGCAACATATAGTTTTACAGCTGCTTCAGAGCACCTTGAAGATATTTTGGCATGGGACCACATGACTGGATCTGAGATACTGTTGCCATGTTTAGACAAGCTCTCCATTAGCCACAATCCTGTTTCTGAATGCCACCTACCTGGCTTCCTCTGTAGGCCCAGGTGCTCATTATGCCTGAACTGCTAGGTCCCTTCCCTCCTTAATTTGCCTGGTTCTGATTTAATTACTGCATTTAGCAAAACTAGTAAGAACTGCTACATAAAGGCTAAATTTACCAGTTGCTTTTTCTATTGTATAATGCCTCTTGCTGCCACTTTCCTCTGATCAAATAGTAACCTCCATGAAAGCTATTTCACAAAAGAAGGAAGGAAATGCAAGAGTCATCGAAGGAGTATGCCCACTGCTTAGTAACCAACAGCAGAAACCAAACTATGCTAAAACTTTCTGACCTGACCAACTATTCTAGCAACTGAAATGCAGTGCCCACTGTGTCTACAAAGACTAGTGTCATTACTCAAGTTAATGGCAAGAATATTGGTGGCACCCGTTGAAAACCAGCCTCTGTACTATACAACAAGAACACAGGCATGCGTAAGACACAATCCATGCCTACACAGTCACAGACAGTTACATCCATAATTTTAAAATGTACACTTTACATAATATAACATACATTTTATTCTCAATAATTACAAAATATTTGAATAAGTGTGTTAATAGAATAGATATGGGACAGAGGCAACATGAAGGAAAAGTGATTCTGCAGAGTCTTTGTTCAATGTTCCTCTATCTGGAACATTCTTTTCCTAGTTTCCAGGTGAGTCATCTTTCTCTTTCACATCTTTGTTCAAATATCTTTGCAGATCAACCCATTTTGAAACTACCCGCTCCCAGCCTTTGCATTCTATAATCTTTATTTCTCCATAGCACTGATGAATTATCATATTTCATTCTATGTATTTTATTATTCATTGTGATTATTGTTCATGTTCCCTAGTGTAATGTAAGCTTCATGAGGCAGGGGCTTTTTAAACTTTTGTTCAAAACCATTTTCATAGTTCCTAGAGCAGTACCTGGCACATAGAAAGGACTGGGTAAATATTGGATGAATGATTCAATGTATGGAGTAATTGATTCTCCTCAGGAAGGTCAGGGTAAAACTTCCTTAAGAGATGATATCTGAATAAATGGGTTTGAATGATGAATAAAAAGTCACTATGTTAAATAATAATCTGGGGATGGGGGCAGATATTGAGAAAAGAAAACAATGTGTGCAAAGGCAAAAATGTGAGAAAGGTCACTGCACATTTAAGAAGAGTATTTATTTACAGTTATTATATGTATACTAGAGGCCCAGTGCATGAAATCCGTGCACTGGTATGGGTGTCCCTCAGCCCAGCCTGCACTCTCTCCAATCTGGGATCCCTCTCACAATCCAGGACTGCTTGGCTCCTAACCACTCACCTGCCTGCCTACCTGATTGCCCCTAACCGTTCCCCTGTTGGCCTGATTGACACCTAACTGCTCTCCTTCTGGCCCGATCGCCCTTAACTGTCCTCCGCTGCTGGCCTGATCGTCCTCAACTGCCCTCCCCTGCCAGCCCTATTGCCCCCAACTGCTCTCCCCTATAGGCCTGGTCTCCCCCAACTGCCCTCCCCTGCTGGCCATCTTGGACGACATGGGGGCAGCCATCTTGTGATGATGTGGAGGGGGCCATCTTTTGACAACGTGGGGGAAGCCATCTTGTGATGACATGGGGGCGGCCATCTTGTGATGACATGAGGGCATGAGGATCAATTTGCATATTACCTCTTTATTATGTAGGATTATTATCTGTATCTGGAGGCAACTATTACAAGTTATAGTTCCTAAGAGTGTTAGGTACTCGTATAAGCCCTTTATGGACAATGTTTCATTTCACATTCATATAATCCTTTGAAGTGCTTAGAAATCACACCATTTCCCAGATGATGAAGTTGGGACAAAAACAGGTTACATCTTGCCCAAAGGCTATGGCCAGTAACTGCCAAAATGACATTTTAGATTTGATTGGTGTCTCCTAAACTGTGTTCTTACAACAGGCTAACTTACCTTCTGACTCTAGTCAACACTGGCTCTATCATCAACTAATCAGAGGTTCACCTTAATAAAGGGCAACTGTTCATTCTCATGACTTTGAATCTTTTAGGAATCATTTCATAAGGCACACACACACTACAAAGAGCCTGGATTGCATACACATTTTTTTTTCCTCTGGTCTAAAATGACTTACTTGCATGTTGATGTGATGCTTTCCCCTCTCAGATTCCATTGCTTTATCTGTTTGTCTAAAGACACACATGCACTCTGTGATAAGAAGCCAAAAGTTTTAGCTTAAAAGTATCCTTTGTTGTTTGCATGAATCCTTTATGATTTTTTTTTTTAAATTAAAGAGGAATTTAGAGAAAGAGAAAAAAGATAACTTCTGATTTCAAAACCTAACAATATTGTCTCACTAAGGGCTGCTTTTAGGCATTTGTTTAGCTGGTGCTTATTTGGAAGCCAATTGAATATACAGCATTTGTTTCAAAGCATTATTTTCCCTCTGCTACTCTGTAATTTTTTTCTGGGAGAATATCTGCATTTAGATGCTACCTGTAAAAAGTGACAGATTTGACCAAAACAATTTGGAGACAATGAGAAAAAATAGTTAAAGCAAAGTGAAAGGAAAGGCAGCTGCCAGGGGAAGAAATGAGAAGATAAAATGAGCAAAGGGGGCTCATTGATTTAGCTTCATAAAAAATAATGGGAAACCAAAAGAGACACAGAGAAGAGGAAAGACAAGTCAAAGAAAAATCAAAGGCAATGAGGGTGCTGCTTTTGTATATTAAACCATAATTAATATTTGTCATGCTCATTAAAAGGAATTGGTAAATTGAGAGAGACAGAAAAGCAACAGAGTGAATAAATGGTTCAAGATAATAAGGGGGGGCACAGAATGGGGATAACTGCAAATATTGTATGAACAAGGTTGAAGTATAAATAGTTCAGCTATTTTTGTAGGTTATAAAATATTTCCAGCAAAACAATAATTCACTCATTTATTCCTTCCTTCCTTCATTCAGCCAGGATTTGGAGGGTGCCCCCTGTGTACCAAGTCCTATACTAGACACTGGAAGTAATATAAAGATGAAAAGACATAGTCTTTTCTTCAAGAAAACTGGAATCCTATTCTCTAGTTATAATCAAATATTTTGAATGGACATAAGAAATTCAAGAATCACCTTACATTGCCTCTCCATTAAAAAAACTTTTAAAAAGTGTTATTTGAATGTGTGCGCTGCCACACACTAAATGGCAGGCTCTTATATCTTGCTTTTATAATGATACTTTTTGACCTGTACTTGACATTCTATGTAACCTGTGTGTGTCCTGGATTTCTAGGACAGATAAAAAGATGCACAGGACAAGAAAAAATCATGAGAGTTAAACTTTGTAAGTTAGAAATATTAAAACAAAGAAGAACATCCATCTGGATCAAGTCATATTTTAACAGAATAACTAGTTTCATGTTTTCTGGAAGACACTCATAGAACCCAGGAAAAAAAAAACTGAGTATGTGCACATATTCGTGTGTGTGTGTGTGTGTGTATGCACAGGTGTGTGTGTGTGATGGGAGGTGTACATCTCAATACACAAGATGGTTAACTACATTGAAGTCAGTTAAGATTCCAATTATGTTGAAAGGGAGACACCAAAGAGATGAGATAGAGAAAAAATGGTGAAAGTTCATGTGTGCTGGGTAAAGCAAGCCCTAAAAAAGAGTTCAGAGTCAAAGTCAATAATATTATTTTCAAGTGGACATTTTCAACAGCCTCCAGAGAGCCCTCTTCATCTTCAATCTTTGGACATTTCACGCATCTTTCTTATTCATGCTTGATTATTTTCCATGGGCCACAGTTCTAGTCTGGCCACACCAGTCTTTAATTTGATTATTCTCGATATTTATTATTATTTCTGGTTGCTTGTTAAGCATTCAAGATCATCTAAAACTTGACCCTACTATCCCTTTTCTATTTTATTTCTCATTTCACTCTGGCAAACCAATCATTTCCTAATCTTAAGGAATGTCCTTCAATTCTCCATTTCCAGGACTATGTGATTCTGTTCACTCTGCCTCTCCTTCCCCCCATCTCTTCAGGCTCAAATTCTCCCCATTCAAGATTCAGCTCCAACACCCTTGTCACTTTTTCCATGAAATTCTTCTTCATGTTGCCCAACGGACATACCCACTTCCATCTCTGCATTTCTATAGTACATTTTCTGTTCTTTGTCCATAGAATTTATTATACTTGGAATAGGTTAAAGTGATTTATGCGTATATCCCTTTATTTTTTTAAAAATCT
The DNA here is from genome assembly GCF_000327345.1 of Myotis davidii. NCBI lineage: Eukaryota > Metazoa > Chordata > Mammalia > Chiroptera > Vespertilionidae > Myotis > Myotis davidii. The sequence goes on from NW_006296221.1 coordinate 3,507,431, forward strand.
TTATTGTTGAAAGTATTATATATGTCCCTCTTTTTCCCCTATTGACCTCATCTAACCCACCTCCACTCCCATCCCAGTCCTTCACCACCCCTTAGTTTGATTGATCTCTTCCCACCCACCTACCCACCCTCTCCTGCCTTCCTTCTGAGATTCCACAGTCTGTTCTATGTTTCTAGATCAGTGATGGTGAACCTTTTGAGCTCGGCGTGTCAGCATTTTGAAAACCCTAACTTAACTCTGGAGCCGTGTCACATATAGATATTTTTTGATATCTGAAACCATAGTAAAACAAAGACTTGTATTTCTGATATTTATTTTATATATTTAAATGCCATTTAACAAAGAAAAATCAAACAAAAAAAATGAGTTTGCATGTCACCTCTGACACATGTGTCATAGGTTCGCCATCACTATTCTATATCTATTTTGTTCATCAGTTTATTTTGTTTACTAGATTCCACATATGAGTAAGATCATATGATACTTATTTCCCTTTCTAGATTACAGTCTCATCAAAGGAAGCACTTCTTTCTGAGTCAGGTTCACATTACCTATACAGTGCAACACAGCCCATAAATGACTATATTAGAAGTGGAAAGAAGATCACATAGGTGGAGTTAGATGAAAACAGTAGAACAGGGTTAGAAATGGAGGGAAACAGTAATTGGAGAGAGAGATTGACAGTAGTTAGAAAATAACCCATGAACTGGTGATTCTTAGCCTGCATAGCTAGGCTCCAAATACCCAGAAATACTTCATATTATTAACACTAGGAACTATCTAAATAAACCATCAGAAGCCATTTGCTTCATCAATTTATTAAATATCCAATTTGAGAATGACATATTTTCAGTTACTATATATTTATATAGGCAAATATTTGCTGGATTTATTGAATGTATTTATCCATTTGGGATGCATTAAAAATTATACAAAAAAAATGGTACATTTGCTCATAATATCTCATGTTTGTTTTCCCTCCTTGTATCTTTACTGTCATTTTATTTTGAATATTTATAAATGATTATATCATGTGCCATAACCTTGTCCATGGGTTAAAAACAAAACAACAACAAAAACAGTTATACCTGCCAATATTGGTTTTACCAAACTAGAGAGTCTTCTGGGCATCTCACATACACTCTAGAGTCAAGATGATGTGGCCTAATGTGATTAGGCCATCAAGTGATTACATTAGAGACCCTCACTGCTGGAGCATCATTTTAGGTTCTGTACAACTGCAGTCCAACTAACTCACAAGCTTTGTACATAGCCTTCTCCCATACCTATGGTAAATATGTACAATGTATTAGGTTTTGCAAATAAATTCCACAGCCATAGCAATCCTTGCTTTACTCAAATGCTAAATTGTATTCAGCAAGATAAAAGTATTCCCTTTAGAATGGTCACCTTGAGAATATCTATACTCATTCCAAAACTGCAGCTTTTTCTCACAACTTCTCTGCATCCAGCATCTTTGTGATATTAGGGTACCCCTGCTTCCCCTTGGCCTCAATGTCCTTGAAGTGACATCAGCTAGAGTAAAAAGCCCCATTGCTTACAACAATGCAGTGTTTCTGAGGGAGAAGGGGTGAGTTTCTTGTTTGTTAGGAGCCATTAATTGGTCCATGTTTCTCATTTTCTTGTAATTAATCTAATAAAAACCCTGGGGACTGTTATGTTATTCTTCCCTCTCCTCCCTCCCTCAATTATCCCAGGGAAGCAACACTGGCCTGCCCAAGATGAGCATACAGGTATGATTGCTATCTGTAAGGGACAGAGATCTGCTTCTGCCCCTGCAGCCAATGATTGGGTAGAATATTCTGCCTCATTTGTGGCTTGACAGATTAGCAAGGCTAGATTTCCACATACCTCAAGTTCCATATTTCAATCATCATTAACACTGCAAGCATGTAAAGTTGCTCTATAACTATGTAAATCCTACATCCATCCCTAAATTGTTTCCAAATTCATCAAGGAGAGATAGGGATTGACTATATATGTCCAGCTATATTATTTTTATTATCTTTATAGTAAATCTCCTTTCTTTGAGGCCGCCTTTATGTTTTGGAACAGCCAAAGATATTTGGTAACTATTTGGTTAAGTATGGTGGGTCAGGTGGCTGGTGACAAATTTTGGTGATGCTATTTGTGACCATAAAATAGTGAGACCAGTGGTTGATTCCATAAGCTCACACTGAATGAAGATTTTTCAAATGCAGTTTTCAGTCACAGTGTCATCATTAGCATAGATTCACAACCTCCCAACGTGATGACTTGCATGATAGCACTCATTTGGAGGTACAATTCCAATGGCTTATTAAAAAATCAATCCTACCACTTTATAATTATACTTGGGACTTGAGGAGAACTGCTGCTTGATGCTTCAAGCTGGGTTTCAGAGCTTCACAACCCTCAGCTATGATTTGGCCTTTCGTGGAATTATTCCTATAATACTGTGTTGGGCATTTTGCCCAGGGTTAGGCTGAGAGAGAACACAAGGAATGTTCAATAACTAATTTCCACTGTATTCATGACAGCATATTCCATGATATTCCAATATATCCCCTTTTTGGGGACTCATGGAAGAACTTTAGTTGAATTTCTCACTATATGAGAAAAAAGTGGTCCCTTTCTAAGCCAAAGTTCCTTTTTTCCCCTGTCATATTGTTTGTTTTAATGTCCAAAGGCATGAAACCCCATTTGTAACAAAGTGAAATAGAAATAAATAAATTAAAGAGATTTACAAAAAAAATGGATTTACCTAAGTATTATAAATCTTATTGAATGTGCTTGAAAGAAAACCTTTTATAAGCTTCTTCAGTACAGGAGCAAGATCTAAAGAACATGCTCAAATAAAAAAATGGCTACAAAAGCAAACATTTATTGAGCTCTTGGGATGAAAGCATAAAGCTCCGAGGTTAAGAGTATGGATAGTGCCCTAGCTGGTTTGGCTCAGTGGATAGAGAATCAGCCTGTGAACTGAAAGGTCCCGGGTTTGATTCTAGTCAAGGGCACATGCCCTGGTTGCAGACTCGATCCCCAGTAGGGGGCGTGCAAGAGGCAGTCAATCAATGATTCTCTCTCATCATTGCTGTTTCTATCTCTCTCTACCTTTCCCTTCCTCTCTGAAATCAATCAAAATATATATTTTTTAAAGAGTATGAATACAGGTACCTTACTGCCTGAAGATGCAAATATTTGCCTCCCAGTGGAGTTTTTAAGAATAAATGAATTAGTGCATGTAAAGTATTCAGAAAAAAAATGTCTGACACATAAGTTCTAAGGAAATATTACTTCTTTTTTACTATTAAGTGCTCGCTCTGCTTCAGTCATTGTCCTAAGAGTTTAAAGGTACTATCTCCTTGAATTGTCACTTCAGTCCTGTGCAGCAGGTACTATTATACCCACTTTAAAGATTAGAAAACCAAGGTACAGGAATATTATGTACTTTCTCAAGCTCATGTGGCTACTAATTGGTAGGCAATGCAAACTACAAAACAGTCACTAAACTGCATCTGAAGAAAGATGAGTCCTGTTAGCAGCAGGGCTTTGAGTTGTTGTTATTTTGGAATGTGCGTGTTTAATATAAAAAGAGAGTTGCTCGGGGAAGACACTGAGATACTGAGCACTGCAGAAGTCCTAAGGAGAGACATGGGCATTGCCTTTTGAGAGAAGGGGAATTTGAGATCAGAGCTATCAGACTTGGAGTCTTTCAAACATGAAACTTCCATTGTTCTCTGTCCTCATACAGTCAGGGTGCATTGCCCTCCTGGCACACTGGGATTTGACAATACTCAGAATATTGCCAACCAGGGGAGCTCAACCAAACTTTTCTGTCCACATAGTCAAGATTGAATGAATCATTGCCTATGTTGCTCACTATCCTTTCTCCTTCATCTCCCTGGAAGTCAGGTTGGTATCACATGGCTCACGCAATACTCTAACTACATGGTTGGTCTTTCTGAAATGACCAGCTCCAATTTTGAGTTAGCATACATGATCAGGACCCACCATGAGTAACAAAGACACTCCTATTGCTCAGAAGATAGAAAACATTCAGAAGCTTCTTTCCAGGAATTGGAGGAAAAGGCCAGCCCAATTTTTTTAATTATACAGTAAGCCACTTTGGGGTGGTTTATTATGCAGCATTATTGTGGCCATAGCTGATTTATGCCAAATGTTCATAAAAAATAAAACAGGCACTGAATGCCATATTTTTTATGAAAAATATTCAGTGGATAAAGGGACAGATAAGGATACTCCTGGGTCTCATATTCAAGCAAACAAATAATCACAACCACTTTAATGTAGACTGAGTTCTCCTTCTATATAAAGGAATAAAAGATGCCTTTCTATTCTACGATTTACTATAGCTTAGATTTCTCCCTTGTTTTAATCTAAGCCATGAGAGTTCTTAGGGCTAGAGATGAAATATGTGCCTCTTGAAGACTCTATCCCCTAAGAGGTAGTTACCATTGCTCTCCTTGACTTTAAGTGTTAAAGAGGGAGTAATTCATTTGCCCCAAATTCACGTTGGGCAGCAAATTATCTAGCTAACACCAACAACTAGGAGTATAGAATACGCTTCACGTGGAAGTTTCTAAGGTTTCCCCCCAAAGTGTCTTCAGTGTTTCTTCTTTCCTGAATGTAATGTAAGGCAGTTAAAACTGGTTTTATTTTTATTTTTACAGTTGTCATATAATGGCAAAAAAGGAACCACGAGTCCACTATTCAGAAAACCCATCTTAGATGCTTTGTGCTTCATTTCCTGTCATTTCGAACAAGTCACTGTTTTCCACTAGACCCAAAATTCTTTATCTACAAAACAAAAGATGAAACAGTAGATCTCTGAGCCCCCTATCAACTCCAGTAACTTTGTTTCTCTCTGACTTACCAATGTAACCTTGGTGAATCATTTACCATCTTCAAGCCTGAATTCTTCATATCTGTTCCTGAAAATACTCCCTCATCTCAATTAATAGCAAATTCACTGTTGAAGTCATCCTCAATTCCTACCTCTCACATCCACATTCAATTTGTCAACATATCCCATGGGGGCCAACTTCAAAATATTCTCAGAAACCAACCACTTCTCACTACTGTTACATCCTGGTCTTCCAAATCTAATGTGTACTTTATGCTAAGAGCACATTTCAATTGTGACCAGCCATATTTCAAGTGTTTAATAGCCACATGTTGTAAATGACTACTGTATTGTGCAGCAAATGCCTAGATAAAATATATATTTTCCTGCTTAACTGAAGTCCTATTTTAAATTCAAAATAAAGAAGCTTGCCTTAAATAAGGTTTCATGTTCTACGGTATTACCACCACCACCACCAAACCCCCATCACTACCACCAGTTTTCTCTCTCTGTGTGTCTCTCTTTTGGGATATGTTCTGCTAATCTTCTCCAAATCAATTCTTGCAAGAGTGCTTGTAACTAATAAATACCTTGATACATTCATTTATTTATTCAACAATCTTTTATTGAGCTCCTGCTACCAGTCATAAAATGTTTTCCTTCTAAAACAACTGCTTCCATAAAGAAGAACACTGAAGCCATCTCACTGCTACCCAGAGGAATAAATGGGTCTCTAATTGTTAAATTCATCATGGTGGTACAGTTGAGTTAAGGGTCAGAGCAAGAAAGAATAAGGATAATTTAAGGCCTGGGTGGATTTTTTTCTTATTCCTTATATTAGAAATATAGTTGCTTTCTCTGCTTATGCATTACAATAACTAAGACTATTTTTTTCTTTTCCTATTCATTTGTTCATTAGTTTAGTGATCTATTGATCCCTATGTACCAAGAGCAAACTAAGTGCTATTAAAATACAGTTATACAGTGTCCATCTCTGTCAAACAAGGGAAATTAGAATGCTTTCTCTTGATGACTTTTCAAGGCACCATCTAATCATCTGAAAGGTCAGGAGCAATGAGAACCTTTAGAAATGTTAGATGCATGCATACTTACACCACACGTGACTTATGTGGGGATTCTATTGTAACGTCTTTTCTAAACTTTTAAAGCAAGTCAAGTTGTCAAAATAATAAAAGCCATTCTATCAAGTGCAGAAGTATAAAAGTCATGTAGAAACATTTATACCTTCCCTGGGATTTCAGAATCTTTGGGTGGTACAATTTGGGGAAAATTTTAAAGATCATCTAGCTCTACATTTTCATTGTATAGAAAATACATGTGAGCCAGAAGGGTAAATAGATTTTTCTAAGATCACTTAATGAAAAGGGATGAGAGTAGGACTGGGATTTTTATACTTGGTTTTCATTGTTTTTAGCTCTTTATACAACAAAAAGTCCAAGTAGTTTGTGTTTATTCTCTGATTCATTCTCCTATAAGAAATACACAGCATTAATGGCATGATGGATTCCTTTCCTAAGAGTAGGGTGATATGCAAACAACAAAGTATCCCTCCAAAGATTTAAAAACAAACAAACAAACAAACAAAAAAAAACTTGAGAGGTCAAGAGAGAGGCTCAGGTCAAGCCACTGGAGGGCACCAGATGCTCTCTTATAACTGGAACTCTCCACTGAGGAGAGGAGAAAAAGCTGCAATGGGTGGACATGTGTGGGGGTGAAGACAGAAGAATGGAAATACCCACAATGCTGATTTTAATCCCAAAATCTACAGCTAGAGAAACTGGACCCAGGCCAGGTATTCCTGAGCAGGTGTTAATTCCTGGGATCAGAGGCACTCCTGGCTTATGCTAGATCTTCAATGGTCCAAGACCCAAGTTGACTATGATACACTGTATGTTCACAAAGTGATATGTTAGAGAAGACCAAGTGAAGTTGGTACAGAGGTTTTACTAAGACAGAATTATTTTTCACCTTCATTTTAAACTGTTCAGTCAGAATCACTTGCCAATGGCCTCAGGAAAATATAAGATGAATATCCATCTGTTCAGAAACCTACAGAATCATCTGTTTTCATAGAGATAGGATTCTGGTCAGCATGTCACCTCACTTCTTATAATTTACCCTCTTCATCCTCTAGCTGACTTAAATAGTATTTCAGTCGGTACTCAAAGCCCATTAATGAGTTTGATATTCCTTTTTGCTATGTCGGTTCTTCAATTGTCTGAGAAATGGCAAGAGACAATAAATGCACCTGGCATCCCTGTTCTATAGCAATAAGAGATCATTGAATCTCCAGAGAAATACTATACAGGCTCACTTTGGAAGGGAAGCAAGCTTCAGAAATAGAGGTGCAATTCAGAGTTTCAAATCCTCAATGAAATTGCACAAAGTTTTTGTTTGTCGTGGTCAACATGAGAGAACAAAAAGAGCTCTCAAGTAGCCAGCAGAATAAGAAGTGGATAGAGACCAGCATAGGTGTCTCAGTGAGCAATTAGGAAGATGGTGTTCTACTTGGCATTTGTTGTGGATAACTTTATGAAACCCTGGACTATACTGTGTAAAATATGTTTATCTAGGACAGAGTATAATTTGTCCTCTACACTAGTGCCTTCCAAACACAATTAACTTCAGAAACATGGAAATCCTAGGAATGCAACTGATTGCTTTTATATCACAGTATTAAAACAGCCAGGAACTGGACCATCCCAGATTAACCTTTGTTCTGGTATTGGACAAGTTATGGGCAAGGTGCTTGTCGAGGTAGGAACTGAACTTCTAATGAATTATATCTGTTAACTAAGTATGTTGTTGATAGTATTCTATAAAAAATATGTCTTCTTTCATTTATGGAAAGTAACTAAAAGAATAAGAGTAACAATTAAAAATTGCCAATTCTTCTATATGTGGCAAAGCATTCTTCTCCTATATCCTGCTTAATCATTTCAAACAACATATGAGGTTAATATTACTATTTCACATTGAAAGTATAGACAAAAAACCCACAAAACAAAGGCACAGAAAGGTTGAGCAATTTTTAAGGCCATGCAGTGGGTGGTCAAGTCAGGGTATATCCACAGATTATTGAGGATGTAATATGAGTATTAGTATTCTAGCACGTGCTCAGTTCAAACGGTGTAATGTAATTGATACCTGCACACACTAAGTGTAGTATTGCTTCTGATTCCTCTTTTCCCATCAGAAGCTCTTTATTTCAGACCTGATTTGCTGTGTGACTATTTATTTTAGACATTGGATAGTGAACTCCTTACAAGACAGGGACCATGTCTTATTCACCTTTACAGTCCTCCCTTTCTTCAGAGTCTAGCATAGTACCTATCTAGATCTTCAAATATTTGTTGCATTACATGGAATGAGTTTCTATAGTAAAGTTTATAATAATGAAGCATCTTGCCAAATGATGATTGCTTGAATTTATTCTAAGAACAAAAATGAAATATTCAATTGTGCTGTATTCCATTTTGAACAAAAAGAATTTTTAAAACCCATATGTAATACTATATGTAATACTTCAAACAATAAAGAATTTTGAAAAATCAAGAAACTATTAAAAAATAACAATTTAAGAACTATATTATGATGAACTGAGACCCTAAGCAATGGCCCTACCTTGTGCATTCTATACATAAGTACCTTAATACATTTGAGAGATGAAGGGCTGTAAAGAGTTTTGTAGCAGCAAGAAAAATACATCAGTCTTAAAGGCTACAAAATGGCAGTCTCATAGGCTACATTCTTTCTGCTCTCAACAGTTTTATCTAGTAAGAGTCCTGGATCGGTCCATCTACTCTCTAAAACAATAGAGTGAACTGACCTGTAGGATCCATCAATGTCTATCTGAAGACTTCAGAAGGCCTGTGTGTTATCTGAGGACTGGTGGGTGGAAATAGTCTTCTCTTTGCTTCACAGACATTCTCAGACAAAGGCTTGCAGTGAACTTAAACCTATCAACAGAGAATAGGTTGAGACTATGAGTGTACTTGTGGGGGAGAAGGGAAGGAGAAAGCATCATATGAGAAAGAGATGAAAAAATTGGGAATGAGTACCCTGGAGGCAAGAAAATTTAAGAGGGTATTTAGAGGATTTTGACATAGAATAAGTATGAGTGTTACACAAAATACACGATCACATGCCATAGTTGTGTTTGATGATGACCTGGACCAAAAAGTAGTAGTGGCTAGCATACCACACACAGAGATACCCTGTAATTTTGTTCTTATCCTACCTAATATCTTCTCTGCGGTATAGAGTGTAGTCTCCTTTTAAGATTCAGTTCATATAAAACCTTCTGTATACAAGGTCTCTGATTCTTCCATATTAGTTATCTCCAGGGGATTTTGTATAGGCCTTGCCACACTCTCTTATAGCTTTTTATCTGATTGTCTGTCTCCCTCACTAGATTGTGAGCTTTGGGTGGGATACAATGAATATGATTATTTTATCTTTGTAAGGCTAGTGCTTAGAATAGTACTTAGCTTGTACTAAATTCTCAGTGACCATTTAAGGAAATAGGAAAAGGAGAAAGAGAAGAGAACAAATAAAGCAAAGGAGAGGATTCATTAGGAAAGGATTGTCTATTGGAATTATAACACAAGAAAGAATTCAGCCACAACAGTCATGTTCCTGAGCTGTTAGGGGTATAGGGTTGGAATTTAACTTTGCTGCATAGGGCATGGCATGGTAGTATCAATCAGAAAATAAATATTTCTACCATACTATTTTAAAAATTGTCCCCAATTTAATGCTTCAAAGCTAAGAGAAAATGGTGTTCCTACCAAAAGACTCCAAAAGCCCCCAGAGGCATGGCCTCAGTGCACTCTGGTTAAAGAGACAGAGAGCTGCAGCATCTGGCAGACTGTAGACCAGCTGTCCAAGTCTGAGAACTTCAGGGATTAGTACAAATAGAACTAAGCAAGAGACAGTACCCCAGAAGAGAGCACAAGGCAAGAATGGCTTGGAAGGCTCACAAAAATGCTATAGACTTGTAAGCACAGAGAACCCCAAACAAAAGGAATCCAAAGAGGACCACACCAAGATGCATCGTAATTAAAATTCCAAGAGCAAAAAACAAAGAGAGAATCTTAAAAGCATCAAGATAAAAACAGTTAATTACCTACATGGGAGTACCCATACGATTGTCAGCTGATTTCTCAACAGAAACTATGCAGGCCAGAAGGGAGTGGCAAGAAATAATCAAAGTGATGAATAGCAAGAACCTACAACCGAAATTACTTTACCCAGCAATGTTATCATTCAGAATTGAAGGTCAGATAAAGAGCATCACAGATAAGAAAAAGCTAAAGGAGCTCATCACCACCAAACCAATATTATATGAAATGCTGAAAGGTAATCTTTAAGAAGAAGAAGAAGAAACATAAGGTAAAGATAAAAATTATAACAATAAATACATATCTATCAACAAGTGAATCTAAAATCAAGTGAATAAAAAATCTGATGAACAGAATAAACTGGTGAATAGTATAGAATCAGGGGCATAGAAAGGGAGTGGACTGACAATTCTCAGGGGGGAAACGGGTGTGGAGGGGGTAGGGAGAGACTGGACAAAAATCGTACACCTATGGATGAGGACAGTGGGAAGGTAAGGGCAGAGGGTGGGGTGGGAACCAGGTGGAGGGGAGCTATTGGGGGAAAAATGAGGAACAACTGTAATAATCTGAACAATAAAGATTTAATTTTTTTAAAAAAGGCTATAGACCAGGCCAGAACAAAAGAGAGACATTGTTCTTTCTTACACTAGGTAAGCACTGCCACCTATTTGTTTGTGAAGAGGAAGTCGAGACTGACATGAGAACATTTGTGAGCACCCGCTATGGCTTACTGTGTGTATATGGAATAAACTGTATAGAGTTCCCTCTTAGGGATGGGTTCAGCCATTCTCATCAAAGTTTTTTATTTTATGAAGTCTCAAGTTAACATATCTATTTTAAATAATATTTCCTGTAGATATAAATAGACATAAATAGACATATACCTGGAAAGGGTGAATTCTACCTGAAGAGAGAAGTCAAGATTTTGATGTTCACAGGTAAGTAACTATCCTTCAGGAAGTTTCTAATAAGGCCATTTCCTATGATTTTTTAATATATCCAAGAAGACCTTCAATGGTAATCCCTCTGATTATATTTCCAGATTTGCTTTTGTATTCCTCTCCTAGATTTGTATACTGACATTCTGATTCTCTTTTATCACATGACCAGGACTTACTAGTATAAGAATATGAGTGTTGATTCCGCTGGCTCTATGACTAGCTGGGCACAATTTTTGGTTGTTTCTGGGAACAAAGGAAGGCTTTAGATTCTGGGCCTTTGGTGTGATCTCATTGGGACTCATTGCTCACCAGCATTTTCCATCATGATTTTTTGTCGTCTGTAATAATGTATTCAACAGGCCTTTCAGAAAAGACTTTTATATACAAGAAAAGTGTCATTTCCTCCCTTCATCAATTAAAAATAAATCTGGCTCTGGCCAGTGTTGCTGAGTGCACCAAGAGGTCTCTGGTCTGATTCCCCATCAGGGCTCATGCCCAGATTGCAGGCTGGATCCCAGTAAGGGGGGCAGGAGACAACTGATCAATGTTTCTCTCTCTTCCTCTTTCATTAAAATCAATGAAAACATATAAAAAAATAAGTTTGTATTCAGAAGCTTTGAAAATTATATAAAGGTGTGTGCTTTTTTTCACTTGTCTAATTCCAAAGCATCCCTGACATAAATTTCTATAACTTCACCACACTTCAAGGAGCAAGGAAATAAATAGCATTGCCCAGTTTTCCTGCTCCGCAAAAAGGCAACCCAGAGAGTATAAGTGCATCGAGTAAGGTGCATAGCTGGTGAATTGCAGGAAGAATTCAGAGCTGATGTTCCTACCCCAACCTACAAGCAGCTCGGCCCTTACACCATTACAACAATCTTCTATGTGAAATTACACAGCTTCAAAGATGCTGCCTAATACCGTTCATAAATGTTTTATGTTGGAAAAGTATATCTTTGAAATGCCATCTGCAGTCATGGTTATATGATTATAAAAAGCACTGTACTCTGTGCTGCAGTTATGGTCATCAAAGTCATTTTTTAAAACACCAGCTCACTTTAACGACAATCGCTACATTAGAGGTTTTCAATGAAAACTTGAAAGCCCAGTCATTTCCGTGTGAAAAAGTCTGGCATTCTAACACCAAAAAGATGAAAGAGCTTTTATGTTATTAGCTTGGTCAGCTGTTTAGAACTTTGATGATTCTGAGATAGTCGCAAGACTACATTAAGAACCCAACATTGAAAGCTTACTGAAGGAATATTAATGGTGATTTCAAGGAGGAGGGGAGATGTGACTGTCATACAATCCTCATTCAGTCCTCAGAGAACCTTGCACAAGTGTCCAATCATGATGGCTCCAGAATCAAGAGTCCACATGGGTTAGACAAATATGGCTGCATAGCCACCAGTTATTTTTTTTAAAAAAAATATGTTTTTATTGATTTTAGAGAGAGGAAGGGAGAGGGAGAGAGATAGAAACATCAATGATGAGACAGAATCATTGATCGACTGCCTCCTGCATGCCCCCTACTGGCACAAGCAGGGCATATGCCCTGACAGGGTTCATGGGTGGACGCTCAACCACTGAGCAACACCAGCCTGGCACTGCCAGTTATTTTTTATCCAGGCCTTGAAGCAAAGTATTAGCAATAGAACTCAGTCCTGCTCTTTGATCACTGTCCAAGGAAGCTGCATAGCTTTCTGTGGTGCAGTAACAAATACTTTTTTAAAACTAGATATCTTAAAACAACAGAAAGTCACTTTCAAATAGTTCTGGAGGCTATAATTACAAATTCAAAGAAGTCTAAAAATTCTAGGTGGGAGCGTTGGCATTTTTTGGCTTGTAAATGCATCACTCCAGTCACATGGCCATCTTCTACCTGTGTCTTCTCATCTTCTTCTCTTGGTGGATGTCCAAATTTCCCTTTTTGATAAGGACACCAGTCATGCTGGAATAGGCCACATCTGAATGACCTCATTTCAACTTGAATACCTGTGTGAAAACCTTATTTCCAAATAAGGTCACATTTTGAGATAATAGGGGTTAGGGTTTCAACATATCTGGTTTGGAGAGCACAAATCAATCCATATCAGAAGTCTAAAATAATCAAATCTCCAGGAAAACACACTTCCAAAACATAATTTTTTTATTTGCATTTATAAGGGGAAAATATCTAAGCTCATGTTTTCTTAAATCCTCTCATTCCAAAGCAAATAATTGATTTTAGAATATCAAGCCTATAAAGAAAGGGAATTATTTGTCACTCATCCCTCTTCTCTGTTCCTATGGTCATTCTTATGGCACCACTCACATGGTATTTATCATTCTGTTGCCAGTGTCTTAACATATATATGACTTTTCCTCTGGGCTGTGAGGTCTTAGGTCAGAGACTAGTTTATTTTTCTGTAAATCTCCAATGCCTAGCAGAATACCGAGAACATATAGGTCACTTAGGAAACATTTGTTAAAATCAGTAATGAACTGCCAAAAATATATAGATAATCTAGTGTTCATGAAATAGAACTTTGGAACTCAGTACCCTTGGCTCTAATCCATAGGCTATTACTAATGAGCTATGTGTGACCTTGGGCAAATTACTTCACCTCTCTGTGTCTGGTTTCATCATCTGAATGATGACAGTGTTGAAGTAAATGACATATATGGTCCTCACAGGCTCCCACTTAGGAGATTCTAAGTGATTTTCATGCTACCTGAAATAGATGAGAGTTAATATCATCTATTAACTGCCCTGGAACTTTTATGCACTCTTGCAACTGGCTGATGCAGGCAGGGAAATACAATGAAACATGAAGGATTCAGAAGACTCTCACTAACTCCTTACCATCACCGGCCCCTTAAAACTCATCAATGTATCCCCTTTGACTTTCTTGACTGAGTTCATATCTCTCCTTCCCTGAAAAAGATCACTTTGCATACAATCTTCTTTGTTCTTTGCCCAGAAATCCCATGATCTGTTTCTGATGTTCTTTTGCCAGTTAGTTCTTCCACAGGTGCAAAGAACTCTCTGTAAGTTATGGGTCATGACCCATTTTTTTTTCTTTCAAATAGAACAGAATACATACTTGCATTTTCATCAACATGCCAACTGTGCTCTCTCCCCTTTCAAAATAGATCGTGATTTAACAATTTAGTATGACAGTCAATTTTAATGTTTTAGGCAAGGGTTATAAATATATCTAAGGTGATAGAACAATTTCCTAAAAGAAAATCCATTTCTGGGTTCAAGCTTAGTCCATCAGGCTCTATATTAGTTTCTTACTATAATTTAGTATTTTCTTTCTCATTGCCATCATGTGCTAGAAAATAACCTGTTCTAGACCACAGATGGAAGGCAAAAAAAAGAGACAGGAGTTTATTCTTTCAGAATTGCATGTAATACAGGAATAAGAGGCAACAATAAACATTCACTCTCCCAGTGCCTCAGTTTTCCCAATAATATTAGCTAACCACCTCAGCGGTTTTTTGGGATAATTGATTAGGTAATTATCAAAACCTCTGATCTTCTCCAATATACAGTAAGCAGTTGATTAACAATTTAGAAGTCTATCTCTGGGTCTTCCAGAACCCCCAAGACTGAGATCCATTCACAGTCAAAGAGCTGTACTCCAGTAGGGCTTTATTGATTTTCATCAAACTAAACTAAGATTTAGCCTTAAAGGCCTAAGTTAACCACAACTGGACATAAGGGATGCCATGGTTGGTTGTGAAAAGAGATGAATCTCTGGACCCTCAAACCCTGGGACAAAAAGACATTTGAACACCCTCTTAAAATCAGGCAGCTTCCTACATGATTCAAAAAATATATATGGGAGATTATAAAAACTGACTTAGAAAAAAGAAAGAGTGACACTGACTTCTGGCATGAGAGAAAGTACATTGATATTCCTTTACTCTTTGAGGAAACATGGTTGGTTGTGAAAAGAGATGAATCTCTGGACCCTCAAACCCTGGGACAAAAAGACATTTGAACACCCTCTTAAAATCAGGCAGCTTCCTACATGATTCAAAAAATATATATGGGAGATTATAAAAACTGACTTAGAAAAAAGAAAGAGAGTGACACTGACTTCTGGCATGAGAGAAAGTACATTGACATTCCTTTACTCTTTGAGGAAATCTTTGGTCAAGTTTCCACCACAAAAAATTTTGAAGACTTATGAATATCTCCTTTTTCCTTTATGGGTAGGAGGTCTGTATATATACAAAGTAAGGTGAGAATTTGAGTTCATTTTTATGTATTTATTTATTTTTAATCCTCACCTGTGGATATTTTTTCATTGAATTTTAGAGCAAGTGGAAGGGAGGGGAAAAAACATCAACAACACATCAATGTGAGAGAGACACATTGAGCCTGCAACTGAGGTACGTATCCTAGAGTGGAATCAATCCCTTCAGTCTGAGGGTTGATGTTCTATCAACTGATCCACACCAGCTAAGGCTTGAGTTCATTTTTTGAAAGAAGAAAAAGCACTTCACTCCTGTAGGTTTGTGCCACATGGAACAGCAAGATTGGTGTTGGGCAGTAGAGTACTGGAGGAAATAAAAAAATAGGATTCAGTACCATTTGGGCAGGTAGGATATATCACCAAGCCTCTCAGTATCAATTGATCCATCTGTAAATGGAAACCATGGTTCTTGCTCCGATACTTTTCTGACCCAATTATCATCATTGTATGCTCTTCTTTTATAGTTGTGTTTTTGTGTCTCTCTTCCATGTTCTGCCCTTGATTTTTAAAGCTGGATGCCTGAGAGGGCTCTTTGCATTGCCATGCTGGTTTCCATCATGCCCTGAGGTCATGTTTTCAGAATTAGAGTTTAAAGTGTCCTGTCATTACTTCTTGAGACATTTATCCTTTTAGAAGCTCTGATCATAGAAGCATCTCTTCATTGACTGAATCTGTATTAACTGGCTCATTGTAGGTGCTCTGTAACTCTGTTGAATGAATGGTGAATGAAATCTGATTTCCTAAAGTACTCAACTATACCCCAAATTTTATTTCTTGGCTGTTAGAGCTTCTAGAAGTTTATTATCTTCACTCTCACCCAAGGTCCTCATGTCTTTTGCTTCACAAGAATGAAGTTCAGGGCAGAGGTATTCTGGTTAGCTTATTCTATCTTAAAATCAATGAAAGTGGAGGCAAGGGAGTCAAAATGTATTATATTATCTCTATTTCCAAGAAAGATATGCCCAATTATTGAAATATTTCCTTCATTACTTAACCCCTAAGACCATAGAGCCTCCCTCTTCAGGTGGGCAAGTCAGAGTCTTCAAAAGATTTTTCTTGGATTGAATCTGTGCCTTTATGGTGTTTGTTGTTGTTGCTGTTGTTGTTGTTTAAGAGTAAATAATGTCCTTAGATTTGTATCCCAGGGCTGTAGCACAAAGTATCATAAACTAAGCAGCTTAAACAACAGAAATTTATCTTGCAGATTTGGTGGGTAAGGTCTAAAATCAAGGTGTCAGCAGTGTCATGATATTTCTGACATCATGAGTAGGAAGTCTATCCCAGGCCTTCTTTCTAGCTTCTGGTAGTTCCTCAACTTGTGGCAATATAATTCCAATCTTTGCATTGCATCCTTCCTGTGTGAAGGCATGTCTGTATACATAGCAAAATATATAAAGGGCTAACAAGTGTGTACATGGAGGGAAAAACAAAAGCTTGAAGAAGCATTTGTGATGACAAACAGTGACAATTGGCGAAGGAAGATGAGTCAACTAGAGAAAGAGACTTCAACACACTCCAGGGTGTTAGCATCAGGAACACAAGAGAATGCACCAATAAAACCAGCCTAAGAAACAATACAAGGGCACATGGACCAAAACATGAGGAAACAACCTACAGAAACTCTGGAATATCCAATTAACTGGGTTTAATCTAGTGACCTTGAAAAATATTAGCTTAGTATCCTAATATAAAATCCTGAGATGCACAATCTTAAACATCAACAAAGACCTGCTAATAACCTCACTGCTTTTCTTGTAACAAATATACTTTTCTTGTATCAAAGACTCAAAAAACTTATTTATAATTAATGAAAATCTTAGAAGATTTTATTCTAAGATATTAAAAATATGCATTCAAGTGTACTATCCTGAACCAGGGGTTTGTTATGTCCTTTTATTTATTTATTTATTTATTTATTTATTTATTTATTTGGCATGAGTACAGTTATATTGTACTAATCCAGAACTCAAATTCTAGCCATGCTACTGGTACTGTTCTAATTAGCTAGTTATTAAAAATAAGAAAGAAATAAAAGGGAGGCCAGACTTTATAAGCATGGTCATTTGGGTCGCTTCACCAGGAAGCTGCAATTTCCTACTCCTCACGGAACCACTGGCCCATTCCATGCAGGTCACTGAAGAAAGGGGTCCAACAAAGGGGAAGATAGGCACATGCACAATGAGTCAGGGTGACTCAACGGCTAGAGTAAGCAGGGCCATTGCAAGCCCATAACAATTTGGCGATAAATAATCTCTTGAACAAAGGAAATTTCTGTCTTGGCTCCTGCGGCTCTCTTGGCTTTCTTACATTCACTCATGTTCTCTCCAATCCAAGAAATCCTGTGGACCCCACATGCAATGTACTGATGGACTGCTGCAGGGAACACAAGCTAAACTAGCCCGATGCTGGTCTGGACTCAGCTCCAACATGGGAAGAAAACTCTGGACACTGGCTTGGATTCTAGCTCTATTGAAGCCAAAGCTACACTTCTTCCTTGGCAGGACAAGGGGAGATGGGGCCTTGAAAACTCAGCAGTGTAATTCCACAGAAATAAAGCTTTCTACAATACCTCATCCTCATGTGTGAGTCTCAGAAAATTCCTTTTCTCGGGATATCGCCAGAAGCCTACTCCCACTAGCAACTGGTGGCAACATGGAACTCTCCCCCCAATAACACTACCTTTATGAAGTATTACCTTTATGAAACCCAGCTGAAAACTAAAAAATAAACATAGGTGTCCTCTGAAGAGTCAAAAGAGGTGTTGCAAATATGTTCCACTAAAGCTCACGGAGCTCCCTCTTGGGGAAATGCTCTGTTCCTTCTTCTGAAACTGTCTGCCTGTGACCCACACATAGCTACAGTATATGCGATTTATCTGTTTCCCAACTAGTGTTAGGTAAGGAGCACATGATTGAAGGGATACAGTATATAAATTAATGGTGACACATTGATAGCTGCTGGAAGTGACAGCTGACAGCAAATGAGAAATCATAGAAATGATAAAAATGAAACCCAAGAACAAAAAACACAACAATGATCTGAAGTTATTTGATAAATGGAAACAGCTCTATTTCTCTAAATTATTCTAACAGCACCACTGAATTATAGCATGCTCTCATATCAGATGACTATAATAATGACCCTGAGCCATCAAGAAAAAAATAAACTTAGTTCCAAATTCATCTTTTAAGGTGGCAGGAAACTGTGCAATAAAATTTTAGAAAGGTCTTCATCCAAATCATTATTTTAAAAATGTTATTCCTTAATGTAATAAACCCTTACTATTCAAAAAATTCAGCTCTTAAAAGTGACTCATTCTTTGTAGGATTCATAAAACATCATATTTCTGCAGTACTAACCTGTATCCTGAGTTCTAGATTTAGATTTGACTAAGTTTGCCAACATCTCTGTTTATGTGTCCCACTGTGTCCTCCTGTGACACATCTGAACTCAAATAATGACATCCATCCTCAAAGCTTCTTCTTGCTTCAGTCGAGTGTCATTATGCATGTAGTAATTCAAAACAGAAATTTCAAATCAAGCCTCAATTATCCCTTCTGCCTCTCCCTTACAATTAGTGAGTCAACCCAATTTTTCCAGCTTGACCTCACCTATTTTGTATCTATGTTCCTATATCTCACCTCAGTACCTTTGCCTGAGCTGGCACTATGTGAGCACCTCTTTATATAATCACCCTATCTTAGAGTAACACCAGATCATTTTCTATTTGCCATCCATCTCATTTTTTCATGTCCTCCTTTCTTCCTGGTCAGAGTGAGTCAAATTCCCTCTTATTTAGGTAACTGATTTGCACGTATGTGTTTATTTATATGTCAAGTGTTTCTGTGAGACAGATATTTGAGACGAGGCACCATGTCTTAGGCACTTAGTGAATATTTCTCAAAATAGCTGCTGAGTAGCTAACATGAGCCAGGTAGTCTGCTAAGCACTGGAGGAAGAGCATTGAATAAGATAGGCCACTAGATTTCTGGAATGTACAATATATAAAATCAATTCATGTTTATAAAATGCCCAATTATCATAGTGCTTCCATATCTATTATCTATTCTTTATTTTAATGGACAAAGCATATAAGCAATTAAGTCAAGTTTAAAATACTTTATACATGTTTTTATAGAACACAGTATTTTCAATGGTCATCTCATTTGTTCTAAAATTTTATTGCACATTTTTCTGCCACCTTAAATGATGAATTTGGAACTCCGTTTATTTTTTTCTTGATGGCTCAGGGTCATCATCATCATAGTCATCTGTTATGATAGCATGCTATAATTCAGTGGTGCTGTTGGAATAATTGAAATGAATAGAGCTGTTTCCATTTATTAAATAACTTCAGATCACTGTTATGTTTTCATGGGAAGGCATGAAGCATAAATTTAAAGCCATATTTGAAAGATACTTATGGAGCCCCATTCCCCACATTTGTATTAAGTACAGAAGGCATGTGAAAAATCTAAAGAATTTAAATATTGTAATGACTTTATTTTCATTATTATTCAGGAGTTTGTAACCACTTCCATGCCATCCTTTTGTAAGGCTGATGAAACCTGTGGAAAATAATATGTTCTCAAAATAAAGTATTTGAATTCATTAAAAAATTCATAGGATTATAAAAAAAACAATAAAACATTTGTATATTTATATGTGAGTCAATCAGAAATATTTAAGAAATACATTTACGATATAGTAGTGAATGTTCTTTTTTTAGTAATACATTACAAAATAAGATCTGATAATCACTCTAATAATTAACATAATTTTGAGAGAGTAACAAAGATAACACCTGTGCCCAAGTTCTGTTTGTGCCAAAATGATGTGCAGAGGACTTACTCCCATATAGGATTGTACCTACTGACCAACTCCAATGGCTGAATTTTATGCCTCCCCAAAATTGTTGAAATGTTAACCCCAGAAGGAATGGTATTAATGGGACCTTTTGGAGGTGATTAGGCCATGAGAGTGGAGTCCTCATGAATGGGGTTAGTGCCCTTATAAAGAAATCCCAGAGCTCCATTGCCCCTTCTGTCATGTGATACAACAAGAAGTATGTGATCTGAGAGAGCCCTTACCCAACCATGCTGGCCCCCCTGATTTCAGACTTTCAGCCTCCAGAACTGTGAAAAGTAAAGTTCTGTTGTTTGTAAGACACTAGGTCTGTGGTATTTTTGTTATAGCAGCCTGAACAGACTAAGACAGCTGGTACAGATCACATGGTGCTAAAAACTATCCTGGTCATTCCTTTAGGAACTTGCTGACATATCAACTCTCAATGGGTGCAACATTCCGTCTAAAAATCTATTACTGTTGCTTATATCAATGAAGGAGATTTATCTATCTTTGTCTTCTTGTCTGCATGTCCTCTCTCTTGCTTTGTGTCTATCCCTGCTAAGTGAATATAGCTGAATTCACATAGGTTAAGTAAACATATAATGCCAGTCTTTACATAAGCCAGAGGGATAAGAACAATAATCATCCTACGATTTTCCTAAGTAGACAATCTGACATTAATTGAGTTGAAATAAAATCTTCATTTACATACTTCACATTTTAAGGTAACTCTTTAAAAAAAACAAAACTTACATTTTTTGCTATCTCATAAGTTCCTGAGATGAGAAAATGGACTAGTAAGGAGTTGATAGTTTCAGAATTAAAGTAACAGATCCTACTAGGAAACTTGGGGCTTAAGAGCTCCCCTGCCCCCAACAGTGCTTCTTCAGGCAGTTTGATGCTGGACAGAGGCCTTGGTGCAGGAACACCAAGCATCTCACCAAAAAACACTGGGGAGTAATGCCAGGTGCGGGTCATGTAGGCCGCAGAGGTAATAAAGCAGGGGAGAAAAGGAAAGAAACATGAATATACAGGGACTCAAAAATCCAAGATTTTACCCCCAAACTCAAGTCTTCATGGGGAAGAAATAGGAGAACTAAACAGCGGTAAACAACACCACCACACGATGTCTTATAATGAAATTGGACTGAGGAAAAAAACTGAACCAGATACATACATTTAAAGAGAGCATAACAACGAAGACTGTGATCAATAAAAGCAGGTGGGTTGGAGGAGGAAATGGTCTTCCCCCCTTTTTCTGTCCCAAGAAATCCTGGAGAAAGATAAGCCCTTTGAAATATTTGTATGCTCCCAAAGCTGATCAGATCCATATACTGAGAATGAAGATGGACAAGATACACTTCTTAAAGTTTATTTAAGCAAGAAACAGTTTTTCCCTGGCAGGTGTAGCTCAGCTGGTTCAGTGTTGTCCTGTGCACTGAAAGGTTGCCAGGAATGGTTCAATTCCCAGTCAGGGCACATGCCCAAGTCGCATGTTCAGTTCCCAGTTGGGGTGCATATGAGGTGCATATGATCTCTCTCTCTCTCTCTCTCTCTCTCTCTCACACACACACACACGTGCACATACCTCTCTCAAATCAATCCCATATAATAAAGAGGTAATATGCAAATTAACCCTCACGCCCTCACAAGGTGGCTGCATATGACCAGGCCAGCAGGAGGGTTAGTGAGGGATGACCAAATGACTGAACAAGCAGGCTGCATGGGGCAACCAAGCTGGCAGGAGGTGCAGTTGGGGGCCACCAAGCAAGCAGGGGGGCAGTTGGGGGTGACCAGGCCAGCAGGGGGGCAGTTAGGGGCAACCAGGCCAGTGGGGGTGCAGTTGGGGGTGATTAGGCTGCCAGGGGGGGCAGTTAGGGGTGACCAGGCTGGCACACAGAGTCAGTGAGGGGCGATCAGGTGGCAAGGGTGTGGCAGTTAGGGGCGACAAAGCAGGCAGGCAGGTGAGCAATTAGGAGCCAGTGGTCCAGGATTGTGAGAGGATGTCCAACTGCCGGTTTAGGCCTGATCCCTGGGGTCGGGCCTAAACCATCAGTCGGACATCCCCCAAGGGAACCCCGGACTGGACAGGGTGCAGGCTGGGCTGAGGGAACCTCTCCCATGCACAAATTTCATGCACCAGGCCTCTAGTTTAAAAACATGTTTAAAAAAGAAACAGTTTTGAAATGCTCCTTATCTAATATTTATAATGAAGATTATTGTTCAAAGGTAGACTTCAGGATATGCTGAAAGGTTCACCAGGATTACAAATCACACACAGTTGTGTCTGGAGAAAGAAAAATAACAATTACACATTTTGAAACACCTGTTGCTATGAGATGGTCCTCACAGGTGGGTTCAGTGTTGCCCTCTGCTGGCCAAATTGACAGGCTGCTGGCAAGTAGCAAAAAGGGGATTTAAAACCAGTACTAAATCCTCCAAATATTTCTTTCACATAATACTGAAACCAAACAAATAATGTCAGAGGAAATAAGACAGCTTATATAAGAACCTGGGGAAACAAATATGTCAGGAGAGGAACACAAATGGAATAAACAGAAACAGAGCAAGATTAATGAATGAAAGCAGAGCAAGATTAGAATACCACAGAAAGAAAAAAGCAATCTGTCTTATGGGGAAGATTTTCCTCTTCTGATTATTTGAAATACAAATAGGGGTTTCTGGCTCAGCATTTTTATTCTGAGTTCTGGTACCCTAAGCAAAATTCCTTTCCAAGTTCTAGTGCAGTCACACAGCACACCACAATGCCAGGAACTTACAGAAAGATTTTGTTCTCACTTCACATGTTGCTTCCTGTGGTTCAGCGACCATATCCTAATGGCATGTCTTCTGATTCCATTGCTCAGGTGAACAGGCAGCTTCTTGCTGGGACATGCATTTCTCAAGACAATGGGAGAAAAACAGGAGACTTGGAGGAAACTCAAGATTCCTCCAAAAGCTTCTGCTAATCTGTGGCCTCAGTCAAGCCAGTTGACCTCACTGGCCAAAGCTTGCCAGGTGGCCACTGCCAAAAATGGTGGGCTAGGAAGTGCCCTTTCCCTTAGATAACATACAATAATCGTACAGAGGAGGGAGGAGCCAGTGGTCAGAAATAATAATACAACCCATTGAAGTCTACTTAGATAGTCACACAGATTGCCTTCCTTCACACAGGCAAAATTCACTCAACATTCAGTCATGGAATACTATGTCAAGGCCCCACCTCATCATAGAATTGGAGTGAATTCTTGGATCTCTTGGTCTATAACATGCATGGATATGGCTCCGCTCAATTCAGTTTTGTGAACCAAAAATATAGGCTGTTCACCATTGATCTGAAGCTTATTTGCCAAAGAGGGAGAGCCAAAGGGATCAGAACGCAGAGGGACTTGAAACACACAACAGTACTGGTCCAAAGGAATTCTGAACTCCTTTCTGTTTCATTAACTTCCATAACCATCCTATATAATACAAGTCTAGGGGGCATCACGCATGATGTTGCCACAAGATGGCCGGCAGGGGAGGACAGTTGTAGGCAATCAGGCTGGTGGGGGAGGGCAGTGGGGGCGACCAGGCCAGCAGGGGAGGGCAGTTGAGGGCGATCAAGTCGGCAGAGGAGCAGTTAGGCATCAATCAGGCCGGCAGGGGAGCAGTTAGGGGGCGATCAGGCTGGCAGGCAGAAGCAGTTGGGGGCAATCAGGCAGACAGGCAGGCAGGCAAGTTGTTAGGAGCCAGCAGTCCCGGATTGTGAGAGGGATGTCTGACTGCTGGTTTAGGCCCTGTGGGATCAGACCTAACCTGATAGTCAGACATCCCCCAAGGGGTCCCAGATTGGAGAGGGTACAGGCCTGGCTGAGGGACACCCCACTCCCAGTGCATGAATCTGGGCCCCAAATAGTCATATAATAGGAGATTGTATACAAGATCACTGGTGATTATATTTCTGTTTTGTTTTATAGCTTTGAGTCTGGAGTTCATTAGTCATCTAAGATAGAATGAGTTGGAATTGTGATGAAGCCTGATAGTATACTTTAAAAAAAGAGGACCTAGAACAGTGGAACCTGATACATAGAACAGAATACAGTAAACTTTATTGAAAGAAAAGTTGGGTTTGCTTTGCAGATCTTCCACCCCCTGTTGAAAAATTTTGAGACTACCTTTATATATCACCATTGTTGTATCAGATGTCAAAGCTACTTTATCAAGTGTATAGGCATCTTTAAAGCAAATCCAGCATATTATCATGGCACAGAGGAGCTGTCCAATTTGACATATCATCTGTATTTTGGTGAAATACAGTAGTTCCCCCTTGTGCACAAGGAATACATCCCAAGACCCCCAATGGATGCTTCAAACCATGAACAGTACTGAAACCTATATATACTATGCTTTTTTCTATACATACATACCCATAATCATTTAATTTATAAATTAGGCACAGTAACAGATTAGTGCCAATAACTATTAATAAAATAAAACAATACACTGTATAAAAGTTCTGTGAAATTTTTCTTTCTGATCACTGAGACAGCTGCCTACAGTGTAGAGACGATGGACAAAGGGATGATTCACCTCCAGGGCAAGATGGAGTGGACGGCACAAGATTTCCTCATGCTATTTATAAATTGTTTAATTTGGAATTTTCCTTTTAATATTTATGGACCACAGTTGACCACAGGTAACTGAAGCACAGAAAGCCAAACTGCAGATAAGTGAGGGGGCTACTATATGGCAGTATTTAGAAAATTCTGTAAAGAAGAATAATTGGTGAAAAAAAATATATATATATTAGGAAGGAGAGTGCTGAGAACTTTTTACAATGATGTTTATAAAATTACATGAGTAGTATAGTTGAATAATTTTTCAAAAAGCAGAATTACCTGGACTTGGTTATTTCCCCAATAAATTACCAATCCATCATTCTGAATAAGAATATATCTGCTTAATCAGAAGCATATTTTGCAAATTATCTCTTTAGACAGGACTAGATAAGATTTAAACTTACCTCTTTTTCAAAAGATGAAAAAAATAAAGTAAGATTTGGGAAAACATAAGATGTCAAGGAATCAGGCAACAGAAACCTAGAGAGCTTCCATGGATTGATTTTAGTATCAGAAAACTAGCCACGCACAAATCTACAGAATTTTTCATAGAATTGTCACATGGTTAAGACTCCTTAAAGCTTATCTACAGATAATCTCCCAGGGTACCAGGAGCCCCAGGATAAGAGTGACAGGGGTCCCTCTAGTCCATGTAGTCTATGAATGTATAAACATTTTTGGCAATAATTTTTCTTCTTTATCTCCTATTCCTCTGCTAACCTGGGTTATATCAGGACTCAGTCCTGAGACTTCTTACCTTTCCACACTACTGCCTCTCTCTGAAGGACTGCTCCAATCATATGATTCTAAATGCCTTTAAATGCTGCTATTTCTAAATTTCTATTCACAGCATATAATTTTTTTCTAACTTTTAATTGCCTATTTGACATGTAAACTTAGGGGAAACAAATCTCACCAGCATCTCAACGTTGCATTTCTCCCACAGACAAGTTTCTGTCATTGAATGAAACTGACTTCCATTCACCCAGATAATCACATCAAAAACATAGAATTTCTCTTTGGTACCTCCCTCTCCTTTAACATTTCCATACCAACATCTGTGAGTTTTATTGCTGCTACCCTCCAATGAGAACTCAAGTCTATCTATATAGGTCCATCTCCAAGATCACCCACTGGTCTAAGCCACCAGCATCTCTTTCTCAGAGTACTATGATTGCCTCCTAAATAATACTCCTTTTTTACACTAGCTTCCTTCAATTCTGTTGTCCACAAAGCTGTCAAAAAGGTATTTATAAAATCCAAAGTAGTAGTTGATATCATTCCTATGCATGCGTATAAAGACATTCAACATTCACTCATAAACATTAGAATCAAATTGCAAAACTTTGCCATGACATCCATGTCCCAAATTTCATCATGCCCCTCCACCCTCCACTCATGCTATGCACCCCCCTCAGTATTCTCCATACACAGCAACTTACTTTCCTTCAATTCCTTGAACATGCCATGTTCTATCCACCATAGGAATTTGCTCAGTCTTTTCCCTATGCTGGAAGTGTTCTTATCTCTACCATGACAAAGTGAATTCCTAGCTATCCTTCAGGCTTGAGCTTAAATGACATTTCCTCAGAAAAGTCTTCATTGATTCCTCAATAAAAATGAGGATGCCTTGTAATAATCTTTCAAAGTTCTAATTAGCTTCCTACAGCAATTTTTAATTACATAGTTTGTGAATCTTTGATTTTTGTCTCCCTACCTTCCCTAATTGGCAGCTAGATGATGGCAGAAATGATTCTAACATTTTAAATAAGATACACTACTATATTTCCCACACCTAACACTTAATGCTATACATTAGATACTAATATACATGGGTAAGATGTTGAGTTGTAGCTAAGAATGTCTTTATAAATGTAGCTATAAATCCACTAACGCTTTCTGTGTGTCTACTTTGCACTAGCTTCAAAGGATAGAGAGATGATGAAGACAGACCCATTCCCTGCCCCCATAGATCTTGCAGAACAGCCCTATAGTCATATTCCCTAAGATAAATTGTCCAAATCCTCTTTAAAATGAAAGGATGGCATTTATGCCCCTAACTTCCCCCTTGAAAAGGACAGCAACTCATGGCAGTAACACCAAGTCTAAGTGGAAATTCTGCCTTCAGTTCAAGCTACTTTCTCATTCACTCACTCTGCCTACGCCAGCAAATCAAAAAGGGACAGGTCATTGACTTTGATCTCAGATTTCTTTTGTTCATTGTGTCAGAACTGTGATGTTCTTTAACCTTTGCTTTTTGTGCTTAATGGATATGAGTGTTCTGATAAATGCAATGCAGCAGTCAATAACACGCCAAAGCCTGCCCATAATTGGCTAACTTGAGGTGCTGGGAAATAGAAGGCCCTGCTGGCTGAGTTCTAAATAATATACACCGGGCAAGTCTCAACATCCTTTTGTCACTGATTATAGAAATCTAGATGTTTAAATCTCAGCATTGTTAATGGGAGATATAACCTAGCTGCCCACAACCTATTTTAAAAATATACCAAGATTTATATTGAATGCTCTATTCCATTCAAATGTTTACCTGATTCTTTCAGGTAAAACCTAAGTTAGCATACAACCTCAAATAATTTTATAGTCTGGCTCAATTAAAATAAATATAAGTTGCAAAGCAACACCCACATTATGTTAGTAGACAATGATATATAAATTAACTATTTAAAAACTATACACATCATATTTAAATTATAGGGGGAAAAACAAATAGTACCTCAATTCATCTCTATGTCAAACAATCTGCAATCACTTTTCACCACCAAATATGATGTTCAGGGTATGAACTCTGTCTGTCATTCATACTTCACTACTAGTTATCAGGGGACATCTGACAAATTTTCATTTAACTCTATATAATGTAGCCAAGTATGCTGATCACCTAATGGTAAAAGCATTGATGCTTCCCTAGTCTCTAAAAGGCTATGGCATGATGATAGAGAATCACTTTGCAATAAGACACATAAATCAGTATGTGTGTGCTATGTATCAGTTTCATGTGGTACCTGAAGAAGAATTTCCTGGAAATGTTTGCAACGTATGGAGATAATAAGACAGGGAAAACACATCATTCATCAAGTAGAACACACCAAGGCATGCCTTCGCATGCAATTCTTGAAGGAATAATGGGTAAAAAGACAATAACCCATTCTAATATGCAGAGTTTACTAACCCATTCTAAGCACCAAATGGCTGACGAAAACAATTTCAATTGATACAGTGCAAATAATCTACACAACACAGCAAGCAAATGAAGATTTAAAGAAACCAAAAAAAAAAAATATGAGCTTCTCAGGCTCTACACTTGGGACTGGAGATCAGGGATGCTTGAGTTCCAATAGGCACAAAAAGACTAGAGTGCCTGGTTCAGCCATAAGTCTATGTCAAATTCTATGTCAAATGTCTTGTCTATTCATATGTCATATGACTTCATATATCTATGTTGATAAGTCTATAGCTCTGTCTACCTATGTCATCTTATTTAGTTAAAATATGTGTAGATATATATATAGTTCATAGCATCAAACATTGAGGAACTCAATCTAACAGAACAACAGTGAATTCCATACAAACAACTACTTCTATGAACTAGGACACTTTACTTATTAGGCACTACAGACAGAGTGGCTGAGGCCAATGAGCTTTTCAAAAGCCCAACAAAAATATTTTAGTCTTAAATTTAAAAACTGAATTGCTGCCTCAAAAATGTGAAATCAAAACTGCCAAGTCAACATTCACAAAGGTTTAAATAGAAGTCTATAAACATAATATTATGTTGATTTTATTCATGGTGAGATTCAGCATTCATAAACATTTCATTACACTTGAAAACAATTTGTAGGTTAGATTTTATTTGTTCACAAAAAATTCCTGAGTGTGCACAATGACTGCTGAGAAAATGCAGTCAACTTTAAATTAAATGAGATAAGTGTAGCCTAATAATTTTGAAACCCTTTATAAAAATTGTCACAAATTTCACTGTCCAAATATATTATTTTAAATGTATGATTTGTGTGTGTTTTTATATATTTGATAAATATAAGGTAGGGTCTTCAAAAGAAAGGAAGCTTACCTGGATATACCAAAAGGAGATGTTAGCATATATTAAAGGGCTTCTTTTAGGATGTGAAATTTGAAATATTATTAGGAGTTTTTCAACAAAGGGATGGAAAATATGTACATCTGCAAAGACACAGTCCTGCATATTGGACATCAGTATACCACTCACTGGGTCCGGAAGGTCATGTGTGCATGCTGGAAGATAGAAAGAGTGACCACAGAAATATTAAGGCCAAACAAAGAGTAACCTCAGGAGAAAAGGAACCAATGAAAGATTCTAAACAAGAAAATGGCATGAATGAAATGATCAGATACACTTTTTCATATGCTAACCCTGGTGGCAACATGGACAATAGATGTAGCAGGGATGCCCATTCAGAGGCCACTGCAATACAGGACAGATAAAAAATGATGAGAGCTAAAGTTCTGGCTGGAAATGTCCAAATTCAAGTGACATTTCAGCTTGTGAAAGGGATTCTTGGAGATAAAATAGTTTCCTGCTCTGCACTAAGCCTTTAAGAGCAATTCACAGAAAGAAGACTTGAGTGGGAACATTTTCTCTGAGGCACACTTTTTTATAAAGTGGGTAAGCCCAACTCCTAGCGACCATTAACGTATCCTATCTTTCTAAAAATGTAGCATGGTGCTCTTTTGTTGAATCCAGCAAGAATCTGAGTGTCCACTAGGTAAGCAACTTTATTATCTTGCTAGGATTGGAGATAATAAGCAGGTGGCCACCATATGAGTTGGGAACATGGATCTGGCTTCTTGACTACTTCTTTGCATGTTCTTTGTACTTGGACTATTTTTTGTTTGGTTTGGTGTGGCTGTTTTTTGGTTTGGGGTTTTTTGTTTTTGTTTTTGTGTTTTTGCTTCCTCCAGTCTACTTGCCGTTCCCAAATGATGCTCTCATTGTAAACCCAGATTGCTACACCCACTACCCAATTCATCCTCCTATCTTCCAACCCCTAATTATGCCTAGATTGGGGCAGCATGTATCAGGCTGGCTCACTTGCCCAAAACCCATCAATATTCTCCAGGAACCCAAGCCTCACACTGGCTTTTCTTTCTCACCTTCTTCTGATTACCTTTGTTTATTAAATTTGCAACTCTTTGTGTGTGTGTGTTTTCATAAAGTCTAATATTTCAAAGCCATGTCATCAATCGTCTCAGTTCTATTATATATAACTGAATAATATCTTAACATATTTAATAAGATCATGACAACCCATGCAATTCATTACTCTTTCTAGTCCTAGAGATGATAATAATAATAAAGGAAAGAATATGTGATTTATGAATCATCAGGTAACCAAGAAACCTGCTTATCCTAAGAGAGGTGGTAAAGAAAGATTTTATTATTGTCTCTTAAAAAATATAGTGACTGAGCCAGAGAAAGGTTAACCTACCTTGGTTACCCATTATTCGGTTTCCATGCCAAGATAAAAGTCATGCTTCAAATCCATTTCCACACTCTCCTCAGAGATTTCTCTTTTCTCAATAATCCCTTACCTCAACAGAAACCTAGGACAATTCTTACAAAGGTGTTTGTCTTATAAATTGATGTTTGCCTCTGTGCTTCAGATATTTATTTTTGTTTTACTTAAATTGGTTTAAGTTGCATCCCCTAAAGAGCATTGTTCTAACAGTCTCCACAATCCTTGGAGGGCAAGAAAATGGATAAAGGAAATAACTGTGTTTTTTTTTTCTCCTGACTGTACCTTCTCCTGTCCCTTCTTTCCATCTCTAGGTTTTCCCATTGTTAAATCTACTGTCAATGATGTGAAAAAATAAAATATAGAAAAGCGAATGTCAACAGTGCAGGGAACTCTCTAATTAGCCACTGAGTCAGAATGACCTTATCTACAGTATTCTCTGGTTCACTAAAAATTAAATAATAATAATAATAATAATAATAACAACATATCTGAGGACATTTATAACCTTATAGGTATTCAAGGTATTTTGGGGTTTTTTTCTCCCTTTGGTACAATCCAGCCAACAATTTCAGTTCAGTTATTGTTTAAAACCCTAAATTGTGTTATTGTAGTTATGCATAGATCAGACATAAACCAATACATTTTAAATCATTTATTTCACATATCAGCCATCTCATAATTGTATCCATTAAATGATCCTTATTTGAACATCCATTCTATGCAACCTTCACAGCTTGCTGCACATTTTTACATAACCTGGATCTATGGGCTTTCTTTGGCTTTCTTTGTTGAATTACCAGCAAATGTAGAGAACTGCTTTTGTGCAGTTTTATTTGAATTTTGAAGGCAGGTAATTTACTAATCCTTCTTTCAGATGCTTCCTTTGTTCTTTCCTGAGATGTGTATTGACTGAATGTTTCAAGGGCTTCATTGTTTAAAGTCAATTAGGAAATAAAATTCTCTTTGATAAACTAACCTTGTTGACCTAGTACTCTGCAAGGGAAAAAAATCATCAGTGTATAGAATATAGGTTGATGGAGGTGATTGTACCTCTGGGTGAAACATGTAGCTGTCTGTCTCTATAAGAGCTGATATCTTCATAGGAGAGCATAAGTTTCTTTTTCTGTTATAACTAATCATCCAAAGATGCTGACAATGAAGAAGAGGAAGCAGGAAGTTGATAAAGACATTAATAATGCATGTCCACAAATCCTCATCCCTAAAGATACTTCCTATGTTGCATCTACACTTAACACTTTACCCCTTAGAATCATCTCTAAACATTCTCCAGTGCCTCCTCCCCCCACAGTGGCCTACATCGGGATACCATATGCAGCCTCAGTTGCTCCCCTATAGTCTCACCCACACTTTGCACAGACTTACACTGAACTGAGTCATTTGCTGGAGAAATAAGGAAGAGTACTGCCAAAGAATTAGGGGATAATATGCTCTACAGCCACACTGCACCACTTATTCTTAATTTCAGGAAACTGCTGAAACTCTGGGAGTACCCACTATTTCCTTTGTAACGTAGAGATTATTATATCTTGTTCTCCTTAAATTGGATATCCCCTGAATTCTCTTTCAAGTTTAACATACATTTCAATATAAATATATGGAGTGGACTTTAAGTCTTATCAATACAAACTTCATCTGTTAAACATTCGATCCTTTTCTTATCTCACAGGGCTATTATGATAATTATATTAAAAATAAAAACACTTTGAAGATCTAGAAAATTATTATTTAAATATAAGAAAAAAACTCATTATTGCAGGAAAGGTAAACAAAATATCTTTATAGCTAGCACAAGAATGTTTCTTCGGTAGAAGTGAAGCTATCTCTGTTCAGAGAATATATGTTGAGAGGTAGCTTGATGGAAGAGGGTGAAGCATATGTTGGGAGAAACCAAGGCATCAACAGAGGTAGCTAGAATTGAATATATTTCTGGTAGCTAGACTAGAATTAAACCAAAATATTGTGTCTGG
Source organism: Myotis davidii (assembly GCF_000327345.1). NCBI lineage: Eukaryota > Metazoa > Chordata > Mammalia > Chiroptera > Vespertilionidae > Myotis > Myotis davidii. The sequence continues at coordinate 3,539,586 of NW_006296221.1, forward strand.
CTATAGTCAATAAGAAAATGGAAAAATATGTAAGAACAGACTATGCCCAGCAGCATGAGGGACATTCGGCTGAATTGTACTTTTCACTTTGGCTTGAATGTAAATTCTCACAACTATATACAAAAATCCTGCTGCACATACAAAATCCTGGTGTAAGTCTTTGAAGTCAAAATTATGGAAAATGGAATTCTGTTTCTCACTCTCTGCATTATACCCAAAGAATAATATAGCCCAGAAATGAGGTACTCTATAAACTGAAATAATTTAGAAAAAGTGGAATCTCAGAAACCCAGTCAAACATGAGAAACCTTAGAACATAGAAACCTATGATAGGTGTTAACTTTACTTTAAATCATGATCCAAATCAAACTTTTCAGATATTAAGGGTGGGTGACTGATCCAAGCTGATATGTGGATGATGGTGGCGGTGGTGATGATGATGATGATGATATATAGGAGAAGAAATAGTAGGAGGAGGAGGAAAGATGGAGAATGGTGATAATGTTGATGATTGGTAATAGGAGAGTTTTATATTTCCAGAGAAATTTAATGATAGAGAAGAATCCATAAGTCCTAAGTGAAAAAAGGGATTGTCAGTGAAAAGACAATCTAGTTAAGAACTATGAGCCAAAAAACTCACCATGTAATTTATAATGGAGAAAATAAGTTGGGACAAAGGAGTGGGAAAAAATCCCGAAAAGAAATGTGAGACCTTGAAGGAGATGCTATGAGGTTAAACTACATCTTAGCATGCACAACAAGTTCTCACAAAATTAGCATTCCTTTTTGAATCATAATTATTATAACATTAAAGAAAATAATTGAAATGAATTAGTAGTCTTCTTCAATAAAAGTCTTAGCAACTATTTCAACTAAGAGAACAGATGCATTTCCAGAATCCATTTATAATTGTAAGATGAAAAGCAACATAAAATGAAGGTGACTAATGGGATGGATAAAAAACAACGGACTTAACGTTTAAAATCTAAATTTAAACTTCATTTTAGCAATTGACAGTTATTTTTGAATTTCTATGTGCCTGAGTTTGTGTTATACGCAAGGGTATAAAAGTAATTAACATGGTCCCTGGCCTGTAGAAACGCACAGTCTATTGGAACAAACATGAAAACAGATAAATTTATTGCAATATATAAATGCTATCTTAGAAATTTTAATGGTGGCAATAAACTGTACCGGGCCAGGAACTAGACCTCCAGGGTTCAAATTCTTTGGCTTCTGCATTTAATAGTTATGTGATCATGAGTAGCTTAGAGAATCTTTCTGTGTCTCAGTTTTCCCACTCATAAAATAGAAACATAGGATTGCTTCCTGAGGTTATTGTAAGGATTAAATGAATTGAACTTGTAAACTACTCAAAATAATTTCTGGAACATTTAGAGGATTGTGTTATCACCATCCTCTTCCCTATCATCATCATCATCATCATCATCATCAATTGCCTATAGGCAAAAATTAAATTGGGAGGAGTTAATCTTATCTGGGAAAAAATGGAAAAAAATTCACAAATAGACTTAAAGTGGATCTTCTGGGTAAATAAATGAGAAAATGTATGCCAACAGAATGGCCTACATGTCTGAAAGTAAAACCACAAGACAAGCCCTGCCATGTTGTGAGTCTGAAAAGTCAAGATGGAACAAAATTGTGAGAGATCTCATGGGCCATAGTGTCTTTTAGTAGGTGAATGACATCAGAGGGTTTGTTTTTTAAAAAATGATTACTCTAGCGGCTCCACAGAGGATCATAAAATCTCAGTGACTTCCAAAAACAAAGGGATTATTTCTCACCTATATTACATGTTTGTGGTGGATCAGCTGTGGCTCTGTTCCATGTTCTCATTATGGCAGCCAGGCCAAACAATTATCCTTCATTTGAGAAGTTCCTATTCTCTTGGTAGAAGAGAATAGGAAAGGACAGAACCACATGTTAGCTCATCGAAACTTCTACTCCTCAATGGCATGTCATTTCCGTGCATATTTTACTGGCCAAAGCAAATTATGAGGCTGAGTCTGATATCAATGAGGTGAGGAAGTATAATCCCCTCAAAGGAAGGAGTACCACAGATCAGGGGACAAAAGCTAACCTTAAAGGGATGGGAGCTATATAAACATTTGGGAAAATAATACTCTATTTTCCCCTGAAATGGTGGCTAATAATAGCAACAATCATTTGTTAAGCTTATGAATCCCAGGTAGTTAGACGGGGCTACTTTGGACCATGTAAGGTGGTTTCATTTACTGGCCAGGATCTTTGGCAGGAATGGCTATTAGTTAAGCTCAATGGGACTCGTCTTTTTCTCTCTGTAGCCTCAGAATTTCTCCATGTGGTTTCTCCAGCAGTGAGTAGTCAGACTTATTGGTGTCTTGGGGCTGCAGGAGACCAAGATGGAAGCTGCCTCTGAAGGTCATGCATCCCTTACACTTTATTGGTCAAAGACATTACAAGCCAACCTACCACTTGAGGCAAAGAGGATCAAAGAATCTGCAATCACCTTTCATAAAGGCAGATTAAAGAGCTATGTCTGAGGTAGTATCTGTAGGATATGCTGGCCACCTAAATGTGTAATGGAAATGATAGAATCATAAAAAACACATCTGCAATGCTCACGCATGATCGCTGAAAGAACATATTTCAAAAGTAAGAAATTACTTCATAAATTCTGAATTACCCAAAAAATTAAAAGGAAAAAAGATTTTAACTGAGATAGTGACCACATCCAGAAGATTTATTTCGAGATGTTATTTGTGTGTGATGCTTGTAAAAGATGCAGAAAGCATACGTTAAATCAAAATAAACTTTATTTTAGAAAGTCACTTTAAGTGTGTGGTGATATAATTAAGCCTTATTAATATGCTGTTTACTTAACAGATTAAAAATGCATAAGGAGCATGTCCCATTCATCTTAATTAGACAATATGCTTGTCAGGATTATTTGCTTTATATTTTCATTTTTCATGAACATTTTGAGGATATCCATTGATGCTATTAGAACCAACGTTCCCCTTGGTTGGTAGTTCTCTGATCTCAATGCCATGGCTCCCTCGAGACACTATCCAGCATTTCTCACCTGACCCTCTGCCAATGCCTGGCCGTTAGATCTGTTTTGGAGCTGAGAACAACTATAAGAAAATGACTGCAGGGTTTTGTTTTCTCAATAATGTTCTCCCTTTCCTTCTGTGCTTCAGATTTCAAAATATTTTCACTCTCAAATATTGAACACAGCTATGCATGAAAGATAATAGATGCTGACATAGAATAGCAAATTCTAGAACTCCAAAATATTTTTAAGATTACCTCTTCCAATTATTTCCAAACTCGATCATCGAGTCACCACTTTATCCACATTGTACCAACCACTGACATGCTATAATTTTTTTCTGTAAATTTATTTCTATTTTTATTTAATGCATTTTAAGAGTAAAGTATATATTGCTACTATAAGTAGAAAACTAGTTGAATTTGCCAAAAATTAAAAATGATAATACAAATGAATAAAACAAAACAATATTGATAGACTCTAGCTAAATGTTTTTGTTTACCTGGAGTTCAGTGCCTGAGTTTCACTCACTTTGTTAGAAAAAAATAGATTCCCAAGAATGAGATTGCCAGGATCTAACTAAAGTTTTCTCCTTGAACCAGAGGGATTAGAAATGAGATGTGGGGCATTTGTAGAGTGAAAGATGACAGATCCAAAAGCAGGGTAGAGTTTGCCATGGTACGTTAAAGCAGCATGAGCCATTATATACAATTGATGTAAATACATAATTGGTAATGACTTGAGCTTAAATGAGTTAGAATTTGAATGTTGAAGAATAGTGAGAAATGAAGTTGCAGGGATAGTTCCAGAAGTCACTAGAAAACTATAATAAGATTATCAAAATATATACTGTTCCACACGGAGGGACAAGTTAGGAAGTGATACATGACATGTTCACTCACATGTCTGTGACTTTTAGTAAGTTCCTTTCCCCTCTGCACCTATGATGGTTAATTTTATGCCAATTTGACTGGGCCACAGTGTGTTCAGTCATTTGGCCAAACATTATTCTGGATGTATCTTTTCTCAATAGATATCTTTTCTCAGACTAATTGGGAGTTTTCTGGATGAGATTAGCATTTGAGTGGGTAGACTTGAATAAAGAAGATTGACACACACCCCTAATGCAGATGGGACCCATTCAATCAATTAAAGACCTGGGTAGAACAACAAGGCTGAGTATGAACTCCTCCTTCCTGATGGTTGAGTTGGGACATTGTTCCTTTAAGACCTTTGGGCTCTAAGGTGTCATCAGTTCTTCTTGGGTGTTAAGCCTCTTGTTTTTAATATTGGAACTTACACTATCCACTCTCCTAGCTCTTAGATCTCCAGACTGAAACCAGAACTATGCCACCTACTGTCCGGAGTCTTCAGTATTCCAACTGCAGATCTTTGGACTTATCCTCCATAACTGCATAAGTCTATTCCTTACAGTAAATCTCTTTATATAAATATATTATAGAATTTATTATATTATAGAAAATACATAATTTTGGTTCTGTTTCTCTGAAGAACCCTAATCAGAGCTTTAAACCCGTAGTTTCATACAAAAAAAAGGAATTATTAGACTTTAGTGAGAAAACTCTATGTAAAATGGCCAGCACATAGTAGGTATTCAATAAATGTGTTTGTTCCTTCTGCACAATTGAGGGGTGCAAAGAATCATTCAGAGGGAAGTGGGGGGAAGGCTATCTTTCTAACAGGCATCCTTCCTGCCTCCAGTCTTTAATAGAGTCCATTAATATCTATCAAACATTCCTGGGAATGGAAATATAAAGCTATCATTGCACTATATGTGGCAGCCTAATGAGCCAGCTTCTCCCAGTGAGGCAATAATTTACTCAAAGGTCCCAAAGTGGTCAGAATGAGTTAAGACAGCTTTCCAAATTGACCAGTTCTTACACAAAGAGATTTCATTATTATTCTACCCTTTCTATGTGATTTGTTCAACAAAGCTCTGTGCAAGATAAACCAATGTGCTACCTGCCCTCTAGGACCTTTCTCTGCAGGGATTTCAAGACCAACTTCAATCCCCCCTGAAATCATGCAGTTGGCTCTCCTGGTTCCAGGCCAGTGGAGTTTTCCTAAACTGCAGCTTTCTCAGACTAACTCATGGATATCCATTTCTCCGGGAGGGGCCTGAGGCAGGATGACATTGGGCAATTTCTCAAGCTCCATTTCACAGAAAAATGTCTCAATATTTGTGCACATAGGAGCTTTTTATGCTGGCCAGTCCATATTGGATGATGATATATGTCACCTCACAGTGATGGAAGGCCCCGTTGCAGAAACCGTTCTCCTGAGTCAAGGATTGCAGGTCCAGTGCTAATTTGCAAGAGAGATATTTATGACCCAAACAATATGCCAGAAGGCTCTCTGCCCTTCTGGGTCTGCATAGAGCCTGTGGAAAGATTGAACTGCATTTTCTGCACCAGAGTTTGATATTTAAACACATTAGAAAATACTTAGAAAGCCAAAATGACTGAATAAAATGATATCAGAAAAGGATCTAGTAGAAGGAGCACTACCTTAGAAAGAGAAAATGAAGTTTTCAGACCCCTTCCAGCCTTCATAGCAGTATCACCTTGGGCAAGTCACTTAATCTTTCAGGGATGAAATTAGAAGACCTGAAAAGTGAGTTAGCCCTATACAGTTTGGCTCAGTGTATAGAGCATCGGCCCATGGACTGACCGGTCTTGGGTTTGATTCTGGTCAAGGGCACAAACCTCAGTTGCAGGCTTGATCCCCAGCCCTGGCCAGCATGTGTGGGAAGCAACCAATTGAGATGTGTCACTCTCACAGTTATGTCTCTCTTTCTCTGTCTTTCCCCCTTCTTCCCACCCTTTGCTCTCTCTAAAAATCAATGAAAAAATATCCTTAAATGAGGATTGACAACAACAATAACAAAAAGTGGTTTAATAATACCATGCTAACTTAAATCCTAGAGAAATCATGAGTTCCTGAAGTTTCTTTTATCTCTAGTATATCTAAAATTGTGCTTTTTTATTCTAGATAAAGGCAACATGGATCAGCATCAGAGTATTCATACAGGGATTGGCAAAAGTAGGTTTACACTTATTCACACAGAAAATAAGTAATAATTCAATACACGCAATGCTCCTCTTAAAGATTGGCAAAGCAAAATTATCAGTCCCATCTGACAAATGAGAAAATTAAAGTTCAGAAATGACAAATACCTTACCTAATATTACTGTTCCATGAAGGTACCAAGCACACTGCTTCTTAACTTCCTTGGAGATTTCTCTATCATTACACTGTTCTCTCTTCACCTCATTCACTGGCTCTGCTCAAGAGCCACCTTCTTAGTGATGCTTTCTTCCTTTATTATCTCAGATAAACAGCATGACTTTATGCCTTTGCCTGGCCTTATTCTTCTCCATGATGTTTAATATTTCAAGAAAAATTATATATTGTTTGTGTTTGTTCATCTATTGGTCCCTTACCTTCACTAAAAAGTCAGCTCTGTACAAGTAGGCACATTGTTGGCTTATCCCTATGCTCCTAACACCGAGAATAGTGCCTGGTCAGTAGTAGATGCTCAAAAAAAATGTTAGTAAATGAATGAACATCGTATTACAGTTAAGCCCCTCTTGTACTGGAGAAATGGAACCAACTGTGGTCGAGGGTAGTATAGGCAATGGGGAAAGTTAATATTAGTAGTTGGGGCAACGGGGCAAATTGATATTTGTAGCTAGAGAAACGGGGCAAGTTGATTAATGAATACCTTAGTAATGGGGCAGTGTTGATTAATGTATCCCAGGTAACTTTGTGTGTGTTTAGCCAACCGTTGTATAGTTTTTGGGAATAAAAGGCTGGCCTAGAACCAGGGTCGACGCTGTCGTAGGAGAAGACGCCTACGGCAATCGCTGGCCAGCTTTCACTAAATCCTCACTTGCTGCTTAAGACCTAATTGGAGTCGGTGGTCTTAACTCTCGCGAACATTGGTCCATAACAATGGGATAAAACAGAGAAGCATCTTTAGGAAAAACGGAAGTTGTCCTTGTACCTTAATGTTTAAGTTTTAGTTCATTGCCTAGGCTTTCTTGATTCGTTTTTTTTTTCTTTTATATACTTTTTATCTCTCTCTCTGAAGAAAAATTAGACCCTATTTTATTTTTTTTAGTTCTTAACTAATGAGGAAATATAATTACACTTTTTCTAGGTCAGGATTCATAGAAGGAATTCTTCAGGTAGAAAATAAAAATAAAGAACAGTGGTTTCTAAGCCTGACTGTATATCAAACTCATCAGGGACATTTTTGAAACTCTAGGTTCCTGAGCCCTAATTCTAATCATCGGGTCTTCGGTAGAGTTCAAATTTGTACATGTCAAATGCTTCCCAGTTGACTCCAGTGCACAGCCCTGTTGGAGAATTAATGAGCTCTCTGAGAAAGATTCCTTTCCGCTGTTGTTGTCACCTGAGACTTGAGCAAGTGCTGGTTAAGTTACAGCCACAATATTTGCTGTGGAAAAATAAGTCATATTAGTTTCAGGCACAATTCTAAAGAGCTTTAAGCATGTGGATTTCTGATTAAGTGGATTGAGAGCAAAGGTCAAGCAGGCCTATTTTTCTTATCCCAAAGATCTACCCTTGGGGAAGGGAAGTTCAATCACTCTGCTGGGTGTGGAATAAAGTTTTAGTCCACACAAGGAAGACTGGTCAGTGGGAGGTAGGACAGCTCCAAACCTGGAAGCAAGGATTAAGATTAAAAACTTGCTCAATGCACTGGGCCAACATGAAGGATGGCATGAAGATGAACCTAAGAACATTTATTCAGCCTTCTATGGATATTTACTGAGCATCTACTAGGGACTGGGAACCTACCAGTGAATAAAATGTGGTCTCTTTTCTCCAGATGAAAGAAGGTGGAGAGGTTAGGTAAAGAACATATATGCATATCCCATAGACAAGTGTGGTAATGGCCAGAAGGAAGGGCATGGGGGCCAGATGGAGGTGGGCAAAGAAGGGAAGAATGGGGACATCTGTAATAGTGTCAACAATAAAAATAAAGTAGAAATAAAGTAAGATAAAGTAAAAGAGGGAAATATACTAAATATAACAATACAGAGAAATGCATGACTCAGTAATGGGATGTGAAAAGTTAGCTTTAAGTTAAAAACTGAAGGATGGATAAAAGTTGATAAACAGAAACTGGAAAGAGATCAAAACATAGTGTTGCAGAAAAAAATATGAGCCAAGGAAGTGGTCCAGATGGGAGATACAGCTTCGTTGGACATCTAAGGAAGTGAAAGTTTAGAAAATACAGAACAACAGTTTAGATGTCTGAAATGGTACAAGATATAGTTTAGGAGGCTGCACATAATGTTTCAAATGAGCCTTTAAAGGGGAAACTCTACAAATTGTTGTTGAATTCATCTAATATTTATGTGTCTAACATAAAACATTCATGTTCTAGACATTAAAGATATAGTGGGAAACAAAGACAGAACAGTCCCTAGAAAACACACACCTGACTACATGATTAGACAATAAACAAATGAAAAAAATATATAATGCAACAATAGCTTAAGCGTCAGATGATGACTTAGGCCAAGTGTGGCAATAGGTATGGAGCAAATGTAGAATTCATAAATGACCATTTGCAGGGATGTAGCATGAAAAATGGGGATAAAATGGGATCCTTGCAGGGGTCACCTGATCCTTGGTTTGTCTGGATGCTAAGCCTCAATATAGAGGGTATCACCCAGTTTATATCCTGCCTGCTTCCACCCACGGATTCCAGTTCAGGGCCTCCCGCTGAAATGTAATTGAAAGAAATAACAAAGAAGAATTGAGACTGAGGCTGATCCCCATTTATCTTTGCAGAATAAACAAATGCTATATATTTGGAATGCTATGTGATTAAAGTCAAAAATTGATGTAAATATAAGACACACAAATGCTCTCTCTTAATTTCAGTGCCCATTAAACTAACCTTAAGATAATTGTGAAGGTGACAAGACAAAAGGTTTAAAGTCAAGGCCAAACCTACATTTATCTTGTTTTATTTTATAATGAGGTGAACTTGTTTGTTATTCCCTTGAAAATCAGATATCTGATAGCAGTATGCCTTTTGAATTATTGCATTAAGATCTTACAAATATCTTTTCAACTTTGTGTGTGAATGATTCATAGATGTAGAATGAAAGGGCTGGCTTTTAGTAAATGGAGGAATGTATCCATAATCCAAGTGGACATAGGCAAGAAGAATTAAATCATGGCAAGACAAACAGAAGAGACAAGATCTGAATGGGTTAAGAGAGGTTAATCAAAATGTGTTCTCACTCCAGAAAAAAAGGAGAAAGTGTAGAATAATTGATAGCCTCAGGGGAAATACAAACACTATGGATAAAAGAAAAAAAAATCCACACTTCTAGAAAGGGCATGTTAAGAAAATTAAGGAAATCTGGATGCAATCATGTTAAGAAAGGGCCTTTGTGACAAAGTCAAAGTTTTGTAACACGAGATTGTACTTTACTTTGGGCATTTTAATTTTCTTCTCAGTCACACCAAGAGCTTTTGTGTCTCCCTTCCTCAAGTCTCTTTTTATCTGTTTTCTATACTCAAACTACATTGGAATAATCTTGATCTTGAGTTGATTTCTGAATGTGTTTCAAAGTAGGGTCATCTTCACCACTTAGCCAGAGGTTTATCTGCTTTTTGCCAGGCAAGCTGTTTGATCACGCCATTTAATAGCACATATTTGGAATACAGGCATTATGAGTTGCTGAGATCAAGCAGAGCTTTTCACTTGAAATGAGTATGTAGTTGTTGACTGGCCTCTAAGAAAATGCAGTGTCCTATTTCTTTGGGAGTTAGATGAGAGGATGGTTTTTCCACCTATTTTTATGTTCTACTTCCAAGACGATTCCAGCAGATTCATTCAGTCCACAAAACAAATGCTCACGCTGCAAAATAACATATGCAAAAATTGCATACACATTTAAACCATGATAGCTGCAAACAGACCCAAACTGAGCATTTTTTTAAAGGTTAATTTTAGGTGCTTTGGGGAACTGAAACAGCAGCTACAGAGACATTACATTAGCATACGTGTTTTTAAAATTAAATTATAGCCTGGGTGTTTGTTTTTTGTTGTTGTTGCTGCTGTTCAATGGCCCTGACAAAATTTATCTTAAATTTAGAGTGTACCATGCTATAAAATGTGATATAAGTGGCAAAATCAGCCCCCTCCATGATTTGTAATTTTTAAGAACCATACCTAATCAGTACTAGAAAGAGAAGCAGCTGAAGAGAAATACTGGTATAATTAATGTATGTATAGATCCCTAATTTAACTTCTGAATAAGATATCTAAATTGATAGTGTTATTTGTGTACTGCTAGATGAAACCATGATTCAATGCACAGTGACACTGAAAAAGTCCCTCAAAGAAGTTATCTAACAGAGATATAGAAAGAAATAGAAATGCAAACACCAAATTTCAAGTAGAAACTTTGAATCTAGCCTGCTTTCTCTGTTACCCAGTAAGACCCCATCTAAACTGGCTCTTTACCCACTAATCCTTAGCTATGTAGTCTGGAATTGAAACTTCCAGTTTTAGGGTGGCAAGAATCTCATGGCTTTCTATTCACTGAATTATCTTGCCTCTCTGCATGATGAAGGAAATCCTGACATTGAGAAACTTGATCCATGTGGTTTAACTACCAATGAAAGCACCCTTGGTCACCTACCTTTTTACAGAGCCCTGTTTCAGCATATCATTAGTAAAGACAAAGGTAAGAGGAAAACTTAATATCTACAATGCTGGACCAAAGAATAAAAATCCCTATTTCTGCAGGATCTACATTATTAAAGATTCTATCAGTAGGTCTTAGAGAGAAATATGATACATAAAAGTGGAATAACATGACTGCTACATTTCCTCCTCCTTCAAAATGCTGAGCCTTTGTTATCCTAATAGTTTTCCCTTCAACATCCATGGAATGGAAAGCAATTAAATCCCTCTGAGAGGCAGTGAACTGATTCAATAATAATTATCTTTATTTCTCCATTGAGGACATGCATAAAGAATAACTTTTAATGTTGCAGAAAAATAAGACTATATAGAACCAGCTTCCATCAGAACAATAAAAACATATTACTAGTTTAACATTTTAAAAGGTATTTTATATGCCAAATCCTAGCAATTAGTGTGGTCAACTGAACCCCTAATTTCCACAAGAATGAAAGTCCAGAATTTTGAGTTTCAGAGATTAAACCCTTATTTCATATATGAAAAACTGGTGACTTGTACAGCTAGTTATATGCAGAGGTAAGAGTAAAAATCAAGACAGATTTCAGACCAGGGCATTTTCCTAACCTACTCTTCTGCTTCCCTCTGCACCTTGTTCTTGTAAAATGACTTGGACACAAAGTTGAGAAAGGTGGGGTGATTTGTAATGGATCACCTAATGATCATGGAAAAAGGCAGTAGTGAAGGAAAGAGAGAGAGATCCTTAATATTCTAGGAAATGAGACCCACTTATCAAATAAGATAATCCACATAAGACAGTTAGAATGTTGCCTGACAGAAAGTCTGCCTAGCACTCCATAAATGTAAACCACTATGGTCTTCTTCATCTTCATCATCGTCATCATTATCATCATCACCATTATTATCATCATCCACATCTACGTCACTTTACAACAACCTAAGGAAAATAAGAATGGGCAGGTGAGAGTTTTACTACCACTAAATAAAATATGAAATTCTTCATACTTTGAACCCACTTATTAGCAACTTTACCTTGATTTATTGGCCAAAAGAAGCATGCATCCACAAGTCAATATCACATTGTTAGCTTCCTCTCCAAATTATTTACTAGTCTGGATGTTGAAATAAATGTGTGCAGAGCCAAATATTTTTCCAAGAGAATCTGAAATTAGCAGTTTCCCTGAAAGCAGCCCTCCACCTGGAGTGAAGGGAAGGAAAGAGTTAACCAGGCTCAGAAGAGATGAGCCTGACTCAAATGCTCTCTTCGCATTCTTGGCAGCTTTGTGTGAAAAAGAAAGTCAATTATGACATTTCAATATTGAAATAAAATTAGTTTGGATTTTACTTTTCAATATTGATAGGAAATTGTGCTACATTTTTAACTGTGCAAGACAACTGCCGATTCGTCTGTGACTGACAAGCAGTTATTTTTATGAAAATATAACTAAAGGCATGCAAGGCCTGCTCAGGGCTTCTCTTCTTGTGGGTGCAACTTTCCATCCAAACTCCTGCGTACACAAGCTTCTGTGGTCATCTAACATGCCACGTGCCAGTCCTGCCAACTACTCATGTTGGTTAAATCTTTTTAGCAACAAGATAGTCAATTATAATGACGCTAGAGGCCCGGTGCATGAAATTCATGCACTCAGGGGGTGGGGGGGGGGGGGGCTCCCACCCTGGCCTGTGCCCTCTCACAGTGTGGGAGCCCCATGATTGATCGCCCTCACCCACCCATTCAGGGCTCCTGGATAGATTGCCCCAAAGAGGTAGGCTGGAGCCAGGGGTCCTGCCTCAGAGCTGTGCCAAGCCACAGGACCCCTAGGCCTCACCCTGTGGAGCTGCAGGCCCCGCCTCTGCATCGCGCACACAGCGTCAAGCCCCTGCTCACCCACGCACACACACTGCACATGAAGCCTCCTGGTGATTACTCGTTGTGGTGTAGGGTGTCATGGCGTGAGGGCATGACAACCACATAGGCTTTTATTAATGGGATATTTCACTCATATCCCACTCATTTCTGTGCCTAGTTATAATGGACCAAAATAAAAGGCTTAGAGAATTATCTTGTCCAGTTTAGCTAAAATATTTTTAATCCTAGACAGATTATGTGCAGTTTCATAACATTTCTAGAATACATATAGTATATTGATGTATTTTTTAAAATATTAGTAAAGTTTAAAAATCTTGTAATGAATTAAATATTAAAGACCACATAGCTAATGTAGTTTCACTGCTCTCTAAAAGCCTCTGGCAAGGATTTAACTTAGATTTAATAAAAAAGTTATTATATTATTTATTTGATTATAAATATGCTAATGTAAATGCTATACTAGAAATACTTCTGCTAATTAAATACCAGCTGACTTATGGAGGTTTATGTAGGTGCAACTAGCAGTTTATTAAGATCTATGAGTTGAAACTCAATAACCATTTTTTCAATAGCCTATTGATATTTAATCGGTAATAGCCACATTATACTCAAAGTAGCACCTTTAGATGTATTCTTTCTATTGAATGTTAGTTTAACACTAATTATTAGTAACATATTTACTAAGCTTTGATTGTTTAAGAGATATTCATCTTCATAAAAAATGCTGTTATGCCTCAATAGATGTTCATAATAATCAGTTGATATGTAATTAATATATAACTCTTTCATTAAACCTAAATTACATTCTTATTTAAAATGCTCAATTTAAAGTGCAACTGAAAAAATCCCTAAAGAACATTACATAGCCTCACCTGATTGCTCTTACAAGCAAAAGTGGAGATGTGCCTAAGCACCTAAGATGGAATTTCGTATGACATTGAAGGATGTCAGGGTAGTCTTTAACTTCATATATATAGATCATGAAATAAGACAAGTTTTAAAGTAAGCAATATTTATTATTAACCCATATTTAAATGTTCTTAGCAAATAGCAAATTCTAATGAAATAGAAAATAAACTACATGCAATGCTATAGCAATTGTTTTTTCTTAAATAACATAAAGCCAATTAAGGTGAAACGGAAGTTACACCAATTATTCTTCATTTCTTCCTCCAGACCCTTTCTGATCCCTGAGGACTGTGTCACCAGGATCTGTTGCCCTCTAGACTCCAGTTGGTTTTAGCCAACAGGAAACACCATCAGGGAATTGGCATGAAATAGAGAGAGAGGTTAGACTCTTTATCCTTTTACCTCTTCTTGTTGAGTTGTGGTTTATTAATGGTTATGTTTCTCTACATAAAACCACAGATTCTATCTGGCAGCCCTTCATATAGCTCTAATTCTCTTTGTGCTCTGGTCACTCTTCCTTCTATTTGCCAATTCAAGTGTGAGGGAGGTAAAGGTTTCCTATTTTGACTAGTCCCAGGGTGTTTCTCTGACTCTCATAGGTTCCCTTAGCCCTGCACATATCTTTATAAAGAGTCTAATAATAGAATTATCTTTAGTAACTCATTTTTGGGTATGCTATTTCCACCTATTCTAGGACTTGGGTTGATATGCAGTTTAAAGAAATAAAATAAATAACAGCTGAGAAAGCAGTAACTAACATTTATAAAATACTTCTACATATATGGCATAACTGGGTTCTAGCAGATTTTATTTTTTGGTCATTTGTCAGGCAAAGAATCTGAGGCTCATGCTTCTGCACAAAAGCAAAAGGTTAGGAAATGGAAAAGCCAGAAATCAAGTCCAGGTCTTCCAACTCCACATTCTAAATATCTTCAATTACACCACATAGCCAGAAGGATTAAATCTTTGTTAATTTTAATCAGTATTATACGAATTCGGTAGTTTACAAGCTTTTTGTAGACATGGAATTTTTCTTAAAGAAAATCCAAAGAGTTTCAACCAATAAAACAGAGCAACTTTGATTTAGTCAATCTTGGTAATCTTATTCAAACCATGTGGGGGTGACCCCACAATATCCTGCCCCTAGGGTTGTTACATGTCCCAAATTTCCCCAATTAGAGAACTCGAGCTCTCTGACCACCTAGACCCCCAGGGATAAACCTTTACCTTGATTTATTTGTGTGCAGAGCCAAATATTTTTCCAAGAGAATCTGAAATTAGCAGTTTCCCTGACTTGTGGATGCATGCTTCTTTTGGCCAAATAAATCAAGGTAAAGGTTTGACACACTTAGGTCACTTTATACCTACATAGCAAATAACAGATATTGTAAGATTTTTTTTGGTTGGGCCCAGATCTCATGGTTAACGGCCAATCACATGATTCAAACATTCTCTTTTAAAGTCCTCTAAAAAATGTTACTTTCTTCTGGGATGTCAAACTGAGAAGATAATGAAAGCCTTAGATCTGAAAGTAGTTACTTTGGCTGCCAAACAAAAACAGCATGAGAATAAAACCAACTATAGAGGACACCCAAACCAAGAGAAGAGGATCAGAGAGTCTAATATGACCCTTTAACCCCTGGATCCAACTGAGACAAAAACAATCCCATTCTTTGAACTTTTCAGGTATGCAAGTTAATCTTTCTGCTTAAATTAGTTTCCATTGGATTTCTGTCATTCACAACCTGTAAAACATAGCTTCACCAAATTATATAAGTAGTTAGTTTGGTATTGTTTTCTAAAAGGCCTGGTTCTCCCTGACTTGGAATATTAGCTGGATATTTGATGGTTTATTTCCAGATCATTCTTGATGGTAGTCAGGTTTATCCTTGTAAAGAGTTGATACATTACAAAATGTTCAAATATATACATCACTTTGTTTTGTGGTAGAGTATAAAGAGATATAAGACCTTCAACTTTGTAGCTGCAACCTTTGTAAAACTCATTCTTCTATTCTGAACTTTGATTTCTCAATGACCAATAAATTAATAACATGAATCTTGACTTTATGGTGAGGCTCAAAGTGGATTTTAAAATATATATAATGTAAAAAATTCTATGTTGTACAAAATATAAAGTACACTGTTAGCAGCTTATCAGACATCAATTTTAATTATTTTTTCAATATTTTTATATATAAAAGCATTTTGAGTTAAATAATTAAAACATCCAAAAGGAGATAATGTGTTAAAAATAGGTGTCACTATTTGCTTCTTTCAGTTTGAACCCTGTAGTTAATGTTCTTAAAGCACTTTACAACCATTAAGTGGTGAGACTTCTTAACAGCCCTGTGACACAGCAGTGTTATAAAGGGGGACCCTTCACTGCTATAATGTAGACCTGTATTTATTTTCTAGATTTTAAAAATTCACTTGGGGAGACCTTGGACATTAAAAATCAATTTAAAATACAATTAAACTATTAGTGTGTCCAAAAGAGACCAATAGTGACATTAGGCTATGTCTATTCTTGAGCCAAATGAGTGGAGAGTACAGGCAAACATCCAGACACATTAGATATAAGGGTCTAAAACAACTATGGGAACAGGAAAAGGATGGGAGGACTTGAGTTTTCCTACTTGAATATTCTACCTCCATGTGCCTAGATAAACCCAGCTTCTGGTATGCGTATGTGTGTGTGTATATGTGTGTGTGTGTGTTTGCCTTTTAAGCCAAAAGCTCAATTGATATGTCATAGGCAATAACATTATATACTCAAGGTATTACATTTAGATAAGATTATATGCTCAAGGTTTTACACTTAAATATCTTATTTCTATTAAATTTTTTAAAATTATTTATTAGTAACTTCATAGTTTTACAACCAAAATCCATTTCCCTTGCTGCCTCATCCATCCATTTGGTATAAATATAATCATTATCAAACTAGGGTTCCCCTCCTCCTAACCTGGATTGACCTGAGCCTGGGTGAGCCCAAATTTAAATTGCAACATCCCATTCTACCAACCTCACTCCTAGGGAAAACAAAATCAGTGTTTTCTGGCTTTTGATGACTTAAAAAATATTTCCCTAGTGACAAAAAAACATATTTCTTTTTACATATTGTACATATACAGGAGCATGGTTAACATATATTATCCTACCTATATCAATTATTTAAGGAATGGCAGAAGGAGAGCCCTTAAGCTATTTGGAAGTAATGATAGGAGAGCAGCACTTTGCACAGCCTACTAGTGCCAGCCCCTTACATCCTTCTAAGTTCTAAGATACATGCATTGTCTACCAGCATAAACACACTTAGGTCACTTTATACCTACATAGCAAATAACAGATAGTGTAAGATTTTTTTGGTTGGGCCCAGATCTCATATCTATGGTCATAAAAAATATCAATACATTGCTTGAACAAAAAACTCTGTTACCATCATTGCTCACTACATACGAGGGGACAGAGTAGTGATCAGGTATGTGTGTTCTGCTTGAGTTCAAATCTTGGCCTCACCTCTTATCTCGCACTTCTTTGCATTCCATTTGTTTATATGTGGAGGTAATAACAGATTCTGGCTCATGGAAAAGTTCTTACATGCATGCTTCTAGTACCCTAAGTGAACACCAAATATTAGCAGTTATTAAGCACTGGTTGAAATGCTAATTCTACTAAACACCATGCTGACCCTTGTTAGCTTCCACTCACCTCTAGATTTCTTTGTGCCACACAAACTTTAGTCTAGATCCTGCCTTCCTGGTAAAGGAAAGTGCATCTCACCCTGCACTTTTCTTCAGAGATATTATACTGCTCACTGTTATATATATATATTTATGAGTTTTTATTAGTTTATTTTAAAGCCTTTATTAGACTCTAAGTTTCGCAAAGAAGAAAGTATTTTTAAAGAAGAAATTACATTTTGCTCATAATTTTATATGTAGTGCCTAACAGTGTCTGGTACATAGTAATTCTTCAATAAATATTGGATTAATAAATAAATGAATGATTATAATATAGCTCTTAACTTTCTTTAATCTTCACTTCTACATTTCCACATTGTAAATAACCAATGCTTCAACAAGTATGGCCTCCCAATAATAATCCTTTTTCCTATAATGCCACCTTGTCTTGCCTTGCATTATTTTTCATGATTAAGCTAGGCAAGATCATCTCTAAAATCAGCATTTTGTAAGTCTTACAGTATGACTAAAACAGATTGTAAGTAATGAATTTGCTAATAGTATTCCCAAACTAATTCTAATTTACTCTCTTTTTTATTCTGGCAGCAACATAATGGAATTAAAAGTTTTCTTTATATTGACAAAAAATTAATCAATGGTCATTTGTTTTATGCCCACTTGGCTTACATATTATGGCAAGGTGTTCTATTTATAATAGGCACTGTGGTTGTTTTAATTGTTTTCGGCAGCACATACCCATGTAAGGACTCAATGACAAATAAATACATCTTAATGTCAGTGAAATAAATTGGTGGCCACAAAGCAGGGCCAATTAAAGAATTCTGGAGTCAGAATTCCAAGAAGTTTATTGCCAAAGGAAATGAAACTACTTAGGAACTCCACATGGAACGGATGCTGGAAATTACAAATGCAGTGGGAACATTGGAGGTGTCCACATCTGATCAGAGTCATCACCATCTCCATGGAAACCATCCCCAACCCCTTCTGGGAGAAAACAGCAGCTGTTCACCAGCACACAACCAAGAAAAATGCAAATCGGTTGAAAGTGGAAAACTCAAGATACATTTAAAATTGTTAAGGGGATAAAATTTGGGGTAAAGGAATAAGATTTTAAAAGCTCTTTTTTAAGCAAATAAGGCTCTATTAGCCTCCCATGCATCATTGAAAGTGTCAGGGAGGCAGAGGTAGAAGGTAACCTGGTAGAGAGTAATTCACATCAAACATCCTTCCCTTGCCATGTTGGAATAATAGAATGCAGGAATTTTGTAAAGTGAGATTGGAAGGATAAAATCATAATTTTTAAGAAAGCAACCAGGGAAAATATATGGGGGGAGGGGAAGTTTTGAAGAAGAAAGAAGAAAAAAATAAAGTTAAAGCATGCCATTATGTACTAGATAAAAAGAAATTCAGAAGATGAAGGGAAATAAAAGAGAAGATTGTGTTCTATGGGCATAATCTATCAACTTGATTACTTTATATGTTTTCTTCATGTGAACTTTTATGTGTTTCTCATGGGTAAATGCTCTGCTACAAATGTTTGATTGCTATGTAATATTCAATACTCAAAAAGGGAGCCTTACATGAAGGCCTTAAAATAAATAGAGCCAAATCTGTCAGGAAGGACCAAGAGCTGGATGGTTAGGGGTCTGTTTGAATGAAGAAAGCAGGATTACAATGAGAAGAACAGCATCAATACTCATAAATTCTAGACTCTCAGAAAGGCCTCCTATCCCATCAAATCTCTTAACAATTTAGAGCTGGAACTTCTTTAGTCAACTAAAGGAAGTTTAATTCAAGATTCTGGAGATGGTAAAGCAAAAAGAGAGAGGGGAGAGGAGGGAAAGAATGAATAGGAGAGTAGAGGGGAAGGTAGGGGCAAGGTAGACAAGCAAAAGAAGCTAACAGAGACAGTTTCTAATGCCTGCCCCATTTCTGTTTCCAGACCCATTCCAAGTCCCAGCTACATTCATGCCTTCAAATTTTCCTCCATCTTTATAGAGACCCTCTTATTATGTAATGTGGTTCAACTTGATTTCCATTACTGGCAGCCCAAGAGACAGATTATTACATCCTTGTACCACACTACTAGATATCCTGGGATAAAGGGCATCTTTAACCTCCTCTGATACAAACACATAAGCAGTTATAGTAACAGTTGGGGTAAAAAGGTCAGTTTGGGGGAAGAAAGATCCAAAATTTTAGACTTGTCTGAGATCTTTTAGATTTAGTATTCACAACTGAGAAAGAATCTACTGGATTCATCAGAATTTACAAAGGTATACATGCTAAAAAAATATAGATATAAATCATTTCTTTTAATTCCCTTATTCTGGTGCCAATAGCCCTAGTTTTTCTTGATGGCTCTCCCAGTGTCATGCCAAAATCCTGGGGTCAATGAAAGTGGCAAGAGTCTGGCCCACTGTGATTTTGTTTGAAATGCAAATTGGCCCTGCCCATGTGGTCTTTTTAGGTTTGTCACCAAGATACTCCCCTGCCACTTTTGAGCCTCAAGCATTTGGAAAGAGTAGGAGCTTTAGGCCTGAAATATCAACTGAGTGCCTCACAGTGTAGGCCATGTTCTCAGGGTAGTGCTCAGGGACCCACCCACTTTTCCCTCCCCACAGCCTCTGGAAGTTATTTTCCAGAAGGAAGTCAGTAGACTCTCTCTCTCTCCTGCTTCTTAGTAAGTACCCACCTTACTCCATCTTAACCCATCCTTGTTTTTGCTTGTTTTGTTTTGTATTGCTGGGTTGTTGTTGTTCTTTTTGTGAATCCTCACCTGAGACCATTTTTCCCATTGATTTTTAGAGAAAATGGAAGGGAGGGGGAGAGAGAGTGAGAGAGAAACATCAATGTAAGAGAGGCACATCTATTAGTTGCCTCCTGCACATACCCAAATCTGGGCTGGGGATTGAGCCTGCAACTGTGACACATGCCCTTGACAAGAATTGAACCTGGGACCGTTCAGTCTGATGCTCTAGTCACTGAGCCAAACCTGTTAGGGCTGTTTTTTGTTTGTTTGTTTGTTTTTGGTTGTTGTTTTTTAATGCATTTAATCATTTGGAAGCAAGAGTCAGGAAGTCTTATAGTTTCTATTTTTTTCTGATCTGCCACATTCTTCTTGGGCTTTAAAGCATAGGGCATGAATGTGGGGAACAGAAAAAAAGATGTAACAGAAAGAAGAAAATAATGTATCAAATTATTATTTCCAGCCCACCACCCTGTAGGTATTTACAGAATTTTCTTTGAAAAAAAATCTAAAATTCTTATGAAATAGAAACTATAAGCTTTAAGGCTCCATACTAAAATGTCTGTGTGAAACTGAGAGGGCTCAAGGCAAGACTTCTTTGAGATCTAATGCAAGTAATCTGGAAGGTTCGTGATGAAGGGTGTTTTTTGTGTTTTTTTTCAGGAAGTTATAGCTGGGGATCAATGTTGGTACTCTCCAAATAATGACAGTGACACTGGATAGCTCTGAAAGAAAGTTCTGTATTTTGACTTCCATTGACCATTAACTTTTGTGAAAGAATGCGAACAGTATTCCAATTGAAAATAGGAGCCCTGAGGGATCATAAAACACACATTCTGGTACAATAAAGCTTTAAAAGTACATATTTAAAAGAAAATGCCGATTTCCTGATAAAATATTAATACTGTTATTCAAATTAAGTCACTAGATAGGAATGCAAAGTAGCCAAAGTTAGGGTGATAGCTTTAAGCTCTGAACAAAATATAGCATTTAGTTGATTGCCAGCCTACTCAACTCCTTCCCAGCCCATTCTCCAGTTTCTGAGAATCTGGTTATTGGGTCATAGGTGGAAACCTTGAATAAATAAACCAGTCACAGAAAGACAAGTATCACATGATTTCATTCATATGTGAAATTTAATGAACAAAATAAACTGATGAACAAAATAGATCCAGAGACATAGAAGCATGGAATAGACTGTGGAATCTCAGAGGGAAGGTGGGGGAGGGTGGGTGGGTAGGTAGGAAGAGAGAAACCAATGAGCTTGTATGCATATATGAATAACCCATGGACTCAGACAATAGGATGATGGTGTCCTGAGACAGGGGTGGAGGCAGGCTAGAAGAGGTCAATGGGGGCAGAGGGAGGGGGAGTAGGAGGATATATGTAATACTTTTAACACTAAAGGGAGGGAGAGGGAGAGAGAGAGAGAGAGA
>NW_006296221.1:3561093-3565651 GCF_000327345.1 Myotis davidii
GAGAGAGAAAGAGAGAGAGAGAGAGAGAGAGAGAGAAAGAGAGAGAGAGAGAGAGAGAGATGGGAAAGCAGAAATAAAGGGCACTGGGTCCTAAACTGGAATTAGGAACTAGGAAGCAAATTTCTAGAAAAATATCTGATCTTGTCTTTACATACACCTATTCCTATCACTTATATACCCTCCAGAGCCTCCTCTCTTATGTTGTATGATTTATCATTTTCTGTGGTTGTGATAAGTGACTTAAGATAAAAGAAGTTTTTGAGTCATATATTATTAAACACCATATTAGAAAGATGCTAATATAATTTTTAATAGTATTCATACTATATAAAGACAAATTTTTACTTTTTCCATTTAACAAGTGATGCATACTGTTTCATTTATTTTGAATTAATTATGTAATAAAAAGCATGAATTGTCAACAAATAAATTCAAAAATGATATATATTGTTTTCTGTTTGGAGAACTAATGGGTATTAAAAAGTAGATTAAAATTTAACTATGCTACATACCATCAAAACATAAAACAAAACACTTTTTGGTGACTTATAATTTGGAGTCTTTGAAAACTGCGTTTTAAAGAAACAACTCATTTATTTTTTTAATTTATGCTTTTATTCCTACTTGATGGGATGTAAATGTTCCAGGTTGATTTTTGCCAGCAGTTGCAAATAGCAGACTGAGGCTGTAAATACTTTTTTTTCTCATAAATCAAAAGCAAATTAGATTCAATTGTCACTACATGTTCAAGTACTAGGTAGACCATAAAAAACATATGAATAAATGCAGATATGTCAAGTTGCTGGAATGGAAGATATAATATTGTAAAGATATTAATTTCCCCTACATTAAACTAGAATTTTCATTTAATACCTATCAAAATCCTAACAAGATTTTTTTCTTAGAACTTGATCATGTGATTCAAACTATTTCCAGGACAGAAAATATGCAAGAGGAGCTGGGAAATTTTTTAAAAGGTAGAATAATGATGAGGCCTTGCAATATCAGTTGGTAAGTTATATTACACATCAATGGAAATTAAAACACTATGATATTGGTGTGAGGACAGAGATACAGATCAAGGAAAAATTATAAGTTGTCTAAAAACAGACCCATATACATATATGAATGTGCTATGTATTAAATGATGTATTTTAAGTTCAGTGGGCATAGTATAAACAACTTAATAATGTGGAAGTCATTAGCTAGTTAATTCCAAGAAAATAAATAAATTATATTCTACTTAACATTGGTTATATAAATAAATACTATAAGGAATAAAAGCCTAAATAAAAATTACAAAGTGAAAGAAATTAGGCAAAAATGTAAGAGAATATGCTTATGATTTTGTGATAGGAAAATCTTAAAATGAAAAACAAGTTCTAGAAAATGGGGGAGAGACATAAATTTTAATACTTTATAATATTTGCATGATTGAAGATAATTATAAAGATTCAAAATAAAACATGCACAAAAAATAATAGCAACATATATAACAAAGTATTTATTTTAATAAAACAGAATAAGGCTTTAAAATAAATGAAGCCAAATAATCCAATAGAAAAAATGAGAAAAACATTTTAATAAAAACTTTATATACTGGGAAATATAGATGATCAAAAAACTGAGAAAGTAAACTAACACTAGATTAGAAAAAAAAAAAGTAGGACAATAAAGGTATATATTCATCTATCAACTGGTAAAAACAGAACTTAATTGAGAATGTCTAATGTTGTTTAGAGAGTTGAGAACAAATATTTTCATGACTGAGATTATGGAATTTGGGGAACAAATTTTGATAGTATCTTATATTAAAATGTATAAAATGCAGTCCGTCTTGATCAGCAATTCATTTTTAAGAAGCAGTTATGCAGAAATATTAGTATATTTGAAATGCCAAGACAATAAATAATTTTTGTTAAAAAATCTCAACATCTATTATACACGTGCCCACATATGCATGTGTATGTGTGTGTACAGCCAGATTCTTGGGCCCTGGCCTACATTTTCTGATTCACTATCTTTGGGGATGGTATCCAGAATTTTTTATTTTTAAAATATTTCTCAGATATGTCTGTGCATTCATACTTAAAATTTACTGGAGCTAAGACAAATATAAAGACCTCTTGTCATTTACATTGTTCATTATTTGAGAAATATTTATTGAATGCTTCTTATGTACCAATCCCTGTTCTATCCTCTGGATATAGAAGTAGTGAATAAAATAACATTGGTGACTTAATAGAGCTTCTTTATTGGGAAAGAAAATAAATGTACTGCAAAATATTCTCAAACCTAGATGTGCATTTGTATTTTCTTACCCAATAATACAAAATATATACCTACCTATTGTTTAAAGATACTGAATATCTGTTACATAAAAATGAGTTATTCATATTGCAAAAAAAAAAATCATTAATGTAGATCTGTTTTTTCTAGATAGTGAGTAGTGTACCTCCCTAGGTTTCAAGAAACTATTCCAGGATGTTCACATCAATTAAAGTGATAATCTTAGTTTTGCTTATGCCAGTAACAGACATTGATGAGTTTCAAGTGGAAATAATTTATTTGAGAGGGGTTGGGGAGGATGCTTGGGGGTATTAATTCTCCAGAACTCTAGCCACATGCATGGTCAGCAGGCAACAAGGAAGCCTTTAGAAAATACGTGTACACCCTCATAGTTGGACATTGTGTATTGAAATGGTGGGATGGTGGGTCTTAGATGTCCACTTTACTATAGGACCCAGTATTTCAGCAAACATTAAGTGTTTCTGTGAAGGTGATTTGTAAATGTGGTTAACATCTATAAGCAGTTGACTATAAGTAAAGTAGATTACTCTTGAATATGTGGGTTGGGCCTCATCCAATTAGTTGATGGCCTTAAGAGCAGAAAATGAAGTTTCCAACAGAATAAGAAATTCTGCCTCAGCAATGAATTATCAATTGCTACCTGAATTTCCAGCCTTTCCTATGGATTTCAGATGCCAGTCTTATAATTGCATGAGCCAATTCCTTCAAATCAATTGATCTCATAAATATTTTCTGATTCTCTGGAGAACTGTAACTAATTCAAATGTCAAGGGCCAGGAGAATACAAGTAAGGCATCAAAGCACCTGCTAAAAAACATATTTATACCCATTTTTTAAAATTAAAGGCAAAAAAGCACAAATCCCATTCTACTTCTGTCATGAAAGCAACAGACTCAGGGAACTTTACAGTGTAAGTTTCATTTGAGCAGATGGGGGCTAGAGTGGAAATCAGATAAATGCATCATGTCCAGGCACTACACTCAGCTAAACCCTGGTAGCTGACAAGACATTTACGACTACTATGAACATTCAATTATGTATGTTGATACATTTTTGATTGATTTCCAAATTAGAATTGTTTAAACACAGGGTTCATAAAGAACACTGCTATTTAACTAAAAATTAATAAACATAAAACAGAAATAGGAAATGAATCATAATGTATGCAGATCATTTAGATGATCAAAAACCTATGAAATTTCATTATATTCTTAATATATGTTGCTAAATTAAACAGTCCACATGCAAATTAATTCTTTTTTAAAATAAAAGTATCCTTATTTAGAAGCAACTATAGTACTGTATTTTTAAATTCTTTATTGTTTAAAATATTACATATGTCTCCTTTTCCTCCACCCCCCAATTGATCTATCCCCAGCCCTGAACATACCCTCACCCACCTCATGCCTGTGTCCATTCCTTATGCTCATATGCATGCATACAAATCCTTTGGTTGATCATTTAACCACCCTCCCCTGCCTTCCCTCTGAGGTTTGATGGCCTGTTCAATGCTTCTCTATCTCTGGATCTATTTTTGTTCATCAGTTTATGTTGAGAGATAAAAATCACATAATCATATCAATTGATGCGGAAAAAGCATGTGACAAAAATCCAACATCCTTTCTTGATAAAAACCCTCAGCAAAGTAGAAATAGAGGGATCATACCTCAACATAACAAAAGCCTATGACAAACCTATGCCAACATCATACTCAATGGGCAAAAAACTAAAACCATTTCCCCTAAGAACAGGAACAAGACAGGGATACACACTCTCACCACCCCTGGTTGACATAGTACTGGAAGTGTTAGCCAAAACAATCAGACAAGAAGAAGTAATAAAAGGGGTGCAAATTGGAAAAGAAGTAAAACTGTTAATATTCGCAGATGACGTGGTATTATACATAGGAAACCCTAAAGATTCCATCAAAAAAATACTAAACTTAATAAATGAATATGGCAATGAAGGAGGATACAAAATTAACACCCAGTAATCTATGGCTTTTTTTTTATTAAAAATGAACTCACAGAAAAAGAAACTAAAAAAAAAAAAATCCCATTTAACATTGCACCAAAAACATATATTAGGAATAAACATAACCAAGGAGGTAAATGGCCTGTGCTCAGAAAACTATAGGGCGTTGAAAAAAGAAACAGAGGGAGATACAAACTAGTGGAAGCGCATACCATGTTCATGGATTGGAAGAATCAACATCATTAAAGTGTCCATGCTACTCAAAGCAATCTAC
>NW_006296221.1:3566589-3583012 GCF_000327345.1 Myotis davidii
TCCCTCTTCTCCCGTTTGATTCTCAGTCCCTGGCGACTCGCCCGGATCTGGAGCTCAGAGTCTGCGACTCCCTCCCGATTGAAAACGCCAACCGCGCCCTCCGCCGCCAGCCCGCTCCGCGCACTCCGCACCTCAGAATTTGACTTCAGCACTGCGCCTCCTCTGAGTGTCCGTATGCGTTACTCTTTCCTCCTAGTTGTAGGAATTCCACTCAGCCAGGGTTCCTGTGGTTCTGGGTGATGTCCGTTCCATCTTTTAGTTTTACTTTTGTAGTGGTTGTTCAAGGCAGCAAACTCCGGCGTTAACCTATGCCGCCATCTTGGTTCTCTATGGCTTTTTTAATACACCAATAGTGAACTCACAGAAAGAGAAACAAAACAAAAATAATCTCATTTACCATTGCAAAAAAATAATTAAGATATCTAAGAATAAACTTAACTAAGGAGGTAAAAGACTTGTACTCAGAACATTACAAGACATTGAAAAAGGAGATAGAGGAAGACATAAACAAATGGAAGAATATGCTGTGTTCATGGGTTGGTAGCATCAACATTATTAAAATGTCCATACTACTCAAAGCAACCTATAGATTCAATGCACTCTCCATTAAAATACCAGCAGCATATTTCACAGACCTATAACAAACTCTCCAAAAATTCATCTGAAATAAAGAAAGACCCTGAATAGCTGCAGCAATCCTGAGAAAGAAGAACAAAGTTGGAGGGCTCATGATACCAAATATCAAGCTATATTACAAGGCCACTGTTCTCAAAACTGCCTGGTACTGGCACAAGAACAGACATGTAGACCAATGGAACAGAACAGAGAACCCAGAAATCAACCCAAGCCGTTATGCTCAATTAATATTTGACAAAGGAAGCCAGAACATGCAATGGAGTCAAGACAGTCTGTTCAATAAGTGGTGTTGAGAAAATTGAAGAGATACATGCAAAAAAATGAAACTAGACCACCAACTTACAGCATACACAAACATAAACCAAAATGGATAAAGGAATTAAAAGTATGACAGGAAACTATAGTACTGTTTCTTACCCCTCTCATCTTCCTTTGCTACTCAGATAACGATAAAATTGGCTATTGAGAGTTATATTTGTAGACACTTCACACACACACACACACACACACACACACACACACACACACACACATACACACACAAATGCAACCCATCAATGGATTAGCATTTAGAAAATACTAAAGGCCTGGAGGACCCAGGGGGATTATAACATCTCTTTTTCCTATGTATTCTGTCAGCCTTTGATTTATTATATTTCTTATTTGGAATACAGTAGGCACAGTGTAAAAACTTATATTAACTGAATTCACTAAATTCTACTATTTTATTAGCTCCCAAAATACTATTCTTCTTATGAAAACAATAATATATGTACATATATAAAAGCTCCTGGTTTCAGGTGACAACTCAAATTTGGCTCTCAAATGTGCTGTCCAGGACTCTAATGGAAGAAAGTGATGGCAAGCATGCTTGAGCCAAAGACGTGAATAAGATTAATATGTATTTTAATATCCTGGCCAACAAGATATTCAGTCGAAAATCACATTGAAAACTCTTGACTGAAGAGGACTGGAACTGAGAGCAGTAGGGAAACCATAGCAAACTAATTGTCATAGCATAGTTGATTTCTGCAGAAAAAGTGGCAACCACGTTATGGACAGAATGTTTGTGTCCTCCCCAAAATTCAGAGATTAAAACACTAATCTCCAATATGATGGTACAGCGGTTCCCCCCTTACCTGCAGGGGATATGTTGTAAGTCTCCCAAGTGAATGTCTGAAACTACAGGTCTTACTGCATCCTATAAATACTATGTTTTTTCTTATACAGACCTATCTATGATAAAGCTTAATTTATAAATTAACTTCAGTGAGAAATTAACAACTAATAATAAAGTAGAACAATTATTACAATATGCTGTAATAAAAGTTACCTGAATGTGGTCTCTCTCTGGTAACCAATCTGGTAACTGAGATGGCTATTTACTGACCACTGGGTGGTTAACGTATACAGCATAAGTACACTGTTTAATTCTGGAATTTTTATTTAGTATTTTTAGACTGTGACCATGGGTATTGAAACCACAGAAAGTGAAACTTCTGGAAAGGGTGATGACTCTGGAGTTGGGCCTCTGAGAGGAAATTGGCCATGAGAGTAGAGTCCTCATGAGTGGGATTAGTGACCTTATAAGAAGAAACAGGAGAGAGCTGAGCTTTCTCCTCCTCCTCCTCTTCCTCCTCCTCCTCCTCTCCTTTTTTTTTTATTGAATTCTAGTGAGAGAGGAAAGGGGAGGGAGAGAGAGACAGAAATATCTATGCCAGAGCAAGGCATGGATCCGCTGCTGCCCACATGGCCCCATACAGGAGATCAAGCCTGCAACCTGAGCATGTGCCCTTACCAGAAGTCAAACCTTCTCCTTCTTCTCCTTCTTCTTCTCCTCCCTCTTATTTTTTTCTCTCTTTCTCTCTCACTCTCCCTCCTCTATGTGAGAACCCTCTGCAAACCAGGAACTTAATTGGCCAGTGCCTTGAACACAAATTTCTGTTTAAGCCACTCAGTCTATGGTTTTCTGTAACAACAGCCAGAACTTACTAAGGCAAGCCCAAATGACCAAATCTGAAGAAGTATTGATCTAAAATAGCTGATTAAGAGATTGAGATAGAGACAATGGCTCTAGCTAGTGAGCAGACACCAGAGGTCATCAGCTTTCTTGATGTAAAGGACAATTAACTATTAGGGAACAGCTTGTATTTAAATTCCTACTAATAATAAAATGTTTAGGCTTCATAATTTTCAACCAATTCATATGTAAATAATTCTGAGCTCCTACACATTCTACTTATTGGCTTATCAGTAACCTGTTGAATCTTACTCATGGCTGGTGTGTAATGGAAAACACAACTTCCAGATAATCTAATGGGTTAGAGTGCCTTTTACAGGGATAAATATATACTAAATTTCCTCTTGTTAAAAAAAAGCTTCAAAAATATGTAACAGTCCTCCACTAAAAAACCCAAATATGGATGAGTTGCATTAGGCTGAAAGGTCTAATAACAAAACCATGAATTTTAATTCACCCTCAAAATGGAATTTAATCTTATATAAAATAACACACCCTTTACAAACTTCTCTTTTGGTCTTTCATTTATCCATGTCAAGAGCAATTTTCTAAGTTTTTATTTCTTAAAGAAAACAACATAGCACTTTTACACAACTATAATTTTGAAAAGAGTGTTTGATTAAAAATTATAAAAATATTTATAAATCTAACATTTTTAGAACTCAGCATTTATGATTTTTAAAATAACAGCTTAATATGTGTAATATGTTTAAATTATTTTATATACATATATCTTACATAGGTTTCTATATATAAAGATGCATGCATTCACTTCTTTTCCTTTCACATTTTTTAAGGAAATGCCATCATAGTTAGATTTGAGATATATATGTATATACATACACACATATATACACACATACACTGTATATGTAAAGTTGATATATATGTATATATATACACATATACATGCATACATGTACATATTACATAATATGTACTGTGTACATAGATAAGAAACAAGATATGCATATCTATACTAATAAAAGGGTAATATGCTAATTAGACTGGGAGACCTTCCAGACATTCTTCTGGGCAAAGCCATGGTGCCGAGGCCGAGGTAGAGGCGATTAGAGGCCAAGAGGGGCGGGGAGTTGTGGGTGATCAGGGTGGTGGCGGGCAGGGCCATTGAGGGTAAGCAGGCCATCAGGGGGGCCAGTTGGGGGCGAGCAGGCCATCAGGGGCGGCATTTGGGGGCAATCAGGCAGACAGGCAGATGAGCGGTTAGGAGCCAGCAGTCCCGGATTGTGAGAGGGATGTCTGACTGCTGGTTTAGGCCTGATCCCTGTAAACTGGCAGTAGGACATCCTTCGAGAGGTCCCAGATTGGAAAGGGTGCATGCTGGGCTGAGGAACACCCCGTCCTCATGCACGAATTTTGTGCACCGGGCCACTAGTATATACATAATAGGAATATGTAATTTACATATATGCAATTCAGAATATATACTCAGGGATAGCAAGCCCCTGAATCCTTTATTTTATTGAGAAACAACTGAGAAAATAAATGACTTAATTAAAGTTACAATAATGAGAAAAGAATAAAAACCCAAGTGTTATACTTTCAGCCCAGTGTTTTTACCACTTATTATTCTGATTTTACATCTTGAATTTCATAAATAGAAAACAAAGTATAAAGGTTTCCTTTTACCCCAGCTATCAGGCGACTTGTCTGCTGAGATCTGCCTTCTCTGTGGATTCTTATAAGGCTCTGTTTTGGAAGTACCAATTGCCATCCTAATGCAACTTACAGATCATGCAGACAGCCAGCCTCTCATAAATCATGTAAAGTACCTGAAAATATGATTTATGAGCTAAGTTATGGGAAATGGGTTCTTTAATATTTTTAACCCTTCAGAATATTGTTACCTACCAGAGTCTCCTTCTCTGACTTAAGGGAAGGTGTGTCTGAATGTTTTCATCCCCAA
The DNA here is from genome assembly GCF_000327345.1 of Myotis davidii. Lineage (NCBI taxonomy): Eukaryota > Metazoa > Chordata > Mammalia > Chiroptera > Vespertilionidae > Myotis > Myotis davidii. The sequence goes on from NW_006296221.1 coordinate 3,571,173, forward strand.
CAGCTGCTACCTCCACCCCCAACTAACACTGACCTTTACCCATTCACCTTCATCCAGAAGGAAGTGGAAACCTCTGGAAGTCATCAACTGAGTTTGAATTCTAGTTTCAAACTCTTACTCCACTGTGGCTCTTACAGACTGGGGCCCTGAGGCATTGCTTCACATGGTAATTAAAGGGCTGCACTTAATAGCATCTGACTGCAGAATTGAAAGAACAAGAGTATTACACCTAGTTGCAGAAAGCAGTCCATGTTATATCCCAGAAAACCCAAGATGAAACTAATTTAAAGCATATGCCTTGTTGAAAAGGAACATGGGGGAAAAATGTCTGTAATATGCAGTAAATGAGGTCCATAACTCACTGGGGCCTCCAATGAGTTACACGTTCAATCCATATTTCACAACATGGTCATGCAGGTTTTTAAATCTCTATGGCTATTAACCCTCTTCTTTGTGTAGAAAGTTTATAAGAAAAACACAGCTCAGGGTGCATTAATATATTTACATATACAAATAGAAATCATATACCAACAGGATTTTTTTTTTGCCCCCTCCCTTATGGCTCAATATATTATTGCTTCACCAAACCAACAAATTCAAAACAATTTCCAATTTCTCCCACAAATACCTCATGGCTAAATGTTATTAATGCATTTGTCAGAAAGGCACAAATTCAAACATTGCTCAGTTAGGGAAGAAGAATACCCAGTGTGATTGCTTGCAATCAGTCTCAGCAATCTATATTTTCTTCACGGAGGTGAAAGTTTATCTCACCATAGAACAACAGTTATCATTTTGCTTCTACCATTCATCAACTCTGATATTTCAGAGCCTCAAATCATCACTTTCTGGAGCTACAGAGTAAGCAAGCTGTTGACTATTTTCTTTTGAGCACATTACTTTAAAAAAAAAAAGTTTTTCCTGCACATTATGGGTTTATCTTCTGTCTGGGAGAGACGCTAATAAATCACATTTGCTTTCAGCTATCATAGATTATTAGGCTTTTGTAATCATAAAATAAACCCAATAGACTATTGCTATTTTCAGAAGATTGAAAATCACTAGGTATTTTCCTCTTTGTATGCATATGTGAGTTCCTCATTTTTCAGGAGGGGACTGTGTTGCATTTAGACTCTGTCAGCATATTGCTCATACAACAATAAGGCTCTCAACAAATTGTGGTCCAGGAGGTGGGAGCGGCAGCACAGGAAACAGAGTTCCAAAACCACAGGGCTCTAGCCTGCCTCTGCCATCCTTAAATTAAAAAGCCTGAAGTTTATTTCACCGTGTGCACCTCTCAGATTCTCTTTCACCCTTTCTCTTTCCACAGCCAATAATTGCTGATAATCTTTTGTAGAACAATGCTTCAAAATCATTTCAGGTTTAAGCAAGTACACGAAGGCCATCAAACAGAATGAAGCCCCTATGGGAGATTTATGTAAATTCTTTCTCAACACAATTACTGCAATTAGATACACGTATACCTTTGTGTCCTTAATATCATAGTTTTCACAGGGCAATGATCTAAAGGAGTTCCTTACTAGAAATAGATCTAAAACACAGGGTTACAATGACATTCTCAACTAAGCTAATTGTGTGAGCTGGGAACAAGGTAATGAGGACAGATGTCAAGGTCAATATCATTCCTAATTTCTGAATCTGGGTTACTATTTCCAAGGGCCTCACATATGCGTTACAACGCAAACTCTCACTAATGGAAAATTCAATTCAGCTTTGGTTTTCTGGCATGAATGTAACGGTTGCATTTTCCCAATTGTGTCCCAAAGTAAAGTTTACTTGTCAAAGGAACAAAGCAAAATCTCCTTTCTTGTTGACTCCTCATCATATCGAAAGATGCAGATGTGAACAACAAAAGAAACACTTGGCATGATCACTGGAAATGCGTGTGTTCTGAAATGCAGCTCATAAAAGTCATATCTAGCCCTTTGGGAGGAGACAGGCATAAAAGGGGACAAATTCAAGGAGAAACTGTATGGATGGATTATTTGTATTTCTAGTAGTCCTGAAATTATTAGATAGGTATTTTCTTCGATCTTGTTTCCCTATCAGCGGCAGACTGTCTGTACATCTTGTGTCATAATTGTTATGAAAGGATCTTATTCCAAATGGCACTCATTTCAAGGTTTTCATGCCTAAGTTGCTGGATGATCACCATGCTTCAAAGTGACATGAGTATTCCATAAACAGTGTTTTAGAACTCTATTCACCCATCTTGATTAGGATAAATCAACAAAAGTAGAGAGGTGCTGATTAAAAGGCATGCCCTGATGGAAATTTATTTCAAAGCCAAAGCTAATAGAAAGTACTCAACTAAATAGACTTAGGGGGAAAAGCTGGCATGTAATAATATAAAACAATAGTCTCTTTCTCTCACTCTCTCTTTCTCATGTACACACACACACACAGAATTACTCAATAATAATGCATACTCACAAGGTATTTTATGTTACAGAAAGCCTATTTTTATTCTAATCTATTTTTTTAAATGTGCTTGTTGAAGAAAATTCTACACAACACAATTTTTCAGTATTCCATAGGGTGTGCGGATGGTCAGCTCTCTGAGTTGTAATTGTCCAACAGGTTTCTGGAACTAATTGGCTAATTCAGAGTCCTCTCCTGCCTTGGGCTTGACTGACTCTTCCCTCTCTATAGTATGCTACTGCCAATCTGCCTCTGTCTGTCCTGACTTCCTCCACTTTGACACTGTTGCATTCCACAAAGAAATCCTCCCCTTGTGAAACCAAATATTTAAAATCCTGATTAAAATACATTTCTTAAATTCAACAACAAAAAAGGAAAAGAAAATTTTCCCGTTCCCTTTTCCATATACTGACAGCTTGCCTCTCTCTATTTTTCATCGAAATAGGCAGAGCTTGTAAATTCTGTCCAGAAGACACGGACTGAAAGAATTAATCAAAGTGTTGTTTATGAGCTGCTCTGAGCAGATTTAATGTTGTGTTGACAACACGATCTGCAAATTATCTATCAACATCCACAGACATACACAATGAGCCAGGCCAATTGGATACCTTTGGACACAAGAGGACTGTGCATTTCCTAGTCTTGCTTCCAAAACTAAGTCCTTTTGAAAAAGTGTTCCTCAATATTATTAGCAATCTCATTACTGCAGATGAGTTTCTTTTACAATTTACTTTGGACAATGCCAGTTTTATTGTTGCCACTTACAAGTCAAATTCCTTATCATGATCTGACCACAAGTTTTTACCCCCATCGCTATTTGTCTACCCAACTCCAAACACCCTATATTCCAATTCACCACCAAAATCCAATTAGTTATTATATTCTTCCATTCCTGAATTTTTATTTGGTATAGTTTCTACTCTCTGCTGAGATTTCTTATCTATTCATGCATTTAGATCATATTTTTATTAATTTTTCAACATATTTCATATTGATTCTTCAAACATTCATATTAGTTGCTTTATAGCTTGTCTGCTAATTCTCATAGCAGTGCACTTTGGACTTATTGCTAACAGTTGTTTACTTGTTTCCTCTTTACTTCAATTTGTTTTGCATTTTCCTATTTCTTTTCATGTAGAGTGTGTGTGTGTGTGTGTGTGTGTTATTATGTACTGGATGTTATGAATAATATTGTAGATTCTAGATTCTCTTCTTTTCCCCTGAGTGGTGCTTATTTTTATTTTCATGGGAATTTCAATCATGCGTGGTCATCTTTAAATGACTCTCTGAATCTAAAACATTTCTCCAGGTTCTTTAATATTGTAAACTCTACCTCCAAACTCCCACTTCTAAAGATCTTATCAGGGTTTGATTTTGGCTTGGGTAAGGCTGATCCAGAGTAGATCTAGCTCAAAGGTGTGGACTTTTCTCCTGAGGTAAAGTAAGTCCTAAGGGGCCCTGCTCTCTGGTATCTTAACTAGATTCCTAAAGTGTTAGTGAGATTTTTCTACTCTAGCTTCCTCAGAATTCCACTGCCCCTCAGCATTATTCAAACTTTTGTATCCCTGTTCTCTTAAACTCCTAGCCTCTGCTTTCTGGTAAACCTAGGTATTTCTTTCTGTGTTTGTGCACCCAGGGGAAAGTTGGGAACTCATGGGTAATGCCTGTCCCACAGAATTACCATCCCAAAGAACTTCTTTATCTCCAGTACCCTGTCTTGCAGATTCCCACTTCTTCAGGAGCCCCATACTCAAATCTTAGCTTTTTCCGCTCAGCAGAAACAATTATTCTTTTCTTGAATTATAGCTCCTTGTACCATAGCTGGAGGTTTGTCCAAGGCAGAGAACCAGGGAAATCATGGGGCTCCTCTTGCAGATTTCCCTTACTGGAGATTACATTTTGTCCTGCCTGTTGTCTAGAGCCTCCAACCCAATGATTTATGTGTTCTTCCAGTTTCTTGGTCATTTCTGGTTTATTATACTAAAAACTGATTATGATGTAACTAGAGGCCCGATGCACACAGATTCGTGCAAGAATGGGCCTTCCTTCCCCTAGCTGCCAGCACTGCCTTTGCTCTGGCCCAGAGCCGCCTTTCCGCCTTCCCATGCTGCCCAGAGGCCCTGAGTGGTTGGGGCAGTGCAGAACGCCTGCTTCCCGCCCTGCCCTCAGCCGCTCAGCACTTTCATATGCAAATTAACCCACCACCTTTGTTGGGCTAATTTGCATACTCACTCCTGATTGGTTGGTGGGTGTCACGAAGGTACATTCAATTTGCATCTTTCTCTTTTATTAGTGTAGAAGGTCTAGTATAGTACACCGTTATATTATCAATACAGTGTTCTTTATAGTTTTTAAGCAAAGGAAGTTCAGTGCAGATTTTTCATGCTTTATGAACAAGGCTAATTAGCCTCCTTTATAACCCAAATGGGTTTGGTGTGCTTGGACATCAATGTAATGATTCCACCTACTAGTATGATTTAGATTTGCCAAAATAGAAAGCTTGTTTCTGAACATTCCTTTACCTACCAATTAGAAAGCTTCCAGATTGTTTTTCCCCTGTTCAAAATTCCTATTACACTCATATCTTTCAATGTTACAATTAATGTAGGGACCACTCCTGCAATAGACAACAGTTAAAATTCAGTTTGGCACATATATTTGAGGGTGTGCCAAATGAGTGTTAGGGAAAAAAGTGGCATAAGCCCCGATTGAGAGTTAAGAGAAGATTGCTTAGTAATGGCTCAGTTTTCTAATCTATAAAGCGTGCAGCCAATCAATGATTCTCTCTCATCATTGCTGTTTCCATATCTCCCTCTTCCATCCCCTCTGTGAAATAAATAAAAAACATACTTATTCTGTTGTAGAGAAAACAGCAAGTGAGAGTGGTTATCAAATTTGCTGAAGGTCATACAACTTTTACATAGCAAAGAACAGATTTGAACTCAGGTGTATTTTATCCTAACACATGGGAATTAGGACAGAGCAATCTTGCAGGTGTTGACAGAGACTCAAATAAGTCCTGGCAAATTAAAACGCTGGAAAGTGATGCAGGTTGCATTTGCTATGGAGATGGACACTGTCTGTTGACTACAGTACTACTCATGGATTGTGTGTTATATTAGTATTAATGACAATAATGAATTTTACCCATCTACTCAGCAATTATTTACTGGTCTTCTACTGTGTTCCAGGCACACAGCAGATACTGTTAAAGAGAAAGGAGAAACATAGTATAGGATTTCAAGGAACTTATACTCTATTGAAGGAGAAAGGCAAGTGAATTAATGATAATTATGGCCCAAATCTTGAGTCTCTCTATGTGTAAACTTAACTTTTGTATTTATCGGGAAGTGACCAAAGTCATCCCTGCCTAAATATGTAACCTCAAATAATTGAAAACCTATTAAGTGATGACATTCTTTGAAAGTGGAGTATTAGCATTGCAAATTTAAAGCTATCCCTAAATTTTAATAAAGTGATAACACAGAACAATATATACTGCCATACTGCTGCAGGTATTTAGGAAAGACATCAGAATTTGAGAAACTTGGTTTGTTTGTTTTTTAGAAAGGACAGTATAAATTATTCCCATTTTGGTAGATTATTTGTAACTGGTTAGATAAAGTCAGAGATACTAATTATAATAAACAAGTAAACGAATATTTTTCTCTGTACATGACAATATTGTTCTTCCCTACATTTTTCCCATCTTTTCCCATCTTAGGGTAGTCGTTAAATGACGTATTCATTCAGAATAATCTCATTCTCTTTGCATAGCGGGGTCTAATCAGAAAGCTGTTGTCAGCAAATAAACATGGATACAAATGAAATGGTACAGAGCACATGACAGCCATTCATCCCCTGTGTAAGGAGGGCATTTTAGGATGAGGGCACAACCAGAACCAAAACAACAGTAGGCCCTTGGTGACATTGTTTCATATCTAGTTTAAGTCTACCATAGTTTCACCCTTTATGTAATCTAACAATTCACCCTCTGTTTAAGCCAATCCGTGTGGAATTTCCTTTCACAGCTAGCAAACTCAGTGACAGAGTATTGTGAAACCATCAGAGTGTTCTCACCATGGAAAAGAAATGATAATTATGTGACCTGATAGAGGTAATAGCTAATGCTACAGTGGTAAAAATATTGCAATGCATAAATGTATCAAATCAACACTCTTTACACTTTAAACTTATACAATGTTGTATGTCCATTACTAGTATATCACAATAAAAATAATAATCAGTTTTTCTGATGTTTCCCCTGAATTAATGCTTTATGGTAATGTATATCCATAGTTAACAAGTAAAATTGTTGATATCTGACATCTGAGTCTTTGAGAAAACTCAGTGTGGTAGCAAGCCTTCAAGGGAGCTCCCAAGGATCCCTGCTTTCTGGTACTTGTACCCTTAAAAGTTTCTTCCCACATTGCAGCAGGACTGGCTATGACCAATAGCAGAAATGACTGTGTCATTTCCAAGGCTGTCATAAAAGGCATTAAAGCTGCTATCTTCATCTCTTGGATCTCTCCCTCTGGGAGAAGATATTTAAAGATCTCTGCCAGTGTCTCATACGAAGAGGAAAAGAGAGGAAGTCAGATCTACCACCAGCAGCCAGGGTCAGCTTGCCAGTTACGTGAGTGAGCCAGTTTGGAAGCCAATTCTCCCATCCCAGTCAAGCCTTCAGATGACTAGAACCCAGGATGGTTTTTACTGCAACCTTGTTAAAAATCTGAGCCAGGACCATCTGTCAGCCATTCCTGAATTCTAGAACTACAGACATGATAATATATTTTAGCTATTTTAATTTGCTAAAGTCTGAAGTAAGAAGTGACAGAGGAATAAATAACATGTAATCATCAGGTATTTTATAAACATGTAGTTTTTATAAAAAGATAAATAAAATACTAAATTACATTTTCCTGGTTACAAAAATTACATTATTGGAAAGAAATTAATAACCCAAATTAAGAAAGAACATTCCCTTGCATATAGTTGACACTTAAAAATGCAATATTAATTAACTGAGAGGCTTATACATAGTGGTCTATTAAGAAAGGTTAAATAGTATATTTTAAGAAATAGTTATTAATTTAATCAACTGCTATCATTTCCTATAACCAAAAATTATGTATGATGGTTATAAAAACTAGTTTCAGTTATGTTTAAAAATTAATAATACATCTTAAAGTCTTTAGTTCCTATGTAGAAATTGAAAATCTCTTGTAATTGGACTAATATGTGATTTCTGGCTCATTGATGAACAGTTTACATTTTAGAGTTATAGAAGCTGTCCTAGGGGTGGTTTGAAAAATTCCAAAAAGAAAGAGAGTTGATATAGTGACCAATCAATAACCAATAATTCTATATAACTAATAATTGAAATGAAAAGTGATTTGCTCAAGAATTCTTAGGATTTAGCTAAAAGTCAGGAAACAAGAATATATATTATTCCCTCCAGTTAGAAGAATGGAAGAAATAGTATGAATATAGAGTTTTGCAAAGATTTATATGAATGGAGAATTTAAAATATGGTATTTCCCTTACCTGCACAGTAGCCACATAAAGCATATGAACTAGAAACTGAGGATCCTTCCAACACAAAACAAAATTTATATATATATGCTGAGTTATACAAGATAATTACTCTAACATGTGAAAAATGAACTCCTATAACATGGTCAGCAATTTACTACCTCTGGGGACATCTAACACCAATGATTTCATTAAGCTATTAGACTCTCTTTGATTAAAATTAACAATGGGTGTTACACTACCTGTCAATGGAAGCTTTTTGTCAGAGCAACCAGTTAAAATACTACAGTGTTGTCTCACTTAGCACCACTTCCATGTGAAACTTGTAAAAAATGAGCTTCCTCAGTCCAAAAGTTGGAAAACTCTTATCCACTTCTGAGATAAGAAAGGTTGTGTTCATCATGATGAAAAGTGCAATATTATGAAGGAATTTGCAGAAATAATAGGATGTACATGGAAATATGCCAAGGACACTTTAATAAATTTCTCTTCAAAATGGGGCATTGCACTCATGGCTGATACCTAACTTTTGTGTGGCTTTTCAGCTTTAGATAATCACACAGCTACACTATTTTCCTCTTTTTTTTCCAACAAGAGAAATAACATTCAGAAATCAAAATTCAGAGAAGAATTGACTACAGCCAGGTTCTCAAAATCTAATTTTTCTTTTCATTTTTAAGATTTAAGCTTTAATTTTTAGCAGAAATAAAAATAACAACTTGCTAGGTATGAGGTGCAGCTATAAGCAATTTACTTATATCGACTCACTTGACTCTAACAAGAACCCTGAGGAATAGTTTACTATAATTATCCCCATTTTACAGATAAGGAAACCAACCCATCAAGATATTCAGTGAGCCCTAGCTGGTTTTGCTCAGTAGATAGAGCAACAACCTGCAGACTAACGGGTCCCAGGTTCAATTCTGGTCAAGGGCACATTCCCAGGTTGCAGGCTCAATCCCCAGTGGGAGCGTGCAGGAGGCAGCCAATCAATGATTCTCTCTCATCATTAATGTTTCTATCTCTCTCTCCCTCTTCCTTCCGCTCTGAAATTAATAAAAATATATTTTAAAAAAGAAGTTCAGTGAGTCATCAAAGGTCTATAGCGAATGACATTTGTCATCTGTCTCCAGACTTGTTATTGCACAACTTACTAGGATGCATATCTTGCACCCCAACTTTTTTTATTTTTATTTTTAATGTGGTAGAAATCAAGGAATCACAACTCTGGGCAGAGCTGCCTGACATTTGAGGGTTTGAGAAAGCGATTTTTGTCTGTTGTTTCCTCTTTGTATAATGGCTTCAGTGTTAGCAACCCAAGAGTTTGAACAAATATATACATTCTTGAAAATGGCTGTGCAAATGCAATACTTTGGATGTTGAATGGTATTTTAAATGAACTAAGAGAGCTACTGGTTAAATTACTTTTCAAAGTACACTTTAGAAATTCAAATTCCCATAATTTGAGTTTAGTTGAAGTACATCACCTTGTAATTTGTTTTTTACCCTTCTTGGATAAAAGGTAAAGAACAAGAGGAAAGAACAATGAAAGAAGAAATGTCAAATTGTAATAAGAAAATATTTTAATTTATTATTTAATTATATGACCCTTAAGTAAATAATAATAATTATAATAAACCCTTGATTGTAGAGAACTCTGGTTTATGAAAATATTTTCAAATTCATTGATCATTTGATGCTTAAAATTCTCGATGAAGAAAGTCCAAGTATAATTATATACACATTGCTTATGAGTTAGTGCTTGTCTATTAGCTCTGTTCATTCCTATATCCCAGCTATTAACATAATGTCTGAAACATTATAAGCACTCAATAGTTAGCTGATAAATACTAAATGAATCAATCAGTTATTGAGTTAATGTATGCATGAGATGTCATGATTTTTACATCTGGCCAGACTGCCAGATAATAAAACTCACCTATGCCACTTAAATATTTTGTAAGTTTGGGCAAGGTTGTTTGTTTGTTTGTTTGTTTGTTTTGTTTTTTGTTTTTTTGTTTTTAACATCTCTGAGTCTTAGTTTCCCCAAAATTTAAAGATTCAGATGCAATGAGCTAATGCATGTGAAATACACAGAATAGACTTGACACATAGTAAGTGCTCAATATATATTTGGTGAATGAAAAATAACACAACAATTAAGTGAAATAAAGACTCAAAACAAGTATCTGACTCTAAGAACAAGTGCCTCCCAGTACTGTGTCACCCTATAAGCCTTTAAGTGAAATCTACCCTTAACTGGATAAAATCCATGTAGCTAATGGGCTGACCCAGACTTTAAACCAGATAGATCCTCACCTGATTTGGTCAAGGGCCACCTCTCAATTTTAAACCTAAAAATTCTCTAAAAAAAATGAAGTAGATAGAAAAGAGATATAAGAATAAGAAAAAAATTTAAGGGGAAGAAATAGAGATTATGATTATAAACCATACTTTTGAGGAATTCTGTTTTAAGGAAGAGTAAAGAAATGAAACAGTAGCTGTTGGGGGAAGTGATTTAGGAGGAGAGTTGATGGGAGAAATTGATCCCATACATAGAAAGCAAACATAGGAGAAATGATGGAGAATTGTTGAAGTAAGTCCTTTGAATAGGCAAGAAGGATGACATCCAGGGCATTAGATGGGAGCATGGCTGCTTCACCTATAGAAATAGGCAGGTAGTGCTGAAAACAGATGTCAGAAGGTGCCCTACCAATACTCTCTTCTGTTAGCTTCTATTTCCTCAGTGGGTTAGGAAACATGGTTATTGGCTGAAAGTGAGGATAGCAAAACTGTGTTAGGGATTGAGAAGAGAAAATAAGGTATCAAATAGTTCTCTAGGAAAGTAGAAGAGTGAGAGGGCAAAAGAAGTGTAGTATAAAAACCAGAGAGCAGTCTAGGGCTGGGGGGGAGGGGGGGGGAAATGGACACATATGTAATACCCTTTGTAATAAAAAATTAAAAAAAAATTATATTAGAAAAAAAAATAAAATAAAGGAACATTTCATTTCTTAAAAAAAAACAAAACAGAGAGCAGTGAATCCTCTTCAAGTTAGTGGAAAATAATATAAAGTGAGAAGAATCAGCACATTACGTATTTTTCTCCAGACCTATTCAAGTGCAGGGATGTATAACTTTAGTATACACAATGAAATATATTCATTTATATGAATATGGACACAGATTTTTTTCTGTCTCATCTTATTAAAATACAGAATTCAAAAGCCAATTACTTTTTTATGTTATGTATTACTGTACTCTCAGCATCTAAAATGGTGCTGGTCATGTAGTAGAGTCTCAAGAAATATTTGTTGAATAAATGAATGAGAACAATTGTTAAATATTATCCACTAGAGGCCCGGTGCACAAAAATTTGTGCACTCGGGGGGATTTGAGGGTCCCTCAGCCTGGCCTGTGACCTCTCCCAGCCTGGGACCCCTTGGGAGATAACGCCCTGCTGGCTTAGGCTTTCTCCCCGGTGGCAGAGGGCAGGCCCAATCCCTAGGTGCAGCCCCTGGTCGGGCTCAGAGCAAGGCCGATTGGGGAGTTGGGGCGCCACCCCCTGTCATGCACAGAGCAGGGTGGATCGGGAGGTTGCGATGCCACCACCAGTCACGCTCAGGGTATGGCCGATTGGGGGGGTGGGGCACCGCTCCCTGTCACACTCAAGGCAGGGTCAATGGGGAGGTTGCAGCGCCACCCCCTGTCATGCACAGAGCAGGGCCAATCCGGGGGTAGGGGTGCTGCCACCTGTCACACACAGAGCAGGGCCCATCAGGGGGTTGGGGAGCTCCCCCCTGTCACGCACAGAGCAGGGCCCATCAGGGGGTTGAGGAGCTCTCCCCTGTCACTCAGAGAGTAGG
>NW_006296221.1:3584084-3586209 GCF_000327345.1 Myotis davidii
TGATGGCTGTTTGCAGCTGGTCACACACCCTTCAGGGTGGGGGTCCCCACTGGGGTGCCTTGCCAGTCTGGGTGAGGGGATGATGGCAGTTTGCAGCTGGTCACACACCCTTCAGGGTGGGGGTCCCCACTGGGGTGCTTGGTCAGCCTGGTGGAGGGGTTGATGGCTGTTTGCAGCTGGTCACACACCCTTCAGGGTGGGGGTCCCCACTTGGGGTGCCTGGCCAGTCTAGATGAGGGGCTGGAGCTGTTTTCAGGCTGGTACTAAAGCTCCCAACTTTATTTCTTTTTCTTTTTTATTCTGGGCCAGCTTTAGCTCTGAGGCTCTAGCTCTTAGGCCTCCGCTGCTGATAGTAGGTATCTGGTTTGTTTCCGTTCTATAATCGAAACTCTATATCAACTCCAGCTCTGAGATCCCAGGCTCGCTGAAAGAAAGTTTCTGGGTTTTTGTTTTTTTTTAGTTTCTATATTTGTTAAAATGTTTCAAGCTGCAGGCTCAGAGACCTGCAAGGCAGGCGGGGAACGTTGGTTTCCTCCATCACTGAAGCAAGCAAGCCTCATGTTAGTTTCAAGCTGCCTGGCTGCCAGCCGCCATCTTGGCTGACAGTTAATTTGCATATCTCCCTGATTAGCCAATGGGAAGAGTAGTGGTCATACGCCAATTACCATGTTTCTCTTTTATTAGATAGGATGCTTTTTTTTTTTTTAAATCTACTCTACTTCTTTCAAATATATGGTGCATTTTATCCAATAGGTATTTTGAGATTGTAAGGAAAATGAACTTAAAACCAATCAAATAAGCCAGCTATTGCAGCTACTTCTGTTTCAATCACAATATTTTCAATTGTGTGCATTGTAAACAAAAATATTCAAGTACATTAGATGATGAGATTGATCTGATTTCAGCTATTATCTGTAAATACTTACGTGAAATTTTGTATTTAACAATAATCGCCTCATTTAGCTAATATGAAGACTTCATAATGTATAAATATTAATTATTTAACTTGCAAAATAAAATTACACTGACAAATGCATCTTTTATAATTTAGGATTTTGCCTAACAGTTTACTCCTGTTCATGTATGTTTTAAATCCCCTACCTTGGATAATAACTAGAAAGACAGACTCATCAAATGTAACAGTGACAAGAAACTGGGGGAAGATAACAAATTCATTGGTGATGAAACCAAAATGTAAAAAGTTTTGACAGACAGCAGCATTGTATTAAATCTAGTATGTTAAAATTTAACAGGAAAAAAGTAGTTATTATGGGATCTTCCAACAAACAACTATACAATAGAGCCCAGGGACAACTTGGCTTAGCAGAACATAGATAAAAATACTTATTTCAGTTGGCAATAGGCTTAATGAGTATCTATGATGAGATGGAGCAGCCCCTAAAAGAGCTAATGGGATCCTAAACTGCATTAATAAATACATATCTTGAACAAATTAGATGGTGATATTTTCTCTGTGCTAGTCATAACACACCTACTGTACTCATCCAATTCTAAGTACCATAATTTAAGGCAAATTAGAACATTTTCAGAAGATAATGTATAAATTTGTGAAGAAAATCCAATATTTTAAACAAATCATTAAAAATGTATAAAGTTATTTACCCAAGAGAAGAGAAAAATCAGCAGAAATAACTCCTTAAAAGCACCAATATGCTGTGGAGGCAAGACCAAGTTGGCGACCAAGTACAAACCCTGTGGGCCTAAGAGAAAGCAAAGTGACTATGGCTGAATCAAGGGTTCTTTGAAAGTGAATAGGTGATGTCAGTAATGATGATGTCCCCAGTTGATAGAAAGTGTTGTATGGATGAAAACATTGGACATTTATTTGGCTGAACCACAAGCTTCTGCTACACCACTCAAAAACTAAAACTAGCTGAAACTGGTTTGGCTCAGTGGATAGAGCGTCGGCCTGTGGACTGAAAGGTCCCAGGTTCGATTCCGGTCAAGGGCATGTACCTGGGTTGCGAGCACATCCCCAGTAGGAGATGTGCAGGAGGCAGCTGATTGGTGTTTCTCTCCCATCGATGTTTCTAACTCTCTATCTCACTCCCTTCCTCTCTGTAAAAAATCCATAAAATATATTTAAAAAAAGAAAAGAAAATAC
>NW_006296221.1:3586416-3589828 GCF_000327345.1 Myotis davidii
TCTCACTGTCCAGGTCCCAGGTTCGATTCCGGTCAAGGGCATGTACCTGGGTTGCGGGCACATCCCCAGTAGGAGATGTGCAGGAGGCAGCTGATCGATGTCTCTCTCTCATCGATGTTTCTAACTCTCTATCTCCTCCCTTCCTCTCTGTAAAAAAATCAATAAAATATATTTAAAAAAAAAAAAAAACAGAAAAAAACTAAAACTAAATGCAAAGCTTTGTTTGCTGGTGCCATGTCCCTCTCCATGGTCCCTTATTCCTTTATCCTTTCTACCTTGATAATGACTCTTTTATGAAGAAAGATAATTAAGAGTAGGTCAAAGGTCTCACTGTTCCCAAGGGAGACTGAAGGCCATACTCACTCATTTAATATGCAGGAGAACTTTGGGGAGAAAGTGACAGAAACTTTTATGGCCTTGTTGGATAAAGGTACCTTATCCACTCTTTGATGATGTGAATGGGGCACCTTTTCTAAACCTTAGTATTCCAGGGGAAAAAATATTCAAATGACTATTTTCTCAATTCTCCCAAAGTTGGTACACAACATAGGAGATGTGTGCCAACTTTTAGAGGCATGAGAGAGAAGGCAGGGTCATATACATGTGGATACCTAGAAGCTGGATCTCATTCTCTCCAGAGCTGACCTTGGCAGCAGGCTGCATCCCTCATCACACCTAAATCACTCATTCTGTCAATAGAAAGGGTTGTTTTTCTCTCTGCATTATCATGTGCTCCCCAGAACACGAGCCACAGGTAGCATACATAGTCCATTTGTAGCCTTTGGGTTCTTTGGTAGAAATCAAATGAAGTTCACCTAGAGAATTATCTGGCAACTTAAGTTGGTATTCTGGTCCTTAGCTGCAAGCAAACAACCTTATATCACCAGGCCTCCCAACATTTTTTATCCTCAATTGTTTGCTGAGCGAAGTGCTCAGTTGAGCCACTATGGGGTTAGGTGTTGATTAAGTCTTTATTCTGTAAAAAGAAGCCCATTTCCTAAGCACCTGGCATGAAAGTGGGGAGGTCAGGGGCTAAAGCACAATCTGTGCCACTCTTTCTCTCTCTCTGATGAAAACAGACTGCTAAGGTGTGCAAGTGTGTGAATTATTATTTTCCTAACATTAAACACTTATATGAAAGCATATTCCCTTTGAAGGGGGATATAATTTGGGAATTATTCGAAGTCGCTAACTGGTTAGAAACTGGGTTTAGCCAGATTTCTAACTGTAAGCAAAAGTCACCCTCTGATAAGAAACTGTTGTATTTTATTGATGCAAAGGAGGTAAGTAGCCTCTTGGGGGGTTCTCGGTTCAAGAGCATATAGCTGCTATTTTCAAATCACAGCGTGCAATTCTGAATGTTTTTGGGTGCATCGGCCCCATATAACTAAGGTCTCATCAGAGGAATTTTTCAACGACCTGGGTGAAGTTTTAATGGCATCTTGGTTGTATCATAGCTTTTGTGAAGCAGGAAAAGTTTCTCTCCATTACCTATTCAGATGCAATATTGAATTATAAAATAAAGCACAGAACCGAAATAGCTAGACTTTCCAACAGAGAAACACGCAGCCGCTTGGCAAAGTCAATTCCGTAGATGGGATCCTGCGCTGAATCATTTAGCTATTTAGGAATGAATTTCATAGCTAACTCATCCTGGCAGGCCCAAAGGGATGCAGCTCCTCTTAAAATAAATATGGAGTCATCAAATAGGCATCACTGTGACAATTATCTGCTGGGCTTGAAGGAACTTTTGCTTGGCTTTTCAAAGCATCCAGAACAAAAAGGAGAACCTCCTCATGTCACAATCTACACATGGGAACAAACTTTTGCAAACATCAATCTGAATAAAAACTGCATTTTTCCCCTTTTGTGTTCAGCACACTTAGGAAATAAGCGTTCTACATAAGTCAGTTTCCTAGGAAACTTAAAACTTACCACTTAAAAATCAAAAAGAAAAAGAAGAGGGGGCAGTGGGGTAGAAATATTAGTAAATATATTAATTGCAGAAACCTCCATTTCTTTAAATGGAGGCTGGGTTATAATTTCATTGTATAACTTTTTTAGTTGACTTGACATCATTCATTTGGGAAGCTATTGGAATCACTCCAGGGAGTGTTGGTTCAAGTCTGGACCAGGTGGCAGGGGTGATGGAGAGAAGGGGACAGATCTAATATATAATTTGCTGGTGGGTTAATAGAATTTAGAGATTGATGGAATGTGGCATTTAGGCTAAGGACGAAGGCAAAGATGATCCCCTATTTCTGACACAAGTAACCGGGAAAATGGGATGCCATGCATGGTGATGCCAGCTGTAGGAAGAGGAACAGGCTGTTGAGGCAAATATCAATAAAATCAATAACACGATCTTAACAGAACTCAGAAATAAAGAGAACCCCCACCACCACCCCGAGCCAGGGAAATGTCTGCAAAACTGATACATGAGCTCTACACCAACATTAGGTAGGTCCTTACTCAGTGGGTATTGACCCTGATTGTTGCTCAGTTGTAAAGCATGAGATCACCTGATTGCATGGTTTTAGTAGGTTGGGAAGAGTGCATGAAAGGGGAGAAGTCTGCATGAAGCCAACACACATTGCAAGCAGTGGTTTGGAGCCTTCATGGGAAACTGGTACATTACAACATGGAGCCATTGGTCATGTGCATCATGAAGTACCCTCTGTTGGGTGAGGATTAAGTGAGCTATTACCTATAAAGTTCGTAGTTTACCATTCTTTTATTACTCAAAACAATCTTGTGTGGTCAGTAGATTATCAGCAATTTACAGGTAAGCCAGTGGATACTCAGAAGTCCATGCCATTTGACCCAAATCACACACAGTAAGTGGCTAAGTTGTAATTTTGATAAATGTGTGTTTAAATCCAAAGACTGGCTCTTTTACTAAGCAACACACTGAAGTCAATGAATGGAATTTAGCATGATATAGTTATCGGCTCGGTTAAAAACAAAAATTCTTGCCTGGCTGGTGTAGCTCAGTGGTTGAGCATTGACCTAAGTTTGATTTCAGGTCAGGCACATGCCTGGGATTTCAGGCTTAGTCCCCAGTAGGGGGCATGTGTGCAAGGGGCAGCCAATCAATGATTCTCTCTTGACTAAATTACTTTGAATAGCAATGAGCTTAGAATCCCCGTTCCATTAAAATTGTGTATAGATAAGTGCTTCAGATATTGTAAAGTTATATTTAAATATTAGTATTTTTGTTATTTGAGCCAAAGTGGGCACATCAACAAACCCCATTCTACAACAGATTGAATTATCCAATAGTTAAGTATAATAGTCAGATAACCCTACCCTGTTCTGCCCACCCTCATCTGCCTATTCTTTCTCCGATTCTTTCTAGATTAAAATATGTCATTGGAGTAATTTCCTTAAATGACTAACAGAATGAGGCATT
>NW_006296221.1:3589982-3592787 GCF_000327345.1 Myotis davidii
CAAAATGTTGCCAGTTCAGTTCCCAGAACACATACCCAGGCTGAGGACTCGATCCCCAGTAGGAGCCATGCAGGAGGCAGCCAATCAATGTTGCACTCTCACATTGATGTTTCTCTCTCTCTCCTCCCCTTTCCTCTCTTTCTAAAAATTAATAAAAATATTTTAAAAACAATAGTAGGATAAGAAGGGATACCCAACAACTAGAAGAGATTTTCTTAGAAAAGAGCTGCGGGAGAGTTGGTAGGAAACACAGCTGCATGCTGAGGATACCTGTCTGCTGCTTACTTATAATACCAGATGATGGGACGAAAATTTGGTGAATGACCACATAGTGTCCCAGGGAAGTTAGATGCTAAGGACCAGGGCTCACAATCTTACTAAAAATTCCTTAAATGCACAGTGGACCATGGAGGCTGGGACCACGCACTTTTCAGCAGAACCAGTACATTGGTACTTTGTAATAACCCGCAGACCTTGGCATAATCTCAGGTAAGCGGTGAAGGGAAGTCCCACGAATGTGTAGTTCAATTTTTCATAGGCCCAAAGATGAAAATTTAATTGGTCTAAAATAAAAAGATATTGGGAAAAAAAAGTTCCTCTGAACTAGAATGGAGGTGGAGATGGAGACTCATATCCAGTGCAGAATCTAAAACCTTAAGGGACAGAGGAATTACATGGAGGGTCAAAGTGGAATAATACACTCTGGTCAGAAAATCAAAGGAGAGCCAAAAGTTCCTAGAACAATAGCATGGCATGCATGACAAGCCCTCCATAATAAATACTCCTGGGTTCAAAAGGGAGTTGAGTGCAGCCATAAAGGTTGCAAGCCCCCGAAAGAAAAGGATATTCTGCATCTACTACACCAACTTCATGTATTTCTGGGAGAGCAACCTTACCTGTGAGATTCTAATTCTTACATGTTTTCATGGCAAACCTTACTTTCACCATCTCCCAAAAGGCCAAGTAGAGCCTAATCTAGTGTGACACTTCCATGTCCAAACTACTTTTACTGCTCAGAGTGAGCTGAGTCTGAACATCAAAATGAAATTTCAAACACATTACTTTTTTCCCTAAGCCCTCAAATTTTTGCTAGAAAATCCATGACACTGTAAAAGATATTCTGCCTTATAGAAGAAATACTCCAGTTTCCTCTGTGGGAAGAAGAACTTCACCGCTAAGGTAAACTCTGATAATTAACCTCCTCTATGAACAAGTGACATCCCAGGTTTTTTCTTTGTACTTGTGGAACGTGGCTGCATTTGTTTTCTTCCCCTACTCCCATTTTGGTAGACAGTCTTCTAAGGAGGCTGTGATCAATTGCCCTCCTCTCTATATATGCAGCTGATCCTCTAAGAAAGGGGTGGGGATACATTTCAATCATTCTCTTTGAATCTGGGCTGGCCTTGTAATTAATGGAATGTGCAGATGTGACATGCTCATTTCAGACCTTACTTTGAAGAGCCCTGGCAGCTCCCGCCTCAGTGCTCTCCAGGGAAGCCAACCTCCATGCTACTGAGGAGCTAGCTAGACTATTAAATAATGAGGCACAAAGTAGAGAGGAAGAAGGAGAAGGAGGGAGGAAATAGAAGAGTCAGTGAGAGAAAGAGAGACTACTTGGGGTGGTAGACATGTGCATGGATTAATCTTGGATCTTCCAGCCCTGCTTAGGTCCAGCTGAATGCAGCCAAATGAGTGACCTACGTGATGCCATTTGAATGGAAGAACTTTTCAGGTGAGCCTTCCTGAATTCTTGGCAGAAAAACAATACATTCTTCATACACACACACACATATTTGTATTGGTTTCAGAGAAGAAGGGAGAAGGAGAGAGAGATAAAAACATCAATCCTGAGAGAAAATCATAATTCTGCATGTCCCACGCTGGAGATCAAGCCTGCAACCCAGGTATGTACCCTGACTGAGAATAAAACCATGACCTCCTGGTTCATAGGTTGATGCTCAACCACTGAGCCATGATGGCTGGGCAAATTATAATTATTTTAAGGCATTAAGTTTAGTGGTTATTTGCTTTGTAGCAATTGAGAACTGAAAGACAAGTCTAGACATCATAATGTATTATTTCAACCACTAGAGGCCTGGTGCACGAATTCATGCATGGTTGGGGTCCCTCTGGGGGGCCTGCAGGGATCTGACTGAAACCAACAGTCCAATGCTGCCTGCAGCTCCTACCTGCTGCTTCTGTTCATCCCGGCCCCATTGTACCTGTCGCGGGCTTGCGCCCCATCAGTCCAGATCGGGAGAAGCTTATGCTGCCGCAGCAGCGCTCCCCAGCCATTAGCCCTGCTTCTGGTGCCTTCCCAAGGGGAGTGGCCTGTGGTATCAGGCTGAAACCAGCTCTCCAACATCCCCTGAGAGGTTCCAGATTGCGAGAGGGCGCAGGCCAGGCTATGGGACCCCACCAGTGCACAATGGGGCCAGGGAGGAACTGCAGGAGGGTTCCAGGGCATATCCAGCTCATCTCTGTCAGTCTTGATCAGGCCAGACCCCAGCAGCAAGCTAACCTACTGGTCAGAGCATCTGCCCCTGGGGGTCAGTGCATGTCATAGTGAGTGGCTGAGCAGACTTAGCATATCATTAGCATTTTACCCTTTGATTGGTTGAACGAACAGCCAGATAACTGGACACTTAGCATATTAGTCTTTTATTATATAGGATGAATGAAATTGATAAGAGTTTGGCCCAGAGCCTAATCATGAAATAGGATGGCAATGATGATTGAATGTAAAATTGATATAATAATACCTAAACTTGTAAAATGAAAATAAAATTAATAAGTAACTTATTA
>NW_006296221.1:3594787-3607201 GCF_000327345.1 Myotis davidii
CAAAGAAAGTGACAGAGCCCTAACCGGTTTGGCTCAGTGGATAGAGTCTCGGCCTGTGGACTGAAACTCCCTAGTTTGAATCCAGTCAAGGGTACATGCCTGTGTTGCAGGTTTGATCTCCCACAGTAGGGGTCGTGCACGAGGCAGCGGATCAATGATTCTCTCTCATCATTGATG
This sequence comes from Myotis davidii, assembly GCF_000327345.1. Classification (NCBI taxonomy): domain Eukaryota; kingdom Metazoa; phylum Chordata; class Mammalia; order Chiroptera; family Vespertilionidae; genus Myotis; species Myotis davidii. Next base: position 3,594,965 of record NW_006296221.1, read on the forward strand.
TCTCTATCTCTCTATCCCTCTTCCTTCCTCTCAGTAATCAATAAAAATATATTTTTTAAAAATCTCCAAGTAGGAGTGGGCTGCCATGTGTGGAAGAGATAAGGAAGAGACGAGCTTGGCAACTGAACAAAGGGTTTGATCGTGTAGGACCTTACAACTTCAGCGCAGGCTTTAGCGCAGACTTGGATGAAATGGTGAGCGAGGCAAGGTGTTCTATGGAGAAATGGTATGAACTTACCTGTGTCCTAAAATGGCTGCAGTGCTGAGCACAGACCAAAGGGCCAAAAAAAAAAGAGAGAAAAGAATCAGGGAAACCATTTAGAAGACTATTGCAACAATCCAGGTAGGAGGATTAAAAGGAAAGATAAAGAGAGAAAAAAGGAAGGGAGAGAGGAAGAGAAATTGGGGGGAGGAGGCATAAAGGAGGAAGCAGAAAAGGGTGTAAAGAGTAGAGATAATAAAATGAGGGGGTGTAAAAAAAATCCTCCTGTGCAGGCTCTGAACCATTTGCTAGTCCATCAGCATGATACTCTATCAGCTTCTAGCTCTGCAGTGTGGTGCTTACTCTTCTGTTTCCGGCGTTAGCAGTTACTGTCCTGGCTTTGTATTGATTCATCTGAGGGTATTTTCTGCTAGCTGAGCTACCTGCCTGTAAGACTGTCTGCTATTTGAAAAACAAAATCAGCTCCTGGGACAAGAGCCTAAGATAAATTAGAATAAGTCTAATGGAAATAAGGCAACTGGCCTAAATATAGTACTACATCCTATCACTCTTCAATTTTCTGTCTTGTTTTCTTGTAAATCTGTGTTCAGGGGAAAGTCTATCTATATATGCTTCAAGAAAATATTTGTGTTCTCTTAGCTTAGTTGGTAGGATGCTAAGAAATGGAGTGATTCAGCAGTGACTAGGGTATAGAGGGAGAAGGGTTAGAAAACAGGACAATGAAAATCTCATTTGGGAAACCATTAGGCTTCTTGCCTTGAGAATCTATATGAATTAAAATCATATTTTTAAATTATTGGAAATAACTAGCTTGAATATTGTAAGTTGTACTACATGAATAACATAACTCTTTTGCACATGCACTTTCTTACAACACATCACCTTGATTTTTAGCTATGCAACAGTCACTCTCAATGTTTCGCTTGTATCCCCTTTGCCTTCCTAGCAGGCATTTCATGACAATGTTGTTTTGCTCAAACCTTGCTAGGATATTTAATAATCACCTTTCCTCTGGTGGAAGTTGTTATATTGATCAATTTGAGATAATATTTACTTTTTGGCCTGCATCTACTTGTTCAGTGCATTCTTAATGCACTCACAGCAATTATCAGAGTTAATTCTTGAAAGTTGAGCAATCCCAGTCCTGGGCTCCTCTCTATAGGTTTTCTTTCACTTTTACAAATAATGATTTATGCAAAGTCACCATACAGCTATTGCTTCAATGCAAGGTTTATTATCTCTGAGATGAACAGACAAGTCATTAAGCACTCATGGAAGGATTAGTGCAGAGAAAGATCACCACATTGTGATTTTCTGGTTACATGGCTCAATACAATGATGGTTTAGAGAAGTAAAAGCCAATTTTAGCACTGCCATTATGGAGCTGTGTATATCATCAATAGGCAGTTATAAAAGCTGTGACTGATAGAAATTTCCTCACTATAAAACTTCCTTCCATCACATATTCACTAAGTGAGTCACATAGAAGAACTTCTAAAGACTGTGAATAATTTCCTGGCTTTTATTTTCTGATATATTTCTTATACATGAGCCAAGGCTATAAAACAATAAGATAGATTCCACAATAACCTTGTGCAATTAGCCTCATTACTTTATAGCGACATTTTATGTGTGTGTTTTTCAGTGTACCAAGTGTGTGTTTGTGGGTCTGTGATTGTATCTGTTGTCCTGGGCATAGTTCACACCTTTTTGACTGTACTACTCATGTGCCTTAAAGTAGGTGGAGCACATAAGTGGTGATCAATGAATCAATAAATGAGTGAATTCACTAAAATCCACGTATATGTCGAACTGGTTTCCTTGCTTCTCCACTCTCCCCCACTTTAATTTATTGTAAACAGTAATGCAATTTAATCATTCCCTTACCAAGAAATGTTCAAAATACCCCAATTTCCTCAGAACAAAGCCCTATCATGTGAGTGTGATATTAAAGATCTTCTTTGGTCTGGTGGCAACCTCCCTCTCCAACCTAGATTCCACAAGCTCTTCACCTCCGTCAAACTGGCCCAGAGGCTCCTATCAGGCCATTCTCTCTTTACTCACACTAGTAATCACCTCTCTTCATCTCACTTTTGTTGATCTTGATAAAATTTTACTGGCATATAATAAAAATAACAAAAATTATTAACCAAAAATAGTAGGAACAACAGTAGTAGAACTGATGCAAACATACTATACAGTTGATATAGTTTAATAATGAACCCATGTTTGGGGCCAGATACCTGGGTTTCAATCATAACTCTCACAATTCCAAAAATGAGACTTTTAATCTCACTGAACTGCAGTATCCTCCGTAGCTTTAAAATGTGAATAATAATGCACCACTTCATATGTAGGGTTGCTGTGAAAATGAAATGAGTTGACACATGTAAGTAGTCTTTAGAATGAAGTAAATTCTCAATAAAGTTAGCTCTGACTACAGAGTATTTACTGTGCACAGGCAATAACTAAATATTTTGAGTATCTTATTTAATTTTCTCAACACCCTTCAATGTAGAGCTTATTATTTTCTCACCAATTTACTGGCGAGGAAACTAAGAGTTAATTCTCAGAGTAACTGAATCAAGTTATTTAACCCAAATTTATACAGTATGAGTGGTTGGGTTGTAATTCAAATCCAGGCAGCCAGACTCCAGATCTTGGCTCTTAACCACTGTGATTTCATTCCTTCCCAAGAGCCATTAAAAATCTTGCCTCTTCTTTCACACTTTCCTTGACTACTAGATGCTTCAATATTCTATCACATGTGTTAAGACACTTGTATGATAGTAACATTATTTGAGTATTTATTAGGTACTTAGCATCTAACAAAACAACCTTAACTCATTTAATTTTATATTTATAATTTGATATTTCCAAACTCTTCTGTAGTTATTAAAATCATTTGCATGGTAGTGGAGTGGCAGAACTTGACTCCTATGTTCCTTTGCATATCTAGTGCAAACACACACACACAAAAATATTCCTTAAACATAATAAGTGCTTGTCAGAAGTATTGGCATTGCTTGTTTTGGGTGATAATGACATTAATAATAGGTAAGTACATTATAAGCATCTATAATAATTTTAGTTTAAACATATGCTATGTAAAGGAAAGCGATAAATCTCCAGGATTTTAGAAGAATAAAATGAAAACCATTTTGTTCAGTGGATCTGTTACCAGAATAAGAACAGAGACCCATAGGTTCAACTCCTGCTTTATCACAGTGCTTTGTGTGATCCTATAGGTGGTGCTTACTGCTGCTTATTACTTGAATTATCTGCAAAAAATGTGCTAGAAAAATATTGGGCTGGTCTGACCCACATTGGTGGCAAGGTCCAAATAAGATGATGTTCGTAAAGAAGTTCCCCTAATGTATACAATAAACCCCTGATATTGATGAGGATTATATATCAAGTGAGAGTTTCTTAATCTCAAACTGTGAACCTCACTATTGCATACATTTTCTTCACAAAACACATTCAATTATAACTATACATTTTAAGTTGTTTCCTTAAAACCTTATTTAAAATTACTGTGTGTGCAACAACAAAAACAAAAAAAACAAAAGCTGTGATTCATGGGTAGTCCAGCAGGTTCATTTATTAGCTATTCCTTACCACTGAACGTGAGTTCTAAGGATCAGCATCATATCATCAACCTGAAAAAAATCAAATCTTGGGCCTCTCTTCAGACCTACAGAGTCAATATCTGAATTTGTGTAAGATCCTTTGTTGTTGTGGGCACAGTTAAAGTAAATCACTGTCATAAGTACCTCAATCTCCCTGCACATTTACCTTCCATGACAGCTGACTTGAAATCACACCTGAAAAAAATGAGCTATTTCTACATTTCAGGCAAGTTCAACATCATGAACCACACACCAAGCCACAACTCTTATACCCTATGAATCCCAAAGGTTGCAGGTAATGGGCTATATACTTAAAATATGCCTTCATCGCCAATAACTATTCAAAGTTGTTTAAGTATCCTATCAACCACGTGGTACTGCTTGATAATGGGGGTCATTATTAGATTCAAAGATTTAAAAATTCACTATTCTGGGAATAACTCATCTACCAACACCTAGAAGCATATGAAGGAGGAGAAGCGATTAGCTCATAAATGCATGATGTGTCAGTGGCTAATTTTCTCTTTGAAAACAACAACAACAAACAAACAAAAAATAAAAATATGTTTTCCAAATGAAGCAGGTCATGATATGTCATGGTTGGTTACTGATCTACTATGTCCACAGGGGCTTAGGCTGTGCACATGACGACTTGATTTCCAGGAGGCATTGTTCATACTATGTAATTTGAGTGAGTTAATGAAACATATATTGAGTTCATTAAATAATTCACAAACTTTTGAGACACAATTATCATTAACAATTCTCTAATTCTCATATGATAATTGAACATAAAGTTTCATTACCATTTTACTAAAGCAGAAATTGTATGACTTCAATATTGTCCACTCAGGAAAAGTGTGGGGACCAAAAAGTATTTTAAACTATTGCGCTTTATCTTCCATTCTGAAAATTTCATTCTTTTTCAAAGGAACGTTTACATGGGGTCCCAATGGGTGTTGAAAGCTGGTGAAGTCCACAGAAGCAGTGGAATGGAGGAGAGAAGCAACTATTCAGATAATATGGGATAATTTGCTTCCACCTGAATTGTAATTGAGACAATATGGGGAAAGATGGTTTCATGAGGACATAGATTTTGTCTGTGTTATCTACTATTATGTTCTCAGTTTCCTGAAAGAAAATATTTTATTTTTTCCTGCTATTCTTCAAACTCCCAAAAGCAAGCACATGGTAGATGCTCAAAAATATTATCTGAAAAAATGAATCCCAAAATTTCTAAAATCCCTAATTTTTATGGAAAAACCTAATATCTGAAGACATATTATAGTGCCCCACAAGATTGTCATAAGCCAAAAATCTGGACAAGTAATTGATTTTTTGATGTGTTCACCATTGTAAACTTTTTATTTCATGGATTTCCTGATTGTTAGACTAAATCAATTCCAACTGTCATGAGTTTATTATCATGGGAAACAACATGAAATAATTGAAAGAATGGAGTTTGAAGTTAGTGGGACCTTGATAAGAGTGCTAACTCTGAAATTAACTACAAAACCTTGGGCAAGTTATTTACCCTCTAACTTTCTAATCTTTAAAAAAATGATAATAGTGTCTTCTTTATGAGAATATAGAACTTAAATGAGATACCAAAACTGAAAGCACTTAGCCTGGTTCTCAAATATACCCATTACTGTTTTCCCTAATGTTAACACTATTTGTTTTAACCAGAATGAATTTTTCTGTAAGTCAATGAACATATGACCATAGTATTAAAATATAGTAGAAATTCAAAAGGGTTAGCAGTGGAAAAAAGACAGTGAAAATTACCAAGGAGAAAGGATCTTACTGAAAGCAGTAAAATTTATCCTTCCATTTAAACATCAATTCATCCAACTTTACCAGAAACTGAAGAGGTCATTGGATCTCAAATATCCTCATCACCCTGAAAGCCATTGCTTTGGTACCTTCTCTGAGCCCACCTTGAATCATTTCTGCTTCCTTTTCTGCTGAACTTTGCGGAATTTTGACACAGATACATATTTGGGGAACAAATCAATCTCAGGAGAAGATTTTTATGATACTAAACTTTTCTACAAAATCAGTGCTATTTGCAGTTGAAATAGAGATCATAGTTACAACTGCAGCTTAACCTTTCTGGTGTACTCAATAATATCATGATCTGGGTGCAACTGAAGACTTATAACAATCAGACTGTTAGCAAAATGTGAGCTCATTCACTCATTGATTCCTTTATTCATTCATCCAGCAAACATTTATTAAAGATTTACTATGTTCTTATCTCTATGCTGAATGTCAGGCTGAAGGGATTATTAAGACTTCCTTCTCTCTTCTAAAAGCTGGCTAGACAAGTAACCCATTATGATACACAGTTACATTTCTTTTAATACTAAGGTGAGCACAGGTGTCTTTGAAAACACAAAGGGAAGTCCTCTAAACAGAATAAATCAAATGGGAATATTGGTTTTGAGTAGGCCATTCCTAACTTACATTTAAGGAGAACAATCTTAACAACTCAAATCGTCAATGAGGAAGAATGACTTGAGGAGGCTTGTTAGAGAACATCACAATGCTGGACAGTGACTTGGGAAGGTAACCAAAGGGCAAGAAGAAGGGGGCACCACCAGTGAAGTTCAATAGGCCAGAGTCCGTTATCTTCTATTCCCATCTCTTGTCACCAAGCTTTTATGGATCCCTTACGGAAGGAAATTTAAAGTATTTAACCACTAATCCCACTTAATTTATAGCTGGATAAACTAAGTGACTGGTTAAGGCCACAATGGTCATCCTATAGCAGAAAAAAACAAGGTTAGAAGTCCTGAAGGTCTCTGAGATTTTTGCTAAGTATCTTACTCCTGGGCATATGGAATCCATGGCCCCACCATTCTGGCATACAATGAATGCTTTGAAGAGAAGGGTGACTTCTCATCACTCTAGGATTCACAATAAACATGACCTTCCTCCCATTGCCCCGCATCCCCTGCATCACCAATCTGAATAGATGAGTAATTCCCACATTTTGTTCACATCCTATAATTATTCCAAGACCAGGGAATTATAGTGGACTTGTTTATATCGCCCACCACCCCTTTGAGAGGAGTACACATTTCCGCTTAATTTGAATGTGTACATCTACATGTGGTTCCTACTTCCCTAGCTCTCTGCATTCAGCTCTGGACATATAGAACCCTTAAAAATTCTAGAATCATCCCTTCCCCAAATTTCACACAATTTGGTTTGAACTCCCTCTACTCATGAATCCCATAAAAATCCCTATGACTTCTGATCTAGTTTACAACATCAACTGAGAAAAAGAGAACTTGACCAAGCAGAAAAGAAGTCTAAAAAGAACAGCAATTCCTGAGGGAGCATTAAACTTCATCTTTAAGAGAGCATTGCTTTGTGCAAGGAAGCACTATAAAAAAGAGTGAACCTTATCGTCGCTTTCACTGGAGTTGAGTCTTGGAGTAAAAAACAGATTGAGAAACCTTCTGGGGTGAGATAAGAGGATGACTAATGAACTAGAAGCTGTCTGGGGTGTGTGATCCTTAATTGTACATTTCATTGCTTTTATTATTTGCTGTTACGACTTTATAGCTGGCTAACCGTATTTTCCAAGAGCCAATACTTTGCAGTGAAAATTAGTTTAAGAAAATAAAAAGAACCTCTCTACTTCTTTAGAAACTTTTTTCCCCTTTAATAGATTGTCTCCTCTCTCCCCTGAAGTGGCAATTCTTTTGAAAACAAGCACACTAAATTTATTTTGGAAATGAATAGAGAGGGAACTTTTTAATAGCTCACACTGATTTTCCCTTCACCTTCTTATGATTTTTCTTCCTTATATTTCAATATCATGAGTTGTAAGATTAATACCTAATTGTTATGAGTGAAATAATTGCAAGTAATGGAAATTTCTTTCACTTTCCTAGTGTTGAGGACATTCAAGTGTTCCCTATGTTATGAAGGGCTGTTGGCTTTCAACAGTGCAGAATATGGAGATTCTTCATTCTGCTCAGGAAGGACTCAGGTAGAGGAGGCCTATTTAAAGCGCAAAAGCTCATGAGATCAAATAGACTTATATAGACTTAAGTACTAAAGAAAACAAAAAGGAAGGACACAAACATTTATTTAGTACACAAAGATATGCACAAGATATTTTTGTAAATCTCTCTCATATTTATGCCAATTTTTCTTCATGGAAATACCTTTGTTTACAAAAGAGGGACTAGAACTAGAGAGTCTAGGTTACTTTCTTAAAGCCACACAGACAATGAGTAACAGAACCAGGATAAAATTTCATGTCTGGTGATTGCAGAAACTTAGAGTGAAATTGTGACTGGCAGAGGCTGGGGTTAGAGATAACATGAAGGTATTAATTGAAGGGTACAAAGTTTCCATTGTGCAAATAAGTCCCCGAGATCTACTCCATGGCCTATAATACAGCAGTTAACAATACTGTATTATATGCTGTATTGTATTACAAAAAATAGAAATCTTACGTTGTGTTCTTATCACAAAATACTAGTAACAATAATAAATAAGAGGGTGGAATAAACATTTGTAGGTGATAAACAGACCTATGACCTAGATCATGATGATGATTTTATGATTATATAGTTATCTCCAAACTCATCAAGGTATATACATTACACATGTACACTTTTTTGTACATTAATCATGCCTCAACAAAGCATTTTTTAAAATATATTTTATTGATTTTTTACAGAGAGGAAGGGAGAGAGATAGAGAGTTAGAAACATCGATGAGAGAGAAACATCGATCAGCTGCCTCCTGCACACCCCCCACTGGAGATGTGCCCGCAACCAAGGTACATGCCCCTGACCGGAATCGAACCTGGGACCCCTCAGTCCGCAGGCTGACGCTCTATCCACTGAGCCAAACCGGTTTCGGCAACAAAGCATTTTTTAAAAAATATAAAACAATGCTGCTCTCTTACTAAATATTTTTTGTTTGTTTTAGGAAAGTAATTTTTATTTGAAAAGGTTGTTTACATATTTTAAAAGCCCTTAATGTTTAAGTTGATTAACATTGGATAATAAGCAAGACTTATCAAATAAATTTGCTATCAATGACCTCCCATAAATCTTAAAATAGTACTAATGGTTCAGTAGAAATAATTCCTACTCACCCTTCCTTGCTTGATGGAAAATTCTATGGAGTGTGAGGAGGCAAGAACAACCCCCAGACTGAGGACCAAGCAAAGCCCGTGCTGCTGCATCCCCACATCCCACCCAGAAGCCCCACCACCATCGCCATCATGCCTAAGAGAAAGGCTAAAGGGGATGCTAAAGGAGATAAGGCCAAGGTAAAGGATGAACCACAGAGAAGATCCACCAGGTTATCAGCTAAACCTGCTCCTCCAAAGCCAGAGCCCAAGACTAAAAAGGCCCCTGGGAAGAAGGGAAAGAAAGTACCTAAAGGAAAAAGGGAAAAGTTGGTGCTGGCAAGGATGGGAATAACGCTGCTGAAAATGGAGATGCCAAAACAGACCAGGCACAGAAAGCTGAATGTGCTGGAGATGCCAAGTGAAGTGTGTGCATTTTTTATAGCTGTGTATTTCTGGTGAGTGTACAGTTTGAAATACTATTTTTATCAAGTTTTATAAGAATGAAGAATTTTGTTTCACTTTTTTTTAAGCTATGTTGTTAGCACACAGAACATGTCATTGTTATTTTTTGGGGAACGGACATATAGTACTAATAGAATGTCTCCAAAGCTGGACTGACATTGGGGGAAAAACACCTTTCCTTCCTCGTTTTGAGAAACTTCCTCTTGGATTCTGGAAGGAGGAATCTCTTGATGTTGACACGCATTAGCCATCTTGGCACAAACACCTTGTCGTGTGGGAGAACTAAAATTTATTTTATGTCCTTTTCTCCCTCTCCACTTTAAGCATAGACTTTGGCTCTCTTAAGCCCAGAGATGTAAGGGGACCTGACCCCCCGCAAAAAAAATTGATTTACAGTGTGTTGGACAATCTGGACTTACCAGTGTCACCATTGAGATGGCATCCCTCAAAAGAGCTGCAGTTCCTTTTTAGATTGTGGATCTACAGATTGATATTCTCTGCCATTTTCATTTCATTTCTTGAAAGTCAGGCTCGGTTTGTGAAAAGTTGTTAAACAACATGCTTAATGTGAAATATCAACTCTCACTCTGAACTTTTCCTGTTCAGAGCATCAGCTGAAGACTTCACTGTGTTTTATAATATATTATAGTGGCTTTCTGATTTGGGGGAAATAAAGGAGACATATGTACTACTCTTTGTAATATTTTAAGCAATAAAACAAAATTTAAAAAAATAAAAAAGAATCCAGGTTTGTTGGATTCTAAAGCTTCTTGATGGTGATTATAGGTATTTTGCATGGATTATTAGAGCTAGAATGAATTTTATTTTTTTATGTTTTTATTGATTTTTAGAAAGAAGGATAGAGAGATAAAAACACCCATGAGAGGAACATCATCGATCAGTATGCACCCCTATTGTGTATGGGTCACACAACCCGGGTATGTGCCCTGACCTGAAATTGAACTGGTCAAATCTTGGTTCCTGGGCTGGTGCTCTACCACTGAGCTACACTGGCTGGGCTACAATGAATTTTATACATTCCATTTTTTTTTATCCCCTCAGTAATAGAAACAGTGAGGCCCAGAAGGCCTTCAAACATGTTAGTTTGTGTCAGATGCAGAGGAGACACATTCTGATAAAGTCTGTTTTAAAGCATAGTTGACCCTTTGCTTCACTTATCTGCTATTTCAATTGAAGTTCTTTGAAAATCTGAATCATCTCAGAAAGTGATCCAATGCTCTGTTGGCAAACACCAGCTGTGTCCACATGTGGAGAGTGAGTTGAAGTAAGACTTGAAATAGAATCAAGCAGAACTGCTCAGGTGACCCTTTTCACTAGGAAACAGCAGTGCGATGCACCCCAGCCAACCCTAGTAGTACTGTCATTTTGAGGAGATAGTATATCATTATACTATTTTAAAAAATACTTTGAAAATATGATTAAAATAGTCTTTCTGAGATTCTATTTGAAGAGTGTGCTAAACTTGCTGAGAACTTCTGAATGAGTAATACCAATAAAATGGTTCCTTACATATTTAAATAATGTGCTATGTTCTCTGGCACTGCTGTCTCATTTAATCCTCATAACTACCCAGTAGATGAGGAAAACTGGGACACCGAGAAGTTACATGACTCTCCCTGCAAAACCTAATCTTTTGAGTTTAATCCTAGGACTCTGCCCACTCATCTTCCTATCAACCAGAAAAATTACAAATGGACACCTAGGATCCTCACACACCTTCTGATAGGTCAGGTCCAGGTAGGACCATGTTATCATACCACTCCTTCATTAGTGCTGACAAGGAGAACAAGAGGGTTGGCAGCAGGAAAATCCTGTTCTTCTCCTTTGAGGACCAGGCACTCAGGGAGAGAAATTTCACCTTCAGGAATCAGAAGTATAAATGGTATCATCACCCACAAAGGAAAGGAGAAATAGTCAAAGACTCCCAGACTCTTGTCTGAAAGGGTGAGGCTGAGATATGTTATCTCACTATTTCCCCTCTCACCTGGGGTCAATGCTCATGTAGCATCTTCCATTTGGAAAACACTCACCTTCAACATCTTCTCTGGGCCCCAAAATAACTATTGTTTCTTCATATTGCAGCTCCATAACAGCTTCTACAAAAAGGCTTTACCTGGTCCTTCAGGTTAAATCAAACCTCACTTCTATAGGCTCTCCTAGCACCATTCACCTGCCCCTCTTAATGTTTGCCATGATTTCAATTTTATATTTCTATTGGTATGATGTATTGGTTAATGTCAGCCTCCTCTACTGGGTTGTAGTACCTGTATGAATAGAGACTAGGTTTGGTCAATCATTGTTTTCCCAACGCCATCATAACGTCTGGTTTCTGGGAGGTATCTAAAAATATGTGTTAAGTGAATAGATGAATAAATGAATAAACAAGCCAAGAAAGTATAGAAGAAGAAAAGGATATGTATCCTAAGATCAGATGCAGAGAGAATAGGAGAATTTTAAATTCTCTAATATGCTGAAACTTACTTCAATGGATGTAATGAGCTATTTTATTTAGGTGTTATTATTATTACTAGAGGCCCAGTGCACAAAAATTTGTGCACTCGGGGCGGGGGTTCCCTCAGCCCAGCCTGTGCCCTCTCACAGTCTGGAACCCCTCGGGAGATAACGACCTGCTGGCTTAGGCCTGCTCCCAGGTGGCAGAGGGCAGGCCCAATCCCTAGGTGCAGCCTCTGGTCAGGCTCAGAGCAGGGCTGATTGGGGAGTTGGGGCGCTACCCCCTGTCATGCACAGAGCAGGGTGGATTGGGAGGGTGCAATGCCACCCTCAGTCACCAG
>NW_006296221.1:3607491-3609870 GCF_000327345.1 Myotis davidii
TTAGGGTGGGAGTTTCCACTGGGGTGCCTGGTCAGCCTGGGTGAGGGGCTGAGGGCCGTTTTCAGGCTGGTGGGTGCCTGAAGCTCCCAACGTCTCCTTTTTTTCTTTTCTTTTTTTATTCTGGGCCAGCTTTAGCTCTTAGGCTTGGCTTCAGCTCTAAAGCCTCAGCTGCTGAAAGCAGTTATCTGGTTTCTTTTGGTTCTATAATCGAAACACTGTATCAACTCCAGCTCTGAGATCCCGGCTAGCTGAAAGCAGGTTTCTGGGGTTTTGTTTAGCTTCTATATTTGTAACAATGTTTCAAACTGCAAGCTCAGAGGCGGGTAGCAGCAGGTGGGGAACGTTGGAGTCCTCCGTCACTGAATCAAGCAAGCCTCATGTTCGCTTCCAGCTGCCTGGCTGCCAGCCACCATCTTGGCTGGCGGTTAATTTGCATATCGCCCTGATTAGCCAATGGGAAGGGTAGTGGAGTGACACCAATTTGCATGTTTCTCTTTTATTAGTGTAGATTTTGATATTATATTTGGTGTTTTTTGAGGGGGGAGAGAAGAGATTTAAGGAAGAGTTTGAGACAATTAGAAAAATAAATAGAGAAATTATTTGATATAATACTTCTTGTTTTCTGCCATAATAAATCAATACTTGGGTTATCAATACAATGAAGCATTCTTCAAGACTGTAATTTTTACCATTTCCCAAGAACAAAAAATCCAAACTGAGTATGTTTCCAATTTTTTCTTTAATTCTTAAAACAATGTCAGAATTTTCAAAATTTAATTCACTTTCATTAGCATGCCATATATTCAGTTTTTAAACATATTTCATCCTCGATACTATTGTATTATAGTTCACAACAGAAATGCTTAATTCCCACCCCCACTTTTTAAAACTTCTGTTTTTGCTCAAACAAAACAGAAACCATTAATAATATAGTTCAAGTTTGGTACATTCTATCTACAATCCCCATTGTTTTCATTGAGAAATAATAACAATTCCTGAACCTGAGAATTGAATACTCCATCACACTTCTATAAAGATTTTAATCAGTAAAACCCAGTGCATTCAAGTATACAATGATGTGATTAGAGTCTGCAAAACTATTGTATTGTTTGAGTAACCAAATAGCACTCATTTGACAATCTCTGTGTTTTAAGACCTGTGAATGAAGTTATGACCAGGATATATCCAAATGAAGATTTGTCATAGGGAAAAAAAACTGCATTGTTTATATAATCAGAAACCCTAATTTTTGCCCAGCCAGCATGGCTCAGTGGGTGAGCATCGACCTGTGAACCAGAAAGTCATGGTTCCGTTCCTGGGCAGGGCACATGCCAGGGTTGCAGCTATATCCCCAGTAGGGAATGTGCAGGAGGCAGCTGCGCCAGGGTTGCAGCTATATCCCCGTAGGGAATGTGCAGGAGGCAGCTGATCAATGATTCTCTCTCATCATTAATGTTTCTATCTCTTGCTCCTTGTCCCTTCCTCTCTAAAATCAATAATAATATATTCTTTAAAAGAAATGGAGTATTTCTGTGGCTTGGGATAGCTGATAAATACTGAAAAGGGGTGGGGGTGGTAGTCAGAGAAGCAAGTGCAGGTGGAGAAAATGGGCACCTGCAAAAAGAACAGTCAACAGAGATACAGGGGGCACTTGCTGCTGAGATGGAGAGACAAAACAGCCAAAGTCACCCCAGCTTATCTGCCAGCTGTAAAATCAACCCAGGATTAGATGAAAAACATCATTAATTTGAATGTAATTAAATATCATTAATAAGATGCTCTGGAGTGTGTGCTGCTTAGAGATAATGGCAGCCCCTAGGCATGACCTATGGGGAGATTGTATCTCAGGATCACACCAGCTCTGGGCTCCCACGGGCACTAGGAAAGTAAAAGTCGTGCACTTAGTTAACTTTGTTTATTGACTTCACAGCTCTTTCAACAACACTACCAATAAAAGAGATCAGAGAAGATGGTGCATGGAAGCCATAAAATTTATCTTCTTTGAATCAACAGAAAAGATTGCATTTCTTAAAATCAATCCAGGCAACCAGTGCTCCTTAACAAAAAACACTTATGAATAAGTACAAGGAAAGAATGACTTTATACATGGAAGAGCATCTTATAGGAGTTTCAGTTCTACACTAAGCATATAAAATCACCTATAATCAAACCAGTTCTGGATTTGTAAAATGAAAACACAGGCCTGTGAGAGCTGTTCATGGCTGTGAGGTTGTCCCTCTTTCTTCATGAGTGTAAGACTCACTAGTAACTCCCTTGGGCTGGGAGAGAAGCACAGCACAGAAGTATGGACTAGGATAGTAAGAGAAGTCACCCTTCATGTTAAATTTTATTTTATTTTCCCCTAATTCTCTCTTTCCC
>NW_006296221.1:3609887-3610202 GCF_000327345.1 Myotis davidii
CTTCTTCCCTTCCTTCCTCTTTATCTCTCTCCATATATGAATTCGGGAAAATGAAGTGTACATCTGATGCTATTACACTGTACTCTTCCTTCTGTCTAAAAGATCATTTCCCTCATCTCTGATCTCACACTTCACTCCTTTCACAGCCTACTCATATCCAACACATCCTTTGAGACTCCACTCAAGTCAATTTCTCAGACTCTCCAAGTCTAATTTAGTTGGCTTGTTCTGGGTTCTCTTAGAATCCTATGTGCCCCTCAACCCAATTACTTATCATGCCTAGAGTAATAATCATCTTACATCACTGCTGCTGCA
>NW_006296221.1:3610240-3610889 GCF_000327345.1 Myotis davidii
GTCATGTTCCATCTCTTTGTATCACTAACACTGAAAAAAAGTGCATGTCATCTGGGAGTTATTCAGTAAATAAGGAAGGAAGAAAAGGGATGAGAGAGGGAAGAAGAAGGGAAGCAAGAAAGTATGAGATATCTGTACGAATTGAGCAATTATTCACCCAAAGGGACGTCAGTTTCCACATCTGGAAAGTGATACGGTGGCTATTCCCAATTTCTGAGAGTATTATTCTGTCATTTGTAGACTTTGAATAACCTAACTGAGACCTAGCATCAGGCCAAAAAGAAGCAATTAAAGGAAATACTTTAGATAAGAAATAGGCTTTAAAAATAATCCAATCAGCAGAATGTATCTCAAAATATGTACACAGCTCTGAGCCACTATCTTGAACAGTTGGGAAGTAGCGTGTTCAGCAGTGAAAAGCTCTCGAGGGACTTGGCCAATATGAACTCACAGATGTTCCTGTTGAAGTCAGCTGATGAGTTTCCTCCAAAACCATCTTTAATCAGAGTCCTCAGTTCACCTCCAGGGCACAGCCCACTCAGCCCCTGCACCTTGCCTTATAGAAAAGAGAAAAAGCTAGGCAGGAAGGAAGGAAGGAAGGAAGGAAGGAAGGAACGAAGGAAGGAATGAGGGGGGAAGAGAGGAAGGT
>NW_006296221.1:3611087-3614069 GCF_000327345.1 Myotis davidii
CAACAGAGAAAGAAAGTTCTAACACAAAAACACAACTTGTATCTTAGTGTCCCAGGAGTTGATGGTCTCTCTCCTTCTAAAGAAAAGTTATTTGAAATAAGAGTGCAAAAATATATTTACTTATTTTACTAGAGGCCTGGTGCATGAAAATTCATACACTGGAGAGGGTGTTCCTCAGCCCGGCCTGCCCCCTTTCACAGTCCGGGAGGCCTCAGGGGCTGGAGGCGACCTGGTGATCAGGGGAAGGTGACACCCCATCACACCTCTGCTGCTGCCACTTGTGGCAGTGCAAGCCTCGGCCGGACCTGGTTACCTAAGCCTCAGGCCAGCCCTGGGTGGCTGGGGGACTGAGGGGACTAGGGACTTCAGAGGCAGGCATGCAGCAAGGCCAGGCCCACCTGGGGGCAGGCCTGGCCTTGAAGCATGTGCCTACCACCCACGAGGAGGTGAGGGGACTGGGTGCTGCCATCTTGTGGCTGTGGGTGCCACCCATCTTTGAGGGTGGGGCAGTCAATTAACATATTCCCTCATTATTGGCTATGGGCACCACCATCTTTGTGATGATGTGAGGGTCAATTAGCATATTCCCTCTTTATTAGATAGGATGATTTCTTTTCACTTATCTTTCTCTCCATTCCAGAAAAGCCCTACCATTGTCCCCTGCCAGTGAGTGTAGAGATTGGAAAGGGCATGGATTTTCTTGTCAAGGGATTTTTTTATTGTGAATAGGGAATTTGGAAGGATGTAGAGAAGAAATAAATAACTTGTTGATTGTTGAGTCTGCAGCAAAAGGTTTATATACAGTGTCTCATTAATTTTAAGTTTCACAAGATCTGTTCCAGATACCAATAGCATTTTACATAGAGGAGAAAATTAAAGCAAAGGGATTTCAAAATAACTTGCTGGGGGCCTGGCCAGCTTGGCTCAGTGGTTGAGCAATGACCTATGAACCAGGAGGTCACAGTTTAATTCCAGGTCTGGGCACGTACCCCTGTTGCAAACTCAATCCCCAATAGGGAGTGTGTAGGGGGCAGCTGATAAATGATTCTCCCTCATCATTGATTTTCCTTGTCTCTACCTCTCCCTTCCTCTCTGAAGTCAATAAAAAATATATTTAAAAATTTAAAAATAAAAGGCAAAAGATCTTCATCTTTAAGAAAAATTAATAATAACTTGCTGAGGTCACTCAACTAATAAGTAATGGAGCAGAATTTGAGCCTCAGCCTTGGGAAGCACAAAGCCACCAAAATCCCTCTTTAAATTAATTCCACCCACTCACTCAGAGCTTCCCTAGTTACTTCAGAACTCCCCCAAAGGAATGTCAAGGGATGTAAAGGACCAGAGCATTGCATTCAGGTCCCAGAGCAGCTAGTGGGGCTGGGAAAGCATGAGTTCCTGGGTCCATTGCTTCCAGTCACCAGTGGCTTCATCTGTCTGACCCAGAACTCCAAACAAATATAGGTAGACATGTGCCATGATGAGAAAAGTTTGCTCTAGCCTTGTCCTTTGTCATCCTACACACATGATGATTGAGTCACACAAAGTTATATAATACAATAAACTTAACATATAAATATATGTTTTATCATGCCTGTGTGGATTTTCTCATGGTGTACCCCCTATAGAGAATGTCTTTCCCTTTTTCTCCAGCTGGTTAATTGCTACCTACTTCAAAAGCAGTTGAAATTTGATCTCAGGCAGAGAGAGTTGAACTTTTTTTTTCTCTCAAGCCATTTGGTTTAACCTCAGTGAGGGTACTCATCATGTTGCACTGTAATTTACAAGTTTATATGTCTGTCTCATCTACTTACAACAGAAGATACCAGGAAAGATATGTTGAATGAGTAAATAGCATGGAATGTGGAGGAAAACTGCATTTTAGTTATTTTAGCATTACCAGCAGCTGGCTGAGAGTTAAACAAACTGGCCTCTGGGCCACATCTGGCTTGTGAACTTTTTGTTTGTTTAAGGCTTTATTTTTAGAGCAGTTGTAGAAATCATTTCTTTTCAACTTCAGCTTGTTGTTTTTTAACCTGTTCTCGTTTCTGGCCTCAATTATACCACTTTGTTTTATCATCCCTCTAATCAATATTTCTTAACTTATAATCAAAATATAAATACACACATAAAAGAGGCAAAAATTGTAACTATAGAGTTCAATAAGTGAACGTATCTATTTGTCTACCACCCAGGTCAAGAAATAGAAGATTGTCAACAAATCAGAAGCCCTTTCCCAATCATCAGTCTTTCTTAAAAGTAATCATATCCATGATTCCTATTGGGTTCTGGACACTGAAAAGGTCATCCTTCTACATACAAAATGATCAAAGAACATCTGATGAGGGCTACTCAGACATTAAAGCAGGGCTCTTTTTGTCTCCAAACCAAATGACTTTGTAAAAAGGTATGTTTTTATTTATTTCAAAAAGAGGTGGAGAGAGAGAGAAACATCAATGATGAGAGAAAATCATTGATTGGCTGCCTTCTGCACACCCCACACTGGGGATCTAGCCAGCAACTGGGGCATGTATCCTACTGAGAATCTAACTGTGACTGCCTGGTTCATAGGTTGATGCTCAGCCATTAAGTGACACCAGTTGGGCCAAAATGCCTTTCTAAGAATTGCATAAGCTGAACCAGCACCCCCAAAGCCCATTTAGATTGGACCCATGTTCTATGTGGATTAAATTAATGTTCAAATCAATTAATATAATGTTGATTTGGTAGCATGTTTATAAAACAAAAAACTCTGATTTCTGTGGAGTCTGATGCAAGTCCAGCCTATGTAGTACGGAGTACTACAGCAAGTACCAGGTAGGAAGAAGGAAAGAAGTGTAGGCAATGGTGTGCTATTACATGCCTGACAACCAGCTCTCTAAAGAAAGGAGCCTGATTTTTATCATTTACCCACTTCCTTGGTGTAAAATTCCCAGCATGGCTGCTTTCAAGCCTCAGGGAGCTGTGCCTGAACATGGTACTGGA
>NW_006296221.1:3614088-3625583 GCF_000327345.1 Myotis davidii
ACAACACACACTGAGACAGTGCAAGCTGGTTCCAACACACTACTGAGTAGAGTGAAAAAGTTTCAAACTGTGTTTGAAGAATTACCCATCCTCCATTGCATGGCGGACCTGACAATGAAGATGTCCCACAGTGGTCTGGAGGAGTAACCATAAGAACTAAGACAGGCCAAATAGATTCCCTCTCCCAAGAATCTGAATCTTGAGTAAGGCACAAATAAAGAACAAAGGCTGGAGAGAAAGCGTTAATGGTTTTTGCTCTACAAACCTATCACCTTCCCATGCCCAGGCTCTAGTCAACCTGGGTCTTTCAAGTTTTCTCATAGTTATGTGAGCTTTTTTAAAGTCTTATAATAACGTTTTCCTTTAATCTGTCCACAGTAAATATCTAATTTATACAAAGAGTAAAGCAATAGATTTGGTGCTTATTAGTTTTTGGTCATGTGTATTTAAATAGTTTCTTCATAGTACTCTTCTCCCAGACTCCTTCTGAGTCTTGAAGGAAACTGTGTAGGAGTCAAATGCAATTTACAAAGGCACAAGATGACACACCTTTTTTGCACCTTTTCTCATGCCAATTAACTATATCAAATGTTAATAGAGAGTGGTTTGGGTGATAGGGAAATACTATCTCTTATATAAAAGGCCCATGGTCGTCACACCATAATGCCGTCATGACCAAATGAGCAGTGTCTCTCGCGGGTGGGGGTGCTAGCTACCAGCAGCAGAGAGCTATGAGCAGCAATGGGCGGGGCGGCCCGCTGAGGCAAGCAGAAGCGAACTAATTACGAATGATTTTGTGTGTGCTGGGCCTCTAGTAGAATAAAAGCTACATCACTGTAACAAAGGGACTTTCAGGGGCTTAAAGAGAAAATATTTAATTTCTCTGTCACATAACAGACCCCATGTGAGAATCTGGGCAATGTGAGCTCTTGCTCCTCTTGGCCATTCAAACACCCAGGCTCCTCTATCTAGCCACTGCACCTTTGCTTAGGTATAGTATCTGTATGACTGAAGTTGGGTTTGAACCTTATCCAGTTTCCAGCTCTCAGGAGCAGAGGGAGAGTGGGAGGAGGCATGATCCCATTAAGGGCAAGAACTTTGCCACATGAAAAAATATATAATTAACCAGTCATCCATATATCTGGATATACCATACTTATAATGGAAGAGAGAAAGGGAGCACCGCATAGAAAACTAGCCATCTCCCCAACGTGAGCCTGGTAGAACCATTTGCTATTACTGATTTTTTTTTTTTTTTACAAAAGAGCACAGCAAAGATCATAAATATAAAACATTTCAAATATTAATATAGAAATAGTCCAACATTCTATATGTTTCTATGTAATAAATTCACATAGGTCAGCAATTCTAAACCAGAGTAACATCTTAAACATTTATGAAATATATCATAAGGAATTTGTTACTAATAATCATCAAAGTATTAAAAGTAGAAAATTATTTTTGAAAAAGTAGAACCAATTCAAGATTATTTCTATAGCAATATTTTCTAAACTTTCATAACTCAAGTGCTAGTATCAGAATTTTCTCTCTAACTGCATTTTGCTTAGAGGATATCTGCACTATTATGTATTACAGGACATATCTTTACTGTTATTTACTGAAATCTTTTTCTTTAAACAGATTTTTGACTTAAATTTATTTATGGAAGAAATTGTGTGTCACTACCATAAATGAAAGACCAGCATTGCTTGTAAAATGGAAAGTAAACTGAAATATATTAAAAAAAATTACCAGACAATGTCCTTAAGTTTTAGATATTGCTGCTTGCTGAGAACTCTAAGCAGAGCTGCTGCTTTGCTTTGTTCACAGAGAGACAGTGGGAGCTGAGATGTTTAAAAAAAACACTAGCAACAAATTGAGTTGTTCCCCTTGATGTAAGCTGAAGAACTGAAAGAGAATTTAAATAGGATTAAGTGACTATGTGGGTCAATGTTATTTGATTCCTATCTATGAAAAACCTAAAACCACTCTTTTGTGGAACTCTGCCCTAAGAAAAACTCCACTCTTTCTCATTTGCAAAGGGATATGGTGTTTTTGAGTGAGAGAGAGGGAGTTTAATGCAGTGCACACAGGCTCTGAACATCATCATTCATGTGTGTCCAGGTGGTAGAGGGACAAGGAAATGCTGTCCTAAATCCAGCTATTGTCTCAGAGCCATGAACTGGTGGGGTGGGGGGGGAGGGGGAGTCACAAAAGATCAGTCATCCATACACATGGGCTTCAAGTCAACTATCCTTCCCTCTCAGAATGTTTATTTGGACGAAGTTGACTCCCTGGCTTCAGAAGGCTGTTTTTTCCATGACATGTTCTCTGGGATATTTGTATCACATGGTGCCTCAAATGTTTTAATCAACCAAACCCTCCTCCCAGGAAAAGAAGATGATTTGAATATCTGGTCAGCAAATCTAACCTATAATTATGCTGAGTATCTGACTGCCTTTGATATCCCCAAACTTACACTGCACTCTAGGAAAACATGTTCCTTTTAGAAAGTCATGAGGCATGAAAATAGTTGTGACAGCCAGTCAATCCTTCCAAGTGGCATCCAACTATTGCCAGTCATCATGGCAACGAAGAGGAAAGACTTCAGCTCTCCAGGAAACTGAAACAATGGAACTCTATGGAAAAGGATGATTAGACTATGTAAGGGAAGTGTAGCAGGCTACACCACCCCTAAATATGTCACTTTGGCATAAGGATTATTGTGAGCAAAGGCAATTGAGAAGAAGCAGATACAAGAAATGTTTTCGGCTAGAATACTTTTTGAATAAAAAAGTGTTGAATAAAGCCAGAACATAATTTGCAAAAGTGTCCCCTTCCCCCTCTTTACCAGGAAGGATAGAAGTTAATTACTATAGGCAAGTCTAAACCCTCATCAGCCCAGAAACTGCACCAGAAGAATATACATAACTAGCCTTACTAAAATTACCCCTTATCTGCCATTACTTTCCCCATATTTTCGCTTTTCCACAATGTGTCTGCCTCAGAAGCTCAGTCCTTTTCCTTGTCTCATTACTTCTCCAAAAATTGCTATTCTTTGCTAAGATGCTACATAAGCTCAAGTTTTAACCACCCTCTTTGAGTTACTCACTACTAAGTGCTCCCCTGTGTATGGGTGATACACATGTTAATAAACTTCTGTTTGTTTTCCTCTTGTTAATCTATCTTTAATTTACAAGGCTCCAGCCAAGGAACCTAACATGGCAAAAGGAGGAAAGAAATGTGTCCTCCCTTACACAAGGATGTATAGAATAGTGGGTCAGTTTCCTAGTGATAGACATCAAGGTTTAACTTGAATATCTGGTTATCAGAATAGATGCATATTTAAATAAGTAAAATGCATTTGACAATGAAATGCATTTAGAGATAACAGAAAATAGTGTTGATGGTAGGGATAAAGGCATGATATCATTTATTGCATTCCTACTCTGTTCTTATCGTTGTGTTGTGTACATTATAAAGATTAGCCCATTTGTTTCTTTCAATTCTTTGAAGGCTTGCAGAGGAATATGAAAATGTCATTAATTTTTACTCCCCTGTGGTAAGCCAATCACTCTCAGGGTCAGGATACCCTGCAGGTTTCAGAGACTATCTCAGTTTCAAACATCTATCATTTGTCCTCTAAGCCATTTACTCTCAACATGAAAGTGATGAGGTACACTGAGGAAGTTATATCAAGATCACATGGAGGCTACAGCACCCTTCCCTGTACCCCCAATATTCTGCTGCTCCATGTGTTCCCTTTTCCCACCGTTGAGAATCACTGCTTTAGTAAAATTGCTGTTACTAAGGGTAGTTTGAAATATTCTTCAGTTAAATTCTGAAGTTAAGGAAGAACCACTCCAACATCTGGATCAGTAAATGGCCCCTGAAGGTCTAATATTTCAGAGACTGGCTGCACATCTGAGACTCCTCCTTCTATTTAGAAACTTAAGAGAAACCTTCTTCAGACATATCATGCTCTCTACGTTTCCCTGAGTAGAGCTCACATCTCCAGAATTGATGCATTCTCATTCCATCTAAAATAATGTCCTTTGTGCCCCAGGGAACTGTACAGGAGGACAGCTCAACATGCTCTCCACTTCAGAATTCTATGATCCCATAATATAATCAGAAGAGTAACCATCATTAATATCTGTCAGGTAACAGAACCCAAATATCTTCAAATTTAAAAGAATTCTATTAAAGCTTTTCCAAGACTTCTCAATGGAGGAGAAATGCCTTTATCTGGGAATTCCTTTCAGCTGCAATTTCAGCCAATATAAAACAGGCTCAAAACCGAGAGCTGCTGTATAAAGACCCTTCATTTACATTTAGAAACATATATTTAAACATCCTCACACGTGTGTATGTATTTATTGTGTATAACAAAATTGCCTGATAATGGAAGGCTTAAAGAATGCTAACAGTGTGGATGAGTTGTAAGTGGGAAAATGTTGCATTAGTCTAGTTCTTTAATTACAAGCTGCTTGCACTTCAGGGTGCATATCAATAAATTATTGTTTGTGTATCTACAGGTTGATCCTGGATATTTGTAAGTAAACTTGTGAATAGGAATAATATAAATATGGTTTCATTATTCCTCCTAAAGGGAGTCTCATGACTTGATCCTGTTTTCCAAAATCACAGAGATGTAAAATTTCAGGGTGAGAGAGATCATGTATTCAAATTATTCAATTATTGAATTTTTCCTATGTGTTTGACAAATAGTCACTCAACTCCCATCTGGGTGCCTTGAGTCAAAGGGAATTTCTGGAATAATCTATGCATTTGCAGCAGATGACTAATGATTTAGCTCTACATCTTGCATTTCCCCTTTAGCTGAAGGAGGCACCTTGCTTTCCCTTTGGGGAATTGTTCTTCCCCATCTAATGTTGCTTTAATGGGACCATCAGTCAAGGTGACCTCTTCTCTGTTAGCCAAGCTATGACAATCATGTGACCCAAGCTATGACAATCTAAATCAGTCCCTTGGGGATTTAAATTCTGAGTGTTAGGGGTAAGAGAGAAAAATAGTTGGAACCAATTTATCCTAATGGCAGTACCTTGAAGATCATGCTCTCCTGAAAGATCAGATTTTTCTATTTTAATTTCATATCACTGGGCACCCAACACTTACTCATAAATTTGATTTTTTTTGGGGGGGTGAGAAAATGATGGCCAAATAGTCAGACATTTTGCCTAAAGTTAGGCAAAGTCAACTTATATTAAGTGCAACCAAAAAAAAAAAAGTATATCTGAAACCCCACTGGTCTTGTACTTACCTTTCTGGGGGAAAATAAACAGGCATACTCCCACTTTAATATCATAATCTTTTATATATGTGATAATTTAGAATGTTTCTCTTTAGTCATGCCTTAGATGACTTTTTAAGAAGCCAGCTCACCTTTCTTTAACTTCTTTTATGTGTCAAGTTCCCTTTTTTCCTCTCATTCTCCTTTCTCTCCCCCCAACTTTCAGGTTTTCCTAAAAATATCTTAAACATAGGACAACAAATGCTTACCCAATTGGCATTCTAGCACTTTGCAGTGGTTGGTAAAGATTTTGTAGAAAGAACTGTAAAACTTTATGGATGTTAACCAACAAACTGACATATGATGATTGGAAACTGGAATTCCCCATGCCCCAAAATTTCTCCCTTCTATATCTTTCTTTCACTCTTGGTGACTGAGGTATTTCAAGTCTCCTTAATTTGACTTATGCTTTGATGTCTGTTGAATAAAATGTGGTGTTTCTGGCCTTCATCATCCTTGGGGCTTTGGTTACTGGATTTACTTTCTAGGATCCACAGAAAATACTTCCATTTGCTGCATAATTCAGTTGTGTATTTGGCTACCTAAGTTCCTTTGAATATATATGGACACATGTTGCCAAATAACTGGGGGAAAAGAAAAAAAAAATATATATATATATATATATATATATACTAATTTCTTTACATGTTATAACTATTTTCTCCCTTTACATATAGCTCTCTTATCCTTGTTTTGGGGACAAGGTGGAGAATCACTTTTGGCTTCTCTTGAAGTATCTCTTCCAAGTCAATCTATAGACCCTTTCCATGGTTCTCCTCTGAGGGGATGAGCCCCTCTGTCCATCTAGGAAGAAGACCATTATTTGTCAGCTTGCTAACTATAGCATGACTTGATTCCAGCTGGGATTCAACATTTCAAGTCCTTTCACCTTTCTATTTGCTCTTCTCTAACATGCTCCGATTGGTCTGCCCCACTCAACTCCAAAGTATGTACAGCCAAACCTCTGTGATATCATGGGTTTGGTTCCAGACCACAGCAATAAAGTGAATATTGCAATTAAGTGAGTCATTATATTGTTGCTGGTGAAGAGTGTTGCTTTCAACTTGTAAGAAAAAAGACACATCGCCCAGCCGGCATTGCTCAGTGGTTGAGCATTGACCTATGAACCAGGAGGTCACAGTTCATTTCCTGATCAGGGAAAATACACATTTGCCCCCAGTAGATGCCATACAGGAGGCAGTCAATCAATGATTTCCTCTCATCATTGATGTTTCTATTTCTCTCCCTTCCTCTCTAAAGTCAATAAAAATATATTTTTAAAAGAAAAAAAAACAAATCTGGGAAACACAATAAAGCAAAATGCAATAAAACAAGATATGCCTGTACTGAGCACCTACTAAGTGCCAGGCTTCAAAGGTATGTAATCAAATTGGATTGTGCCCTTCAGGGCAGGTAGACTTATTAGCAATGTGGAAAAGCAAAGTGATGAATGTAATAGTCCAACTGAGCCAGCACAAGATGGCAGTGATTAAATCAGCCTGGTGATCTTAGAGTTGGGAAAGGTGTCATAAAAGAGGTGACCTTGAGCTGGCTTTGGAAAGATGAATAGAAATACACCAGGCAGACAAGGGGGGGTGCTTTCCACACACTTAAAAGTGAATGTGTCACTCCAGGTGTGCAGAGAAAGGGGAATGATCGTTTTCTTCTATCCTCCATAATTGCAGCCTATGATCATATTAGTCTTTTTGGCAGCCACACCACACAGCTGGCTCACTGGGAGCTAAAACCACTATCTTTCTTGTATTGTTTTGCCACATCGACCCTCATCATTCATGCCAGGGAGTCGTTCTTCTTTATCAAGAAACAAAAGCAAGCCCTGAGCTTCTTCATCTGTGTCTCCCCATCACTGCTCCTTGTTTCTGGGGCCACAGCCTTCTGTAGTACCGTCAGCTTGAGAACCCCTCCACTGTCACCAATGTTCCGTCCTCCTTCCCTCAAACATCCTCTTCTGAGATGATGTACTCCAAGTTTTATAGGAGGCAGAAAATATCTTTCCACAATTTTCTAAAGGGTTACATGCAGTTTCTACCCAGCTGTTGTCCAGTGTTCTTTGGAACCAATCAAAGGAAAAGGGACCAAAACATGTTTGCAAAAATCAAATCAAAGCCAAGCCTGAAGGAGTCACAGCTATCTACGCCCATACGGCTGCCTGCCAAGAATGTTTTTAATATAATAATCGCTCATCCATAGACCCATAATAATTGATATTTGCAATTTGATAATGCTCCTTAACCATTTTTTATTTGTTTCCAATCTCCCGGCTTCCCTCCTCACCTCATCCTCCCAATAACCCCCCCTGCATCAGCATATTCATGGTTCTTAATGACCCTCTCAGCAGCTACTGATCAAAGTCAAATTTTAATTACCATTCTAATTTTGGAAGTTTGCTTCCTTTTAATTTAAACTTTTAGAAGGGAGTCAAATGTGGGATTGCAACAACTCATAGGAAACATATCAAGTGCTAGGACTATTTAATTGGACAAGTTTTGAGCCCCATGCTTCTCACCAGCTTGTACCTACCAGGTAATTATACTTACAGAAGGTGAAGTACATCACCAATGACTGTCATCTGTCTGGGAAATGGGGTCAAACAGGGTGCAATTGTGTGAGCACAGAACTCTGCTCTCACCATTTGAAAATGGCTACTTTTTCTCCAATACCCTCTTCTTTCCATAGTGTAGTCTGAGCATACCTCAATCCTTCTCTGCACTTTTGCACTAAAGTACACTTAAAGAATATTTTATTTTAGACTTTGGAAATGGAACCATTCTTTTTTTTAAAAAAAAAATATGTTTTTATTGATTTCAGAGAGGAAGGGAGAGGGAGACAGAGATAGAAACATCAATGATGAGAGAGAATCATTGATTAGCTGCCTCCTGCCTGCCCCCTACTGGGGACCGAGACAGCAACCCAGGCATATGCCCTTGACCAGAATCAAACCTGGGACCCTTCAGTCCTCAGGCTGACACGCTTTCCACTGAGCCAAGCCGGCTAGGGCAATGGAACCATTCTTACAAGACCACCTCAAAAACTCCATCTTTGGTGCAGCCTTTCCTGAGCCCTCCCAATAAAATAAAAGTGCTCAGAAATCCCAGAGCACTTACAGT
Source organism: Myotis davidii (assembly GCF_000327345.1). NCBI lineage: Eukaryota > Metazoa > Chordata > Mammalia > Chiroptera > Vespertilionidae > Myotis > Myotis davidii. The sequence goes on from NW_006296221.1 coordinate 3,622,531, forward strand.
CATCATTATTAATAAGAAACAATGATCATAGTGATATCTAGCATTCACCAAGTGCACATTATATTCCAAATAGGAAGTATTGCCTTACTTCATCCTCCCAATGACCTTATTGTGTACTACTGGTATTATCCCCATTTTATAGATGAGGAAACTGAGTGTCAGACATGTTAGACAAGTGTTCAAAGTCAAGAAACTATTTAGTGGTAGAGTGAAAATTTAAATGCCAGGTCTATCACAGCAAGTAGCAAGGATTTATATTCCTCCTACATGCACAAAAATAACCTCAACTAGAATGTAAGCCTGTGCAAGAAAGAAATTCTATCTCACATTTCTTTGAATCTCCTCATATTCACAAAGTTGTCATTTAATAAATATTTTTGGACTCAAAAATCCCTCTTAGAACAAACACATATTTAGAAACTTGCTCATGATAGGGAATGAGTGACTTTTTAAAGATTATTTCTCTGCTCCTTAACAACTTATTTAGAGATTTGCTATTTCAAAATGACAACTAATATAATACCTATACAGTAAGTTCCACAAGCCTTGGAAAGACAAATTCAAACTTAGACACCAATAGTATCCTAAGCCAGCATTTATGAAGTTCCTAATATATGGGAAGCACCTCGCTCGGTGCTGTAGAGGACATGGAGATAAAAATAATCACTCTGGCCATCAAAGTGCCACCTAATTTAGGGGCACCATGAAAAGGCGGTATTTGCTTCCACTAATACTGATTATCTTTTGAAAAGCTTAGCGAAGGACAGTAACAGAGTTTCAGTTCTGGGGAGCATTGGGACAAATATGTGTGAGTTTGGAGTTGCAGGCAGAGAGAGAACTCAATTGTCATGAATCATAGAGGGAGAGACACCCCAGACCGACTCTGGAGAAAAGAAGGCAAGAGAGGAAAACTATCAGTAGCAATGTCTTAGGAGAGGAAAAATGTGTGCTATTATTCTTTAACTGCTGTGGGGTGCAAAGTATAAAGCTCTAACACCATCCTCTATAATGTCTTCAGTAAAGTCTACCTTGATTACTTATTTCATAGAAATGGACTTTTCTTAGAATTAAAATCATGCTTAAGTTACACCTGTGTCAAAGCAACCAAAGCCAGGGTCAGGATGAGGAATGTAGGGAGCATGATAAATTCACCAAAGATAACAAGAAAGAGCAGTTGCCATTCAAGATGATCCCAGGACCTGGGCCCCACCCCTTGTGTCCCCTTCATATGGTGGTGCCTGTGTTTACCCTCTTCTCTGTGGCTTTAGTTTCCTGGTTTTCATCACAGGTCCTGTATCCTGACCCTGGACCCCATTGTTTTGATGTAATTCTCTTCTAGCTTCTTAGGCTCTATATTGTGTTGAATAGTGTCCTCTGAATATTTGTGTTAGCTCAGAGCCTCAGAATGTGACCTTTTTGGAAACAAGGTTTTTGCACATGTAATGAAGTAAAAATGAAGTTATGTTTGATTAGGATGGGCCCTAATCCAATGACTGGCATAAGAAGAGAGAAATCTGGACACACTCAGGGAGAGCTCCATGTGATGATGGAGGCAAAGATTGAAGTGATGTGTCTATAAGCCAAGCAATCCAAGATTGCCAGCAGCCACCAGAAGCCAGGAGAAAGGCGTGGCACAGATTCTTCCTCAGAACCTCCAGGAAGAACCATGCTTGCCCACACCTCAGTTGCAGCAGTCTGACCACCAGAACCATGAGAAAAAAAATGTCCCCATGGTTTTAAGCCTCCCAGTTTCAGCTGCCCTAGGAAACTAATACAGATCCTAAGGTTCTGGCATCCTCCTAAACTCAGTGGGACAATCTGTCTCTGCCCCAGGGCCCAGAACCCAATTCTAGCCAGACCTGCCCAGGGAAGTGAAAGGATTCAAGGGGGATCCTTAGAGAACACATTTAGCTTTTCCTAAGACCCTGACAAGGAAAAGAGTAAGGCATATATTTCCTATCACAATCCTTTTTGAGTCTCTATATAATAATAGCACAGGGCTCCTCAGAGATTTAGGGCTCTGGAGTGATAAAACCACTAAGGGAACAGACCGTAAGTACAACATGGCAAACTTCATTTATACTTGAAAACACAGATGATAGGACTGTCACTGTCCACGCACTCATATGCACTCATTCTGTACACTGCACATAGATGGCAAATACACACTGGAGATAGTTAGGATACTGCTCTACATATGGGCATTTCCTTAAAGGGCCCTGTCCAAGAATTGCTACATTAAATGTGCTCAAAATGAATACTATGCTGCTCTAATAAATAAGTCTTCATTCATTCATTTAACAAGTATTTATTGAGTGCATATTATGGGCCATAGAATTTGGGACTTAATTAACATGGGACTCAAGGTATGGTTAAGGAGAAAGAGATATTAACACTCATTTATAACACACATAGAAATATGATGGGGAGGACACCAGGGAATTCTTAGACTTAAATAAAATTTCACAAATTCTGGAATGAGCTGAAGGCTCTTCTTACTCAAACTTGGATTTCTGGGTTCATTGTTTATTTGGTGGGTGAGTTGAGCTAACTGCCTATCATTAGCATCTCAACACAGGTTTGTGGTTCTCTATTCATCTTGTGTACACAGTTACTCTAGTGAGTGATAAAACCTTTGTTTCTTTGAGGGAAATGATCCTCAAGTGAGAGATAAAACTTTAGTGTGAGATGAAAAAGGCTGATAACTTGCCTTGTGCTTCTAACGCCTGGAAAACACCTACAGGCATGGGATTTAACAGAAAACAAGTCACCTATTCAATAGAGTAGCCCCCCTTACCCTTGGGGTATGTTCCAAGACCCCTAAACTGAATCCTAACCTGTAGGTACAATGTTTTCCTATAAATACATATCTATGATAGAGTTTAATTTATAAATTAGGAAAGTAAGGTCTTTAAAACTAATAATACAAGAGAACTATTAAAATAATAAAATGTAAGAAAATTAATTTATAAATTAGGAAAATAAGGTCTTTAAAACTAATAATACAAGAGAACTATTAAAATAATAAAATGTAAGAAAATTAATGTGAACGT
>NW_006296221.1:3625598-3643993 GCF_000327345.1 Myotis davidii
TCCCTCTCAAAATACCTACTGTACTTCTTATGATATATTCACCCTTCTTATGATGTGAGATGATATGATGCCTTCCTGATGAGATAAAGTGAGGTAGTCAGAATAGCATGTAATTTAAAGCTTATGAAATGTTTATTTTTGCAATTCATTATTTAATTTTTTCAGACCACATTTGATCTCAGGTAAATGAAACTGCAGGTACCTGAAACCACAGAAGATGACACCACGGATAAGAGGGGGACTACTATATTGTTATTGTACAAACTGGAGACATTAGAAGTTGGCACCATGAACCACAAAGGACAAAGACCTACTTTAGTAGAAATGAAGAGAGAAGTGGGGAAAGGCTCATGCTCTTTGAGCACAATTAAGCAAGAAGGTCTAATTGCTCTTTTGTTTGGGGATGAGAATTTTGTGAAAGAGTTTGAAGAGACTCTCCATTCTCCTGTCCAATTAGAGTAAAAATGTTGTTCTCTCTTCCCCATTCTTATGCTCCTCAGAAGAAGGACAGGTGGAGATTAGTATAACTAGGCAGAGACACCCATATCATCTTCCATGAAGGAATCTCTATTTATTCATTTTACATAGAGGTGGCCCCACTAGGAGAAAAGGAAGTGGATGAGAAAACCACTGCAGTAAGTTAAAATAATATTTAAAGTACTCTTTAGAGGACACTATACTTCAATTATTTTGCTTAAGGGAATTTGAAAAGTAGTGATCCACAACCTTAGATATGCGTTAAAGTCATCAGGGGACATTTTAAAAAATATCAATGCCTGGGTTCAACCTCCAGAGACTCTGATTTATAATTTGTCTGGAGCACGACCTGAGCATCGAGAGGTTTAAAGCTCCCTGCTGATTGAAATGTGCAGCAGGGTTTAGGATCCTGGGGGAGAGGGGAAGGGAAGCTTTTAGAGTCAGGGAGGTGGGGTGGAGTCCTGACTCATCCCTAACTGTCCAGGATGGCAGCTAATTACACAAACTTTCAGAGCCTCCCTGTTATGTGCTTGTATATTTGGGAGATTTAGGTATGTTATTGTTCACTATACCCTTTTGGTCCTCACCATAGTTTCAGGTACCTTAAAGAAATGCATGTAGTATAGCAAGACAATCTTGTGGCGGGGATGAAGCTAGAATAGAATATCCCCCGATTGGTAATCACACAGGTCTCTGCTCTTCCTGGAGCTTCTTAGCAGTGGGTATAAGTAAAGAAAGAGATACAACTGTTTGGAAAATATACAGCTTCCATAGGCCACTGACTGCCCAGAGAATCACTAGCAATAGGGTTTTGTCAAGAGGATCCTCCAAAGACAGCACTGAGTGATGTGATAAAGAAAACCCTCAAAAGTCACAGTAAAAAGAGTAAGAAGCTGCTTAGGGCTGATCTTGTTTCCTATGTGTGTAAAATGGGACCATGGCCAGTCTCACCTTCCTGCTTAACAACAGGTGTTTTTGTTGGGACACCAATGTATCCAGGTAAGAAAGAAGAGGAGGGGTGAAGAGGAGGGGAGGGAGGCCAAGAGTCCTCTATTTTCCCCATTTGCTTTCAAATTAGAGATGGCCAATCAAGTGTAAGCAGAAATTCTTAATGTAAAGTTTTTAAAGAAATCTTAAAGGAGGCTTCCCTCCTTGGGGAAAGTGATTTTGCTCTCTTTCCTTTCCCATTAATAACAAGAACATTATGGCTGGGTTGCAGCCACCACCTTAGGACCATAAGGAGAAACAGAAAAACCTGTAGAGACCCTGGTCCTGCATGATGAGCCACTAAACTAGAGCCAGTGACCCTTGGACTTTCTTGCATTCATGTTAAAATTAAACCTTTATTATTTACATCATTATAGTCAGGTCCCACCAACTTACAGCCTACCTTAATTTTTTTAAAATATATTTTATTTATTTTTTACAGAGAAGAAGGGAGAGGGATAGAGAGTTAGAAACATCAATTAGAGAGAAACATCGATTCAACTGCCTTGACTGCAACCAAGGTACATGCCCTTGACTGGAATCGAACCTGGGACCCTTTGGTCTGCAGGCTGACGCTTTATCTACCGAGCCAAACCGGTTAGGGCTACGTCAATTCTTAAATATGTAAGGACAATTATGTCTTATGGTCTTGTAAGACTGAAATGAGTGTAGGCAGAATTTCTGACATTTCTTAGTGCTAATTATGTTACTCATGCATTTCTTCAGAATTTATGAAATACCTGTTCTGTACCAAGGAAAAGTCTTAGTGCTGAGGAGCATGACCCGGCCTTCATTGTGATTACATTCTAATGAACCATTTGACATTTGTTTTCCCAGATGTTTTCTATTTTTATCTCTACTATATGTTTTTACAAACTTTTTGGCTTATGCAAAATCTGGATTTCACCACTTTCGATGACACATTTTTAGCATTAGATCCATTGGTCAAATAGGATTTGTATGTATGTGTGTGTATTTACTATATAGGTATAATACTGAATTATATCTAAGCCACAGGCACTACTCTCAAGAATCATAGATTTCTACTATGAGAGATAAGACCTGAATGGATAAAACACAAAGCCAGAAAGGTCAGACAGACATTAATGCTAGTAGCTAACATCTACTAACTTATCATGTGCTATGCATTTATCAAGCATGTCACAGAACATATCTCATGTACTCTCACATCAAACTCTTGAGAGAGTGATTAATATTATCTTCATTTGTACCCTAAGTAAACTGCCCCAAATCTTACAATTCCTGAGTGGTAGTGCCAGGGTTCAAACCCACTTAGCCTGTGTTTCATCACTATTCTAAACATGCTTCAGGTGACTAAGAGACACTAAGAAGAGGCCATGACAGTCATTGATGGGGAAGGATATTTAAAAACTAGCCAAATATTATTTGGGATACAACAACTCCATCAGAAGACCAACAAACAGAAAGAGAAAGGTGGGAAGAAAAACTGTCCATCACAGAAGGCCTCATAGTTTATATTGTCATAGTATCAGCATCATTTAGACCAAGGCAAAGGTTTTATGTCAGAGACCAGGGGAGATGTTTGGATTGTCTTCCGTATTTTAAATGCCTACAGACAGGGATGTTAGACCATGTTCCTCCGAAATCCATACCAGTCACTGAGAAATTTGTCAGTGAGTCTGTGCCCTCCTCTTCCCAAGCCACATGTGGAATATTTAAGCTACTGCTTCCATTCTCCCCCCGCTCCTTCCCCTCAGAAGCTGAGGTGATAACTAATTTTTAAAAATCTTCTAACTTTTCCTTTCCCCTTCCCCTTAAAAAATAGGTGTCAAAATGACTGTCTGTGAGAGCCCGCCCAAATTTGGTGGAAAGTGAGAGGCAGTGACCAGTGTGACAACCTAGAAATGACATCTCAAGGACCATTCTGCTAGGATGGAATTCTTTGTAGAGAGTGTGTGGTCTCTAGTGAGATAGGAGCTCACACACTCATCCCCAGTAGAACTTTAAACCCACACTGTGATCATGTTTTTAATCCTGAGGGCTCTTCACTTCCACAAGCCACAGTGAATCAAGTTGAAGTATGGTCCATTTCTCATCAAGAGCAAAGAATATTCTTAACTTTACACCTTTACTCTTTAGGGGGAAAAAGCCATAAAGCTATAATATCTATTTTTTGGGAGTCAGTCTGTTGGATAAGTCTGCTATATCTATTATAGATAATTATCATTTATGAGCCTTTTGTTTCTGTTGTGTGCCTGCCATTGTGCTTGGTGCTCTACGAGCATTTTCTCCTTCACTCTCTACAACAATCCTATGAAGTAATAGATGAGAAAAAGGAGCTTTAGAGAATAGCTTTTGGTTTCTCAAACAGTTAAGTGGTTCCTAGAAAGATAAACCTAGAGTTACCATATAACCCAGAAATTCCACTCCTAGGTATGTGGGGGGGGGGGGGAGGAGAAATAGGTTTATATTATTCACGTGGAAAATAATACAATAATTAATAAATAATAATACAAAAGTAAACTCTATGTTTTGTGTACTCACAACTGTAAACCTACTTTTGTCCCACCCTGAATATCCAAACAACTTAAAAGTGGTACTCAAAAAAATAGGTACAAAAATGTTTATAGCAACATTATTCACAATAACCAAAGCATGGAAATAATGCAAATACCACTAATGGGAGACTGGATAAACAAAATGTAGTATATTCATATAGTGGAATATTATTCAACTGTAAACAGGAACAAAGCCCTGATACATGCTACAATATGAATGAGCCTCAAAAGCATTATGCTAAGTGAAAAAAAGCCAAACACAAAACATCACATATTGTATAATTCCAGTAATATGAAATATCCATACCAAGTAAATCCATAAAAACAGAAAGTACATTAGTGATTGCCTGTGACTGGGGAGTAGGAAATGAGAAATAACTGCATAATGGGCACAATGTCTCCTTTGGGGATGATGGAAATGTTTTGAATTAGATAGAGGAGCTGGTTGCATAACATTGTAAATGTATTAAATACAAATGAAGTATATGCTTTAAAATGGTTAATTTTATGTTATGTGAATTTCACCTCAATTAAAAAAAATAACTTAGAGTCTGAGGTAGCATCAGAGACATTATACTCATATCCTATTCTAAGAGGTCTTGCAGCAAGGAAAGTAGTTAGCTGACAGCCTCAAGCTGCCAAACTTATGGATTCCCCCCCAGTATTTATGCCCTGAGGCCATGTTTTCCAATGGGTTGCTCCCAGTCAATGATTGAACACAGTAGGGATGCTAGGGCTGGAACATTCCTAACCAAAGTAGGACTCACCCAGGAGGCAATCCTTGCTTCAGACTGCACTGCACTGGGGGCTTCTTTCCATTCACTTTCCTCTTTTCTTTCACAGGACAGACTTCCATTTTGCTCCCCTACCTACTCCTTCTCCTCATCTCTCTTTCCATCACATGCATCTTCCCTCAGTAAATCTCTGGCATGCCTAACCCCAACTTGGTATCTGCTTCTTAGAGAACCCAAAATGACACAGAGTTAAATAAATTGCCCATAGTTACACAGATAGCTGGTGGCAAAGTAAAGATTCAGTGTCTATATTACTAATCTTCATCAACTGAACATAAATACAAAATAACATCTACTTGATGATGAGAGCTACCTAAATAGGGTTTTTTCTGGTAGAGTGGTCCTGACTCTCTCATTAACTATAATTTTTGAGCAAAGCATTTACTTTTTTGTATGTTTCAAAAAATCTAATCTAATAATAGACAAAGATTGAAATTGATCATACCTTTGCTATGCCTCCCATTGGCTAATCAGCAAGATATGCAAATTAACCGCCAACAAAGATGGTGGCTAATTTGCATACTGCAGGCAGATCCCACTGTGCCGCCCAAGGCAAGATCCTGGCCTGCTGTGTCTTGGGCAGGGTGGTTTGTATGTTTCAAAAAATCTAATCTAATAATAGACAAAGATTGAAATTGATCATACCTTTGCTATGCCTCCCATTGGCTAATCAGCAAGATATGCAAATTAACCGCCAACAAAGATGGTGGCTAATTTGCATACTGCAGGCAGATCCCACTGTGCCGCCCAAGGCAAGATCCTGGCCTGCTGTGTCTTGGGCAGGGTGGGATGGGATCCGGGCCTTCCGTGTCTTGGGCAGAGTGAGCAGGGCAGGCGGCAGCATGATCTGAGCTGCTGTCCACCCCAGTGTGGGATCCAGGCCTGCAGTATCTTGGGCAGGGTGGGTGGGGCGAGCAGGGCGAGCAGCAGCGTGATCCCTGAGAGGGCACAGGTTGGGCTGAGGGACCTCCCTTCCCTGCCAGTGCACATATTTTTGTGCATGGGCCTTCTAGTCTTATCTAATAAAAGAGAAACATGCAAATTGACCGTCCCTTCACTATCCTCACAAGCCAAGCCGACCAGCCGAACAGAGTGACTATATGCAAATTAACCCAACCAAGATGGCGGCTGGCAACCACGGAGCTGGAGCAAGCAGGAGGCTTGGTTGCCCCAGCAATGGAGGAAGCCAAGCTTTCCGCCTGCCCTGGCCAGCTGTGGGCTCCGCTCAAGGCAACAAAGTTTCAATTATAGAAGATAAGTAAACCCCAGATACCTGCTTCTAGCCAGCCTCCACTGGGAGCTTGGGTAGATGTGGGTTGTGGCCAGCCTGCAAACAGCCAACAGCCCCTCACCCAGGCTGGCCAGGCACCCCAGTGGGGCCCCCCACCCTGATCCAGGACCCCCTTCAGGGCAAACCAGCCGGCCCCCACCCATGCACCAGGCCTCTATCCTATATAATAAAAGGGTAATATGCAAATTGACCCTAACAGCAGAACAACTGGGAATGACTGGTCACTATGACACACACTGACCACCAGGGGGCAGACGCTCAATGCAGGAGATGTCCCCTGATGGTCAGTGTGCTCCCACAGGGGGAGCTCTGCTAAGCCACAAGCCAGGCTGCCGGCTGCCAACACAGCGGTGGTAGTGGGAGCCTCTCCCGCCTCCTCAACAGCACTAAGGATGTCCAACTGCAGCTTAGGCATGCTCCCCACTGGCAAGTGGACATCCCCCAAGATGTCACAGGCCAGGCTAAAAAAAACCCCCTGAGTGCACAAATTTTTGTGCACTGAGCCTCTAGTATAAAAATAAAAGGTTACCTACTTACAACTTATGAACAACTTCTACCTCGTGTGTCCCTGGCTCACCTCATTAACACATCCTTGGCTCTTTCTCACTCTCAAGCACCAGGCAGCTATTCTAATTGATTTGAGTTGGGCATATTTATGATGAAACTTTTCCCTTCAAAGTATAAGAGTCTACTCCAGCTAGCCAATGCAATGTGATCGAATTATCACACTCTTTTTGGACCAAGGCACTACCCAGAGCAGTTAATTCTGCAAGCAAGACCTCCACTCCTTCCAGTCCAACATTCTCATCACTGTAATCAGCCTAAATTGGGACAAAAGATTGAATTGATCTTACCTTACTTCCATATGTAGGTCAGTTAACACCAGAGACCCCATCTCCCAGGTCATCCTTCATCACCCTAGCATTTTATAATTTGACCCCATCTCCCACTCCTTCCTCCACTCCTACCTGTAAGTCTTTTAGAATCTATGGTCCAATATCAGCAAACTCCTCCCTTTATCATCATTCCCTTCTGCTTCTCTGATTTACTCTAACTCAAATCTTGTTCTGACTAAAGACACTGGATTGCCCATAATTTTATTAAATAGTGATTCATTTCTCTTCTGTACCCCTTCTACCACTGAAGCTAGAGGTAGGGTATACCTCCTGTCAATTTCTAGGTCAATGTCTCTTCTTCTCACTGAAACTCCCAGCTGTTAACTTAACTCTACTACATATTATACTACCATTACTACCCTCCTCAATCTAGTCTTAGTCATAGACACTCCTCCTCATTTTTTAACCATTATAGTGCCTGGATCATCATTAGTCTTCAATATTGCATCTGTAATGATTCTTGATATTTTCAATATGCACACATACAATTATTTTATTACTCTGGCCTCTTGGTTTGGGGTTTCTTGACCTCACCCTTCTGTGATGTGTTGTGGACTCAACTTCAGTCACCCAATCTTCAGGACACTTCCCTAACTTCATCATCACCATAATCTCCATTTCAGTTATCCTCTCCTCACACCACACTCCCTCTCTGTGCAGCTTACTCATTCTGTGCCATGACTCAAACAATTAATAAGTCCCACAGAGACCAGTAAGCCATCCATCCTAGACTAATTCTTCTCTTGTCCTCATTTCCCCTCATACCCAAATTAGATCCCATGGTTGTTTGCCATTAGATTCAAGTCCTTTCTCCGCTCTTATTTTATCATGATTCCCTTGCCAAACCCCAACCTAGAATAAATTTAATTTTCCATGTTCTCTGTGCCTTCATCAGGGTAATTAAACTTAGCTGGAGAAAAACATGCAGAAATGCTCACTCATGTGACTTACAATCATTACCATGGCTCTCAAGAGGTTTTAAAGCTGTCTGACAATCCTACTATAGTTCCTAACTCTATTTTCTCCCCAATGATCCTTGGGGACAATTTCATTCCTTCCCTTTCATATACCAATCTCTCCTGCCTCCTCCTACTCCCCCATGATGTCCTCTCCAAGTGAACTGAGAAGACAGAAGCCATCAGAAGAGAACATCCTTTGTGTTCCCACATTTACCCTCTCCTTACCCCTTTCTCTCACTCTCTTGTGTTTTTTCTTTAACTAGCACCTAAAAGTTATCTCAGACCTCTTACTTACGTAATCAGTTTGTATTGGTTTGCATTTCATTTTTCTCTGTAGCATTGAATTCCCAAGATAGCATAGATTTGTCTTTTTGTTTCTTCCTATAACCTGAGCAGAGCAGTGCCTGGCATATGTCAGCATTCAATAAATATTAGCTAATTGCATAGCCATTGTGTTGAAAAGACACAACTCATGGTATGTAATTGCAAAACAACCTTAGTCTCCCATTGTCCTTTTAAGCCCACTTTCATGGTGCTAACTCTACCACAAAGCTCTGCTGGACTTATGATTTCCACTTTTGTCATCCTTTAGTATACAAATAGTTTCTTTGTGACTTGAAGTCACAAAACACTCTCCCAGTTCTGTAGTGAAAATATATAGTCCCATGTATCAACACTGTATATCTTCAATTAAAACAAAAGTTTCTTCCTCTTTGCCAGCTTAGACTTCTCCATAAACAAAATGCCTATGGTCATATGAAGTTGGATTGCCTTCTCTCTATCGTAGCCTTTTCCCTTTTTTCCCAATTTGCCATACAATGTTTCTGATGGCTTCCCCCAAAACCCAATGCTGAGGAAAGTTAGAGAAGAGTAAAAGGAGGAGACAATGTCTTATTAGCTGACACTATTGTGTAGATCTGTCATTAGCTCTTTCTGAAGTTTTCAGATGTTTACAGCTGACTCCCTTAGGATGCTTTCCAGAATCATTTGGTGTCCTTCAATCGCAATGGGTCTCACCTGCAGTTTCACAGGCAGGGTGATTGCATCTCTATTCTGGCTGACTCTTACCCCTTTCCTCCCACCATAGGAATCCAGGAATATCTCCAGCTTCTCTCTGGTTAGATCTGTTCACCTCTTTTGGACAAGACTTTAGACCACTCTGTGCAGATTTCTTTTGCATATAGCCACACAGATTCATAAGAAATAGTCATTCTGTCTTCACCCAAACAGACTCTCAAGTGGCTGCTTTCCCATGCCCAAACTTGCCTTTGTTCTACCAGTTGAGCATTCAGTCAGGCAGCCCATCCATGTGGGAATTTGTCAGAAAACCTGATATGGTCTCCAAACAACCATATTCTAACAGTTAACACTTAGTGTGGCCCTTAATATGTGCCTGCCGAATTTGAGCACTTCAAATACATTAATTTATTTAATCCTAAAACAGCCAGCATGGTGGGTTCTAGCTCCACGTTTTGGATGTAATTTTTGTTAACTTTAGTCTCAACCAAACCAACTGAACTCATTAACTCATAATTCTAGAATGGATCATTTCTAAGGTCCTTTTCAGTACTTAAAACTTAAAAAGTTTAAACTGCTCCATCCTTCCATGTTAAGAAATAAGAATTTATTGCTGGTGGTGGCGGTGGTGGTGGCAGTAGAATATTGGAAATGGATTTTTCTGGCCTAAATCCCTAGAGGACCCACAATATAGCGATTCTAGCTATAAATTCATAGTTCAGCAGAAGAGTAACACAACGTAGCTGACATGTAGTCATGGAAATGTGGGAATCGTCACTCTTCCTGGTCCTATTAACAGATGTTTAATTGACCATTCAAACTTGCCCCAAATTGCATGCAGCAAATAAAAGCATGTGCCAGAGAGACTGGACATGAAGTCCTGTTTTTTGAGTTTTTTGTTGATTTTTATTAAATATATATTTTAAAATCAAACTCCCAACTACTTATGTATTTCTGCCTCCATACAATTCCAACACTTCTCTATTGGAAATACCTCAGAAGAGTGGGAAGTAGTATTAACTCCATGGAAACTAGTTGGAGGTTTTCTGATACAGGAAAAAGAGGCAATAACACGAATTTTATGACAGTATTTTGGTACTCCCTGCTGGGACATCTCCTGCATGAAAGAAAGGGTACTTGGGAACTCATCTACGAGTTCAGAAAGCTACTTAAATTGACTTCCTGAACTGTGGTCCATGAAGATTGCAGACTTTTGGTGCCATTTGTTAATGTCCAGCTGAAGAGCATCACCATGATGCAGGGATAAGACAGTAGGGAATATTAAAAGTTGGAAAGATCCTGTGCCTCATCTCTTGCATTTTGAAGTCTGTGCAGTATACTCAACAAGCAAGAGTCCCCTGTCTGCCAGTCTGTCTGTGACTGGTGAGGCATCTGCAAGCCCAGAATTAAAAGCCAAGGAGAATCCATTTGAGTAAGTAGGTAATAGTAAGGTGGATCCAGAAAGAAAATGATACCAAGTCCTTACCTGTCTGTCTCCACTACTGTGGTCTTTCCTTCATTCCATTGCAGTTATCTCCTCTTTTCTCTGCTTTCAGCCTTTTCTATTCCTACCCAAACTCAACTTCACAGCAAGGGTCATCTTTCTAAGATGCAAATCTGATCATGTCACTTCTCTGCTCAAAAACTGCTGCTCCCTACTGCCTACAGGCTAGAGTCCAAACTCATTAACGTGGGAGTCAAGGCCTTTGAGAAGCTGGTGCTGACCCGCCTTCTGGCCTTATTTCTCAATGTAATATCTCCAAACCCATCATGTTCTCTCCTCTGTGAGCCTTTGCATATGCAGCCCTCCCATCTAGATTTATCTGCAGTTAGGAGGGGATCAGTTGCCAGTAACAAAAAAAACTCAGCTCAAATAGGATTCAACAATGAAGCATATGTATTTATTGGCTCACAGATTGGAAAGTCAAGAGGTCAACAGGACTCATATTTGGTTGAACAAATGGCTTGCTCATTGGCATGCCAAGGGTCTGTTTCTTGCCATCACTCTCCCCTCCCTTCTGAAACACCTAGTTCAGTATCTAGGAGACTCAGTTTAGGGTAACAGGATGAATATCAACAGCAACCAGGTGTGCATGGTATGAGGTGAGGAGTAATAAAGGTAGAGTACAACTTTCAAGTCCCAGCTCCAGTGTTCCATCAGCTGTTCCATCAGGGAGCACCACCACCTCCTCTCCCAAGTTAAGTTGATGTTTTCTTCCTTCATGCTCATATGACATGTTACACATAATTCTTTCATTAATATTCCTATAACTCATGAAAGCATTCATATGGGCCTACTACGTGCTATTTGATATACATTAACATACTTAATACCAATAGTAAAACTTTAAAATACATATTGGTTTTCATGTTCTACGTATAAGGAAACTGCTCTGAGAGGTTAAATAACTCCCCCAAGGTCTCAAGGTTTCAAAAAATTTCTCCAATTTCTGAGTTTGTATTCCTTGCTCTATACTATATAATGAAAGCACATTAAAAATACCATATAGCAGTCAGCAGAAGGATTTGTTGAATGAATCATAACCATCATCACATTGTGTTCTATTTATGGGTCTCTCTTCTACACCAACAAGAAAATCTGTATAAAAAAGGATTGTATGTTATTCCCATTGAGGGCCCTAGAGTGTTATGGCTTTAGAGACATACTGTGTGAGTTAATACCTATGTCCCTTCACTTCCTGTAAGATTGGCCAAATTTCTTAACCTCACTGTGCCTCAGTTTTCTTGTCTGTAAAACAGGAATAATAATAGTAGCCACATCATGGAGTTGTGGCTACGCCATTTATTCAATAAAAATTGAATAAAACACAGAAAATAGAAACAACTATACTTGAAACACCTTGAAAGGTATATTTGTCTCAATAGATATCACCAAAAGCATTGTTATTAATCTTTTATCCTCTCAGGATAGTGCCTGGTACAAGGCAAGACAGTCAATGAAATATGATCACAGTCATGGGAAAGATCCTTACCCTGCAGAAAACTTAACTTTTCCTCAAATTATCCCTACTGCCTTATAGCTCTAAGGACACAGAAATATTTTGTTAATCTACAAAGCAACCAAGACCAGGTTAACACTGAATAATGGCCTTTTGGAGTCCTGGATAGAAGCCATGAGGGAGACACACACAAAAAAATCTTATAGTTAGATGGAAATAAAACACGGTTTATGAATCAAGAGATTTCAGTTCCCAGAGTGGTCCTTTTTAACTGTGTGAGACATTGAGGTGAACTCATAGAACTTGATGAATGTTTGAATGAGGGAATTGAGAAAGCAAGAAATTACGATCACTCACAGTTATTCTGATCTTGGCCAACACTACTATTGCATTAGGTCTTGATTTTCCCATCTATAAAATGGGGTAGAGTATTATCAGTCTTCACTGGACTGTTCTAAGGGGTAGAGTATTATCAACCTTCTTCACTGGACTATTCAAATGTACTTCACTTGTAAGGAATAGCACTCAATGGGAAGGAATCAACATAACTGTCTAAGCTGGGGAAGCAATTGTTTTAGTGTCCAAGAAGGCAGAATCTTGTACTTCATTTTAACATGATGAGAGCTGTGTAGTAAAGTGGGGTTATACTTGTATTTTAGAAACATTTCTCTGATTATAATTTGGATAAAGATTGTAGAAAGGCAAAAGTAGCAAAACCAATAAGGGGTTATTGTACAAAACCAAATAAAAAATAATGGGGGATTGGACTAGGTTGTAGCAATGAGAAAGGAGAAAATAAATGAATATGAAATATATTTGGGTAAAATCTATAGACCCTGGTGACTGATAATGTGGGGACTGATGAAGAAAGAAGAGTCAAGGATAATTGTTAGTTATTCTGATTTACGCAAGGCAGTGCCACTTTTTAAGATGGAAAAACTAAAAAAAATCAAGGTTAAAAATAATTATTCTTTTCAGTAATTAAAACAAGACATAGAATTTCTTACCTGTTACATGATCTAATGTAGCCTTAGACATCATTATAAGGCAGTCATAGGATTTTATATAAATTATTATTGGAACTAGTCTAGAGAATAAATATGTGATATTAACTGAAATGACACAGGGAGAACTTATCAAGTCCATGTATTCACTCAACCAATATGTCAGGCACTATTCTAGGCTACAGAATCCCTGTTGTGCTACAACAGTAAAGAAAAAAGAAGGTTCTTTCTCTTAGGAAGCTGACGTTAATTAGGGGGAAATATATAACTAGCAAAAACCAACAAAACAAACAAAAACAGGAAATAATGAGATAGCAATGAGGATTCTTCAGAACATTAAGATAAGTCAATATGACAGAAAGGGACAAGGTATACTCTTGAAAGAGGTAATAGAAAGAGATGGTCTTTCTGATGGAGGAGCCATTTAAGCTGAGATCTAAAAACCAGGAGGAACCAGTATAACTCATATCAATGAAGAGAATGAGCATTCTAGGTAGAGGAAATGGCTGATGCAAAGGCCCTGTGGCAAGAAAAAGCTTATGTTGTTCCAACCAGTGGTAGTGTATGATGGGGAGAATGGCTCAAGAAACTGGAGATGTGGAAAGTTCATGTGTTGCTTGCAAACTGGGGCTTGGAGTTATAAGTATTTTATTGGAGGTATGAAGGGAGGCTATAAATGAAAGCCACTATGCTCATCTGGGAAAAAAAAAAAGTAGTTTGCGTGTTTAAATGAACCCTGGCTGCTGTTTGGCAAATGGATTATAAGGAGCCACAAGGAAAATGTGGTAAGTGTTTAGGTCTCAAGTCAAATCCATACTCTGCCTCCTACCTGCCAAAATGACTTGGGAAAGTAAATCCTCACTGACTTAGTTTCTTCATTACAAGGAGACAAATGCAATTAAGGTACATTGTACAGTCCTAGCACATAATGCATGCGTCATAAAAGGTACTATTACTTAATATTTATATCATCAAGGTCACAGAAAATGTTGGCTCAATGAATGGGGAGGGAGACATTGAAAAAGTTTTCTATTCCATTGTGTTCTTTTCATTCTTGCTGGGGAGAAATATCCACCCTTCTACCAAAACTGTATCTTTTATTCCCAGCCTGGGTAAAGTTGAAAGCAGTGGGTGGAAAACCAAGAAAGGAGGAAGGAGTGAGGAAATGCTGGTTTGTCAGAGTATACTGCATTTTAACACAACATAAATCACAGGGAACTTATTTCCTGCCCATTAGCATCACATCCTGCTCTCTAAGTAGTCTGCCCAAAACCCTAAATGTACCTAGACCATGCATACTCTTCATTTTTGCTTTCTCTTCTCTCTGCTTTTCATTGAGCCCATCTACCCACATCATGTTCCCTCCATGGAAGCCACCATGCTCCTCTGGAAAAAAACATTAAGCTCAGTTTTGCCTGTCACTGGGAAATAGTTTCAGCAATTTGGTAGTAAGATTGCTGGAGAAAAGCAAACCATGTTCTCTCCTCCCTGCCAGAATGGCTGCTGCTCTACCAAAATTAATGAAAGATTGCCATCATGTGCATAAATGCTTAAGCCAAACAAAGGTCAGGGATGCCTATCTGCTGTTGCACAACCTAATGCCAATCACAGACTCACAGAGTCCAAGGAAGGAGAGCAAATAACAGATGCAATCATTAACTCCTTTTCCAATGTCTTAGCCAGATCGCTATACAATTTTTTTAAATGTTAGTTGGTTTAAAATATTTTCCATGAGAAAATGTGAAGTCAAAACTCATCTTTTTCATAACTCACTGCTGTGTGTTGCTACATTTTTGGAAATTTAAATCTTTCTCAAAAAATTATTGTTAGGATGATCATTTTAATCCTAAAGTATTAACCCAAAATATCTGTTTGAGTAAAGGTGAAATGATACAAAATACTGAAGAGGTTTCAACTTTTAGAAAATTACAACCACTTCAGTATTTTATAATATTTATATCATTTCCTCCCACTCATAAGGAAAAATATTTTTGGTTGGTACATTTATTTTTTTAAGCACTATTTAATGAGCACCTATTATGCACTAGAGACTTCACTAGACTCCAGGGAGGAGCTATACAATGAGATAGAATGTCCTATACTCTTAGAGTTTGCATTATATTGGGGTGGGTGGGCAGAGACTTGAAGTGGGAGAGGCTGGGGATAAACAAAAATAAATAAATAAGCAATGTGAACACGGAGCCTGAGAAGTACTTTGAGGCCTCAAAGAACCCAGAGGGCAGAGTGCTCAGAAAAGGGGGCAGTCCTTCCAAGGAGGTGATAAGGACACTAAAACCAGAAGGAAGAGAATAAGTCATTCAGGTGATGGGGGGAGGGGTGGCAATGGCTGGTAGTGATAACATTATAATTAGCTAGTTATTAATAATAGGAAAGGAGCAAAGAGAAGACCAGACATTAAAAGCATATCCCCTGCAAAGCACTGGGGGAGGGATACAACAAAAAGAAGAGAGGAACACTCCCACACAATGGACTAATGGATTGTTACCAACCTGATGCTGTCCTGGATCCAGTTCCAACATGTAATGGAAACTCTGGACACTGGCTCTGATTTTAGCTACATTTCTACGGCTGGACTAAGGGAAATAGGACTTTGAAAATACAGGGATTTAATTCCACACAAATAAAAATCACTCCTTCTTCTGTGTGATTCTCAGAAAATTCCTTTTCTTTGATATAGCAAGGACTCCACCTCCAGCAACAACCAGAGGAGAGGAGGCACATTTCCCTCCATTAACAGTGGAGTGTTCTAGGCATTGAGAGTTGCAAATGCGAAGGCCCTGGCTGAGAAAGAAATGGGCATGTTTATAGATCACAAAGGAAGCCATAGATAAGGTGCCTAGAGGGAAGAAATGAATGGAAGAGTGGATTTGCAAAGCCTTAGGCGCCCCAAGAGGGTTATAGTCAAAACTAATCCATTGCCTTTGAAACAATGCATTCATTCTTGCCCACTTGAGCTTACTCTAATGGGAAAAGGACTACAAATCTAATGGGAGTTTTGCTTTCTCCTTCTTTGTGGGTTCTGTCCTATGGTTTATCAGATTTATCTAGGCAACATTTTATAAATCTCACCTAGGGCATCTGGCCTAATTTAGGCCTCAGACACATCTCACTTGGCCCATTGAAGAAGCCCAGGCTCTGGCTTCCAGCCACCTTCCTTGCCTCCTCCAACCTGAAGTTTTTCCACTGCTGCAAAGTTAGCTTGTTAAGGCACCTCTGACTAGGAAGCTCCCCAAAGCTCAAATGCTGAATACATAGTAGAAGGGCTCTCACAGTCCAATCCCAATGTACATTTTTGGCTTCACCTCCTTCATTAGTTTCCTTCAGATGCCCTAACCAAGTACCCTAGACTGGGTGGCCAAAACAACCAAAATTTACTGTCCCACAGTTCTCAAGGCCAGAAGTCTAAAATCAGGTGTTGGTTCCTGTGCCAGCCCTCTCTCCTTGGTATGTAGATGGCTGTCTTCTCCCTGTGTCTCCTTACATCACCTTCCCTCTGTGTGTGTGTCCTAAATGTCCTCTTCTTAAAAAACACAAGTAATTTTGGGTTAACACTCACCCTAATTACCTCCTTTTACCTTGATTACCTTATCTCAAGTAAAAATCAATTCTAAGGTGCTGGAGTTAGGATTTCATATACATTGAGCATTGGGCAGGGGGCGGGGAATTCAATCCATAATTCCTCCCATTTCTCATATTCATCCTATATTCTGAACCTTTTAACACCCAGTTCCCCAAATCATCTGGGACTCGACTCCACTGGGTGTTTCTTTTTCCTTTGCACATGGAATTCTCTTTATATCTTACTCAGTTTGGTGAAATCTTATTCATCAAAAACATCAACCTCAACAGTGATGACCTATGTTAAGTCCCTTACCACCCCCAATACATACAATTCTACAAGTGGAAGAAACGGCCTTATCCACTGCATTTTTGTGCCATTTGTTCACACCTGAACATTACTTGTGTTTTATTATAATAGTTTGGGGCAGGTTCATCCCCCCAAGAGAGAGATGAGCTACTCCATGCCCTGCCTGTAACAGACCCTCAGGAAGTGCTAGGTGAAACACACTGCATGGCATTGCTTTCATTCTTAATCTGTTGGTTTTCTCTTTAGAAACATTTTTGTTGGAGACCTTTGACAATGACAAATGGTATTATCAAAATAATGATGGAGACAATGTGATGGATCATGTTGTCAGACTCTGCAGTTTCTTTTATATATGAAGTATTGATCAGCTGTGTGATTGAAGGAAAATAAAAGTATTATCCATCCGATGAGTGATAGGACTAGACAACCTTGAAGCTCTCTTCCACCTCTCGCATGTTATGACAAAAATTTTCATTGGCTTTGAATAGCTCTTTAATTGCAAACCCATCCCATCCCTTACCCCATAAATGATACTTTATTACACATATTTTAAAGGTGCATTGAAACAAATAATAATCCAAATAGTGAGCCCTTGAATAAAGGTGTCCTATGATCAATTGAATCTGACTAAAGCTAATTTCAAATCTCCCTTTTTTTTTTATTAATGTGTTTTTATTGATTTCAGAGAGGATGAGAGAGGGAGAAATAGAAACATCAATGATAAGAAAGAATCATCAAATAGCTGCCTCCTTCATGTCCCCTACTGGGGATCAAGCCCACAATCCAAGCACATGCACTTGACCGGAATCAAACCCGGAACTCTTCAGTCCACAGGCTGATGGTCTCCATTGAGCCAAATCGAGTAGGGCCATGAGTTGCTTTTATTGCTTTAACCCCCCACCTATTTCACCTAGCCTCTAAGCTCTCCTCCCCTTTGACTGCTTTTAGGCTGTTCTTTATCTAAGAGTGTTTCTATTTTATTTGTTAGTATATTTTATTAATTAGATTCCACATATGAGTGAAATCATATGGAACTTGTCTTCCTATAGATATAGATATAGATATAGATATAGATATATAGGTATATAGATAATAGATATATAGAATATAAATATAGATACATATATACATGTATGTGTCTATATATGCTTACATATATAATATATAATAGATAAATTTATAAAACATTTATCCATACATATATTTATATATTATTTATTTTTATGTGACCCAGGCATGAGACAGCTCTGGCCACCATCACAGGCATCAAGCTAGGATGAACTAAGGACTGAACAGCTGCTTTGCCCCTGACTGATATAAGAGCAACACCAACAATCAGGTGTCTCCTTGCCCATTGCCAGGGCTATTTACATCTATCTCTTATATAAAAGGCCCATGGCCGTCACGCCATAACACCATCATGACCAAACGAGCAGCGGCTTTCACAGTATGCAGGGTGGAGCATGAGCTACTAGTGGTGGAGAGCTATGAGCGGCAGAGGTCTATGAGCGGCCAAGAGCAGGGCAGCAAGCTACGAGCAGCGATGGTCGGGGTGGCCAGCTGAGGCAAGCAGAAGCAAGC
>NW_006296221.1:3644112-3644406 GCF_000327345.1 Myotis davidii
GACCTGGATTGAACCATTACTTGCTGGTTCATGGTTCGACACTCAACCAGCAAGCCACATTGGCCAGACCCAAATCTCCCTCTTAAAAATGACAATGATGTCAACAGATTAAGACTTGGAAAAATGCACTGGAAAAGAAGATTGTTTAAATGTTTCAACATTTCTCCTGTGTATTTGATTATAGATAATATATATAGACAGATAAATATAGATAGATATAGATATAGATATAGATATAGATATATAGGTATATAGATAATAGATATATAGAATATAAATATAGATACATATATA
>NW_006296221.1:3644537-3664333 GCF_000327345.1 Myotis davidii
AACTAAGGACTGTACATCTGCTTTGCACCTGACTGATATAAGAGCAACACCAACAATCAGGTGTCTCCTTGCCCATTGCCAGGGCTATTTACATCTATCTCTTATATAAAAGGCCCATGGCCGTCACGCCATAACACCATCATGACCAAACGAGCAGCGGCTTTCACAGTATGCGGGGTGGAGCATGAGCTACTAGTGGTGGAGAGCTATGAGCGGCAGAGGTCTATGAGCGGCCAAGAGCAGGGCAGCAAGCTACGAGCACCGATGGTCGGGGTGGCCAGCTGAGGCAAGCAGAAGCAAGCTACTCATGCACAATTTCATGCACGCTGGGCCTCTAGTATTATATATATAAGCCTAAGAGACCAACCACCTGGCCAACAGCTATGACATGCACTGACCACCAGGGGGCAGATGCTCAACGCAGGAGCTGCCGAGCTGCAGTCACTTGGCAGCAGGTGATGCACCTGATACCCAGAACCAGAAAGGAGGGAGCCCGATTCTTGGGTGTGTCACCCGGGAACTGCCCTCTTGCAAATTGGGACCCCAATGGGGATCTCAGAAAGCCGGTTTCGGACCGATCTCCACAGGCCAGGCCAAGGGACCTTCATGAACCAGGATTCTAGTATATTATAAAATTCATGTTTTCATTCAATGCATATATAAATGCAAATAGATGTATAGATAATAATATCGCAAACAAGCTTTTCATCTAAAGAAATTACTGTTCCTACTTTATGAAAGTAGGTTCATTCAGTGAATTTATAACAAAGAAATATGTTTTTATTAGAACTGGGCATTTATATTTCTTTTAGAATACTCTAGACTTGTATTTTTCTCCCACACTAAACACACATGGTTGAGAGGGAGTAATATAGAACTCACGTCTCCACTTAATTCCTCCCTAAAGATGTTATAGCATCAAGAGTCCTGAACCTTGGAAGCCACAGTAAAACTACTGATTATAATTTTGAGATAAATTGATAGTACTTTAGGAAACATATTCTTGCAATATTTGCTCAGCAGACATTGTCTGTGATTTGGGAAGAGATCTACATTAGACTCATGAGGATTTTGCAAATGATGATTGTGATGATCAGTTTTATGTGTCAATTTGGCTGGCTCTAGCAGAGGTTATTGAATCAGACATTCATCTAGGAGTTGCTTTGAGAGTATTTGGGAGCTGGGATGAAAGTCCATAACCAGTTGACTTTAAATAAATTGTGTTAGATAATCTGGCTGGACCTGATTACAATCCCCTGAAAGACCTGAATTGCAGCTGGGGCTTCCCTGATAAAACATCAGTTCTGCCCGGGGACAGAAGCTTCACCAGATCCCATGAATTCCAGCTGGCCTTCCCTGATGACCAGCCCTATGGATTTTGGACTTGCCTAGACAGTCCCCACAACTGCATAAGCCAATTCATTGCAGTAAATCTTTTAATATTGTCAACATAGGAAACACCCAAACCTGTACAGAACTTTTGAGTTTACTTAAGCCAAAATGAGGACAAATGCCAGAAACCACGATCCCAAATGCTCCCTTGAGGGTGGTTACACCTTTAGGGGTCTGGAAAAGATAATTATTCTGGCAATTCAAAGGTGTTAACCTTCATGCACAATAACAATGGACAGGGCTGGTTTAAACCTTTTACTAAAGACATTACAGACCTGAGGCATGGCTACTCTCCATAACCTGCCCAGTTAGGAATTTATGATGAAATCACTCACCCTGTGAGGTTCCTTTTGGTTAGATTTATTACAGTACCTTCCTTTTTTTATCCACAGTGTGTATCTCCTACTGGTTCTGCTTTTCTAAGCAATGATTGTCACCAATGTGATGTTTTCTGTGCCCATCACCTTTTCTTTTGCCATTTTTGATCAACAGCCTCTTAAGGGCAAGGAGCAACTCTTATTCATCTCCACGTTCTCCAGTATCTATTGGACATGGTAGAGTTGAGCTCAGCAAATGTGCACTAAATGAAATAATTAATAAATACAGGCCAAAACCCATTGCAATGGCACATTGAAATAGGTTTTCTGTGTGTGTGCTTCTGAGTGGTTTTCATAATAACATACTGAGGTCATATTTTTGCAGTTTTGCTGATAAAGAAAAATAATTCTATTTTTCTCTATCATTATGTGTAATGAAAGAAAGTGTAAAAGCACTATAAATGCAAGCCTTGGCTAATTATTACGGAAATTACATGGAACCAGAACAACAAACAAAATAGTTTCAAGAGTAACAACACTGTGGCATTTTATATAACTATAGCAATGAAAGGAAAAAATGCTACTAGCCGCCTGTTTTATCTCAACTCCCCAGGCTCCCCCTCCCCAGGCTTCCCCCCACCTCGCTAGAGACGCCAGGGATGGGGAACAAAGGGAGTGCAGGCCTTGAGGCTGCCCTCGGAGATAGCCCCCTCTCACAAGCGGCAGGCTGAGTAAACAGAGCGCCAATCTACCATTAAGATAACAGGTCGTAAAATGCCCTACTGAGATACACAACAGGGTCCTTGGAATCTCTTTGTTTCCCTCTTACCCTCCTGCATGCAGCCCCTCCCTGATGTGTGATTTTTGCCTATAAATATCTGAAAGACTTGTTCCCCGGGGCCCAACTCCGCTCCTGCGTGAGTTTCGAGTTGAGCCCCAGCGCGCTGGAATAAAAACCTCTTGCGGTTTGCATCAAGTAACGTCTCCTGCGGTTGATTGGGGTCGCTGCCAGTCTGCAGGACAGAGTGAGGGTCCCTTTTCAGGGGTCTCACACATTTTTAACACAAAGGTTCTTTGCCAGCCTTATGATAAAACCCCATAATTTTGCAAATGAGGAGACTAACTTTTTAAACCATTTTTATCACATTCTAAAATGCAGGTGTATGTATCATAAGGGAAAAAACGTGAGTTTCAATAGGGCTGTATTGTAAGGAAAGAAAAACACAACAGTATAATTTTCATTGAGTGTATGTATGATAGATGTTACCCTGGATCGTCTGCATTCCCAACAAATATGTTCCTCCCTCCACAGTAGGTCAAGTGATTATGATGAAGTGAAAAAGGGTTATGAATGTACAGAGGATGTGTATGTGTGGGGGTGGAGAAGGGGGAAGATAAATAAATTTACTTGTTCAAGAGAAGAGAAATGAGGAAAATAACTCACAGTAGAGTTCTACTAGATGCCAGCCTCAGTGATATAGAGAGATAATGAAGTGAGTTATACATCTTATATCATTTAATCTTTACAATCCAGGGAGATAGGTTTTGTTATCAATATTTTACAGAGGAGGCTTGGACAGGTTGAGTAATTGGGTCAATAACTAGTTAGTCAAAGAGGCAGGATCTGAATTCAGGGCTGACTCGAAGGTTGGTGTTGCTTTTCACTACATAAATGCTTTCCTTGCATTTTTATCACACTTTTACCAGATAAACTCTTTAATATATGTCTGGATTTTGGATTATAAATAATCAGACCTATTCCCTACATCCATCTCTTCAGAAAGGAGCAGTAAAGTTAGATAGATGGAGGACAAGTATTCTCTTTATTGTAGGTAAAAGTGGAAGGGAGAAGCCATCTTCCATGTGCAGCCTTGTTAGGGATTCCCAATAATGTCTCCCAAATCTAGACCTTGGAAAGAACCACCTGAAGAAGAATGTAGACTTGTAGATCACACAGTTACTCAGAACATTTTGACTTTGGAGAGAAGAAAACATCATAATTTACAGACACAATATATGGACACCAGAAAGGGATTCTGCACACCACAAAAATATCCCTTTCTCAAAAGTAGTATTGATAACTTTTACCCAGAAGACCATAGAACTTTATCAGTAAAAATGGAAATGGTTATTTATATCATTAGGACATTGATATAGTCTTAAGAAGTACAAAACACTAAAAAATAATTTTTTAAATATTAAATATAGTTCACTCATCAATCCCCCTCACTGCTCATCCTTAATGCATTCAAATTCTGCTCTGATGATTATACTGCGCCAGCTGGCACGGCTTCCGAGTAGCAGCAACTGAGATATTCTTTAAAAATAGATTTTCTTTCATTGGATTCAAAAACAGTTTAATTCTATCTGAAACATAATTGTAGTGATACAAATCATAAAATAGTAGCTTTTAAAATAAAGTTAAAAATGGAGGTGCTTGCATAATTAATGCCCTGTGCCCCAGAGACCGCATCATACTTTCCAGTCACCACCTGCCCTGATGCAGGCAGATGCTGTAATTGCTGAAGAAGGAACAACTGGAAGAGACTCTACAATGCATGTGTGAACACCAATCAATCATAGAGATCCCCATTGGTTCTCTAGTGAGAGGGCCAAAAGCCCTGTAGATATCCCAACATGGTTGAGGACATAGTCTACATCTTTTCTATCAAACATTTAATCAGTAAGAACATACTAAGTAACGTCCCCCTTCACTCACTTTTACCCATTGTATTCAAGACCCAACTCAAATGTTATTCCTTGGACAAAGCTAAGCCTGATTCCCTCAGCTGCAATTACTAACTGGCTCCTCAGAACAATTATGACATCATCCTTTGGCTATTATAGCATCAACATTGTTTTAAATAGAGACTCTCTCCTTGTTCTCAAAATGTGTCCCTCAAACCAGCAGCATCAACATCACCTGAGAGCTTGTTGGAGATGCGGGACTGCAGACCCAACCAGACCTCCAGGGTGACAAGATGCTCAGGAGCTCTGTCTAGAGTAGACATTGATGTTTGAGAAGCAGAGCACTTCGTCTTGTTCTTAAGAAATGCCTTGGAAAGGACCAACCTCAATATATCATTTTAAATAGATAAGTGCTTCTTTTAACTCTGAGGACCTAGCCAAGTCACATTAAAAATGAGCAAATTTTTCCATATTGGGGAATACCCTTTGCTTTTGAGTGGTAAGAATTAAATGAGACAATTACACAAAAAGCGCTTATCCAAGGTCATTACATTTAAAGCACTTTTAGAATGGCTCTTACATAGTTGGCTTATTAAATGTTAGTTAATACCGTCATTATCTGGACTGTTATGCCAATTGGTTTCTTTAACAATACGGGCATGATCTCAGAGTGTTGGTCAATGTATCCCAGTGTAACTTGGATGAATTTCACTCCCATTGTAGAGCAGAGAAATGACACTTTTGTAGAGCAATTATTTTTAAAAAGTACTCTTTTTAATATTTTCTCTTGCAAAAGATGAGCCTTCATGTGCAGAATACAATTATTATGATGACCTTATAGAACATATCTTAAGCAGCCACTGAATAGCTGAGAAAATTCCAAGCCCACAGAAGATATACATTCTATTCTGCATAGTACTTAAGAATGAAATTTAGGGGTCTGGGTGGGGTGAGGGGAATCTTCTTTTGACTAAAATAAATTCCAATTTTCAGCCCTTTCCTCATCAATCTTGCTTTCTAAAATTTCATTAAAAGAAGATACCAAAAATAAAACTGTGTTAAAAACGTAGACATTTTAATTTTTGAACTGATACTTGAAGGACCTATATAAAAATGAAGTGCATGGTTTAATTGTCCCTTTATCAGATTGGGGGTGGGGTGCGTGATAAGATTCCTTTCAGCAGCCTATTGACTCCTTCAACCTTGCCTCTTGAAACCTATCTGAACACAGGAGCTGATACTGCAGGTTTTATATTTATAATGATTAATTAATTCTGCACTAAGCAATGTTCTTGACTGCAAGAACAAAATCCACTTTAGAAAGCCTAAATGACAGCTTGCCTAAAATAATTAACACCCATACTGATGGAATTGAAATGTTCTCACTCTACACAGGCAGACTTCAGTAATTTAATTACTACCATTTCTAATTGTTCTAGAATTATAACAATATTAAGGGGAGGTTGATAAAGCAATGGTGTAGATGAAAAAGTCAAGCAAGAAATATAAAATGAGCAAACGAAATTTCAATGTGAATACACCTAAAATTAGTACATAAAACCCAGGCACAAACACATATTTTCGTTCATTGATCACAAAGATAAAAATGGAGCTGATTATGGCCCAGGATTGGGGAGGATGCTCTTGGAACACCACTGTGACTCTCTGGAACTATTAAACACTCCAGTGAAGTATTTTATAACTGTGGCTTCTGAGTGTCAGAGGTTTAGCATCTTCTAAAAACTCCTTGGCCCTAGCTGTCAACTTTAACTATTACCTTCTTCACTGTGAAACTTAAAATCTCCAAATTTAAGAGTTCTGGCATCTGGTTCATGTGACATAAGTAAATAAAAGAAGCAGAAGCATGTGTTATTGTCTCCTGCCTTTTCCCATGAGTTTCTGAGTAAAGTTCACGAAATTACCTTCCAAGTGAGAGCTCTTAACCAAAGCAAACTCAGCCCAATGCCTGTCAGATTACGTCTCTATAAAGTGACAGCTTTGCTGATACAAGACTTTCATGGCATCCTCGCAGTTTTCATTCTCCAAGCTCCCTGTTTTGTGTTCCCTAAATATCTGGTAAATGAATTCTAAAAACTTCCTTCTTCCCCCTTGGAAGACCAACTACCTTTTAATTTTGTTTTTCTTATAAAAGGATAAAAGCAACCAAGTTTCTGCTTTGAGTGAACAGATCATTTTTAAAGGCAAAATAAGTTAGACTCTTGTTTTCTTTGAGACTTTGCAAGTGTGGTCTAAAATGTCATTGACAGGATTAATTCATAAAGTCTTCGATCCATTTTCCTTTGTTTTGTTATGCTTGCTGTGGCTATCAAATGCAATGCCTTCTATAACTTGGAGAATCATCCATGTGGACAGAGAAAGTGTCTAAACCTACACTATCCGATGTGGTAGCCACTGGCCATGTGTTTCAACATGTGGATTTCAGCACTTGGAATGTGGCCAGTCTCAATTGAGATATGCTGTAATACATGGTAGATGCATACTAGATCTCAAAGACCAAGCAAAGGGAAAGAAATGTAAACCACCTTATTTGTATTTTTATATTTGTTACACATTTAAGTAAAAATATTTTAGATATATTGAGTTGAATATATTATGAAAATCAATTTATCTGGTTTTATTTTACTTTTTTTTACTGTGACAATTAGAAAATTTTAAATCATGCAACTGTGCCATATTTTTGGCTCAAGTTCTATTTCCATTGGACAGTGCTGGCCTGCACAGAGCTAAACATGAACAATTTATAGAATAGCCACTTGTATGCTATTGGTGTGGAAAGAGGCTGGGCTTTGGAATCTGAGAATTACAGTTTATATTATTTTTCTGGGATTTTATTTTATAAATATAAAGCAGAATACTCACCACTCAGAGTTATTTCAACAACTGAATAAACTAAGAAAGGGCCAAAGCGGGTGCCTGGCAATGTCGCAAGAGAAAGAGCGTAGGCAACTAGCTAGACAGAATGACATATTTGAGTGCACTCCTCTTCCCAGTGGAATGGTTGTGGGTAGGTAACCTCTCAGCCTCAATTTTTTCACCCAGAAAGTGAAAGTGATGATCCAGCCTTCCAAGGTCATCGTGGTGACAGCATAGTGCTCAACAGTAGGACCATTATTCATGCATTCTCAATTAGTATTAATTGTATTCCCTTTCCTTTCTACCATTTACTGCTTACCAGGTGCCAGGGGTTATGTTGAAAATTTTCAGGTACATTTTACCATCTAATCCTCACCACCACAACAATAATAACGCCTACAGCTCATAAAGATTTGACCAGCCCTGAGCCAAGTGCCTTATCTGTGTCCTCTTACAATGTCATGGCAAAGAATGCACTCTGGTGAGGGAACTGAGATGCCAGCGGATGTGGAACCTGAGGCTCAAGGAGGCTTAGTAGCTGCCCAAGCTCACACAATTAGCAAAAATCAGAATTGAGAGTCAAATCCATTCCTTCCAAAGTCATCTCTTAATCCCCACAACACAGAATCTGTCTGCACCAATTGTCCCTTCACGGTTTATCTGTCCCTACCTTCCTTCCTTTTCTGTCTGTCCTTCCTTCTCCCCATGCTATTTTTGCTACTTTTAGGTCTCCTTTTCCTTTATTCTCTCTTCTCTGCAACCCCTTTCAAGATGCCAACATACATGGGCTAATAAGTTTCTTCTCCCAGCAATGTCTAGTCCCCTGGACTGTTCCATTTTTTTGTAAGCATCTCTACCAAAATTGTCTGTGTTGTGTTTGAACTCCTAGCTGCGAACTAAGGTCTGTTTGTTTCTCTTCCAGTCCCTGCTCCTCTAACATATTGACCAGTGGTCCAGTGCTGGCACGGGTGCCTCTTCAGAGAGGCAGGTAAGGACTGTCAGGTGTCACGGTGAGACACAGTCATCACACATGACTATGAGATTCCAAACTGACAAGAATGTACATGGTGTCACATTGGAAATCATAGAATTCAGTACTAATGTCATTTTGGACATAATTTAGTTAAGATCTCTATAATTTACGGGAAAGGGAATTTTATTCCAGTGAGACTTGGACCTCATTTTGATTTTCACGCAGCTGTTTAGCCATTAAGGTTTAGATTCAGTGTTCTTTGTCCTATATGAGTCTATACTCGAAACCTTTTCATCTTTAATGAACAACTAAAAGTCTATACCAGGGGTCCTCAAACTACGGCCTGCAGGCCACATGCAGATACAAATATTGTATTTATTCCCATTTTGTTTTTTTACTTCAAAATAAGATATGTGCAGTGTGCATAGGAATTTGTTCATAGTTTTTTTTTTTAAACTATAGTCCGGCCCTCCAACGGTCTGAGGGGCACCGAACTGGCCCCCTGTTTAAAAAGTTTGAGGACCCCTGGTCTATATTGTTAAATACAAAGTTTTATTTGAGAAAAGAAAATTCAGGGAACAATATTAAAAATGTTTGTGGCTGGCCCTGGCCAGTGTGGCTCAGTTGGCTGGAGCATTGTCCCTTATACCAAAAGGTTGCTGGTTCAATTCCTAGTCAGGGCACATACCTAAGTTTCAGGTTAGGGGAAGCAACAGGTCAATGTTCTTTTTCACATAGATTTTTCTCTCTGTCTCTTCACTTCTCTCTAAAAATCAATAAGCATATCCTCCAGTGAGGATTTCAAAAAAATTGTGGCTGAATCCCATTATGAATTTTTCAAACTGCTTACACACACACACACACACACACACAATTTGGTACATTCCAAAACTATGGTACCACTTTTATGTCTATTAACAGTGTTTGGTTGTATTTATTTAAAAACCTTTGCCTGTACTGTGGTATTCTAAATAAAAGTTTTTAAATCTTTGCTAATTTAAAAATAATAATAATAAACTTTAGTATAAATCCATGGTCAGCAAACAGCGGCTCGCAAGCCACATGAGGCTCTTTGGCCCCTTGAGTGTGGCTCTTCCACAAAATACCATGTGCAGGCACGCACGTCCAGTGCGATTGAAACTTCGTGGCCCATGCACAGAAGTTGGTATTTTGTGGAAGAGCCACACTCAAGGGGCTGAAGAGCCACGTGTGGCTCGTGAGCCGCGGTTTGCCAAGCTGCAGTTTGCCAACCACTGGAGATGAAAGCAACTTGCCTTATACCCCACGCTTGACCTTTCAGCATTCAATGAAAGACTAGATGCTTAGTTCCCAGGCTGCAAATCCAACCTGCATAGTGTACAAGTCGAAACAAAGATACCATGCTGTTTGGCTAACTGCTGGGTTCAAACGCTGACTCTTCCCCTTGTGGTTATGTGACTTAAGGCAAATTTCTAAGTCTGCTATGCCTCAGTTTCTTGAGCTGTGAAATAGGAATAATAATAACAATATGAATAATATCTATGTCCTAGGGTTGAGCTGAGGACTAAAGGACTCAGACATAACACACTCAGAATAAGCCGATGTAATCAGCATGGTTTTGTTTGTTTGATTGTGTTTTTTTTAATCCTTACTGGAGGATATATTTTCATTGATTTTTAGAGAGATTGAAAGAGAGAGGGAAAGACAGAGAGAAATATTGATGTGAGAGAAGCACATGCATTGGTTACTTCCTGCACAAGCCCTACCAGGGCCCGGGCTGAAGAGGAGCCTGCAACCCAGGTATGTGCCCTAGACTGGAATCAAACCCAGGACCCTTTGGTCCACAGGCTGACTCTCAATTCACTGAGCCAAACTAGGGTTTAATTGTTATCAATTCTTATCATTACCCTTCTAAAACTAATACTCTCAATTTGCAGATGAGAAAATCAAGGCACAGAGAAACGTACCTTGTCAGTCAGAGACTCCAGAACCATAGCAGCCCAAGCTCTTCACTGCCTTCCTTTCCACCTGCTATGGGTGTGCAACAAAAATTCAAGTCTGCAGATTACAGATCAAGAGTGTGGTAAAATCCTTATTTGAGCCTTCTGCTTGATTATCTCAAGCTTTCCCACTATAGAGTTGCAAGTAATAGTAAGCAAAGAACACTGTGCATCACAGCCTCTATCAGGGCCCTCTGCAAAGATGTCATTAATAAAATTAAATAAGCAGCGCTCCATCCTTTCAACCCCTGGAATCCCAGTGGCCATTCCTCTCTGACTTTTGTCTTGTTAACCCCCCAGCACTAATACTGCCTTCATCTCCCACTTCTCCACTGATAGCTGCCCTTTATTTTCCTCTTTTGCACTCAATTCTATCATATAACTGACAATCAAAGCTCTGAAGCAGAAAACTTGGGCAGTGCAGCTCTCCCCCTAGTGGTGATGCAGGGAATATCCTAAAATTGCCTGGGTTATAAATGAATTCATTTTGTTAAAACCTACTGAATTTGAAAGTTATTACAAATAGAAGAAGCAGACCAGTATGGAATGTCAAATGATGAGGATGAACTAAATTTCTGATCCCCACTAAAACTTAGAGGCTTCAGTCATCAGGAGGATGAGTGGCACTAACAAAATGGAGTAAGAGGAGAGCAAGCAAACCCAAATTTACAAGGGAGGTTCTTGTGGTGCATTCTAAGTCCTGGAAGCAAAGAAGAGCAAGTTGTGTTGGGAGTGGGGGTAGGCAATACAGGAAGGCCAGTGAGGCTAGAATGCAAAGAAAGAGAACTAGCAGGGCCAGCACATGCGACTTCTTCTAGAAAAATTTGAAGATTGTTGGGTTTTTTGTTTTGTTTTGTTTTTGTCTAAAAGCAATGGGAACAATTAAAGGCCTTTAATCAAGGAAGTGACATGATCAGACTAAGATTTTTAGCAGATCCCTCAAATCGTATCTAGTTATGCCATGTTAGAGGTAAAGTCAGTGGTTTTCTTTTCCCAATTCAGTGGTTTTTGTTTTCCACATTAACCTTATTGTATATTCCTGGACATGGATGAGACTAAACCAATAGCAGTGGAGATCTGCTCTCTTAACAGAGACAGGAAGAGAGATCCTGTGACTGGGAAGGGAGGAATATTTCTAACTTGCATTCCCTAGTGGGTGGATGTCAGCTCCATCTGGAAATGAATAAACTGACATATCCAAATAACATGTTTAATAATTCCTTAGCTCTTTTCCTCTCTGTGAAGGGAAAAACAATAAGTGCTTCTGTGTGGTTATAATACATTTACCTGTCCGTTTACTCATTCGTGGTGTGGGAGTCCCAGAGAAGCCTGGAAGATAATGTTTCCAAAACTCTAACCATCCTTTATGCCAGGGATGGGGAACGTCTGGCCCTCAGGCCATAGAAGGCCCACAAAATCATTTAGTCTGGCCCTACCAAGGCAACGGCAGGTTCAAAATTTAATACATCTAACAGCTTTTTTCATCGCAGCATAAATTTATATTAAGTGAATTATATTCAGCAAATGATGTTATAAATATCCAATGGCCCTTGGCAGGAAAAAAGGTACCCCACCCCTCCAGTAGATATCCAGCTAGGACCTGAGGCCTCCCCATAGCCATGTGAGTGAGCTGGGCACTGCATATTCTCAGACCTTTTGTTAAAACCTACTGAATTTGAATTCAATGGCCATGGGAATGAACCCAGAAGGGAGCCTCCTCCACTGAGCATTGAGATGACTGCAACCCCAAAAGACACGTTAACCACAGTCTTGTGAGAGATCCCAAGTGAGGGGATTCCAGCTAATCGATTCTCAAGTTCCTATGGCTCAGACACTGAGAGATAATGAGTGTGTGTGTGTGTGTGTGTGTGTGTGTGTGTGTGTGTGTGTGTGTGTTTTAAGCCACTAAGTTCGGGGATAATGTGTCAAACAGAAATGGATTACTAATGCACTGATGTAGGACACTTGGTAGTTGCTCAATAAATATTCTTTCAGTAACCAAGTAACTATCTTCTGACTCTTTACCAACAGTTAAGACATGAAATTCGAGATTTATAAAAGCAGCTTCTTTTAGTTTACTCTGCATTCTAACACTACAGGAAAATAAGTGTATAAATCAGATTCCTTATTTAATTAACAGCTTTTTTATGAAACAATGTGTCAGAAAGTGAATATGATATAATCCCTAATTCCAAAATGGACCTTCCAATCTAGAAGGAACATATCTTCCTATCACTCATGGCTGTCTTCATGTAGAATTCTGGGTGAAAGAGAACTTCATAAATCTGATAATTATTTTGAAGAAGTATTGAGGCAGAAAAATCTGTATATAATTCCTGGCTCTCCACTGACTAATGAAGACATCTGGAGGAAGCAAATGAATCTCTTCAAGTCCTCAATTTCTTCAATAGTAAAATAAGCATCATGATACCTACCTTGTTAAGGTTTTATATGGTCTCACCCCTGGGTTCATAATTACTAATCTAAATATTAATAGTATCATTTCACATCCTTCCAAAAACAGGATCATTAAATGGGAAAACAACAGAGGAGGTCAACTACCAGGATCCCACAGAAAAGCAAGTGACTGGTGTTAAAAGGGTGGAACCCTACAGGCAGGAATTCCTGACTGAGCATGACAAGAGCCAAGCCTGTAACATCAACTGGGGTAGGCTTAGCTCTCAGACTTCCCACATCCCCCAAATACATGTGGAAGCAGGAATCAGTGACAACCTGAGAAAAATAAACTTAAAACAGCCCCACCCTCAAAGATGGTGGTGCCCACTGCCAAAAGATGGCCAGCAGGGGAAGGCAGTTGTGGGCAATCAGGCCAGTAGGGAAGGGCACTTGGGGGCAACCAGGCTGGCAGGGGAGAGCAGTTAGGGGCAACCAGGCCAGCAGGGGAGGGTAGTTGGGGGAGACCGGGCCAGCAGGGGAGCAGTTAGGCATCAATCAGGCTGGCAGGGGAGTGGTTAGGGACTGATCAGGCTGGCAGGCAGAAGCGGTTAGGGGCAATCAGGCAGGCAGACAGGTGAGTGGTTGGGAGCCAGCAGTCCCAGATTGTGAGAGGTATGTCAGACATCCTCCAAGGGGTCCCAGATTGGAGAGGGTGCAGGCTGGGCTGAGGGACACCTCCCTTCCGTGCACGAATTTCATGCACCAGGCCTCTAGTATAGAAATATATGACTAAAAGGGGCTTCACAAATCCAGAGTTTAAATGTAAAACCTGTAACAGGAGTCTTTAAAAGACAAAATGAGTGTAGCAAAGTTTCTGTGTGTCTTTCAGTTTCTGGGTGCCCATTCACCCTTAGTTTATACATAATTCTAACCACAGTGGAAATGGGCTTTTTCAGTCCTCCCTCAATTAGGCTCAGACAATTGCATAGTCAGACAATCTTCAAAGTAATGGGAAACATAGAAAGAAGACAAATGATAACAAATGAGACTAAAATCTAAAAAAAAAGAAAGCAATCTGAAACCATTTGGAGATGAGGAAGGAAGTCCTATATATTCCAATGGCATCCATGTATGCATCACAATTTTATAGACTACTTCCAAAGATGCCAAACATTATGTTTAGCATTTTATCTCCCTAAACTTGAAAGTGTCATAACTTTAAAAAATTTACTGTGAGGATAAGAACACATATGTAATACTTTAATCAATTATATAATTTAAAAATATGGAACCCCCAGACAGGGAACTTCGCTCACTCCCCATATGTCTCCCCACTTCACTTTCCACCTTCGTGGGCAGTGGGAGAATCAACGTTTTCTCTCATTAATTCGGAAAAGCACATCCTGTCACCCGCTGCCCAGCAGGAGTGGACTAGGCCCCAAGCAAGCAAGGCTCAGTCAGGGCAGCCTTCACTCACGGGTGCCGGCACCCAAAGTGCACATTCCTCCTCTGCAGTCGCTCCAACTATCCCACTGTTTCACTGAAAGGATGGAATTCCTTTCCACCTCTGGGTTCTTGATCTTGAACGCTGACCTAAGGCACCTCAGCAAGGGCTGCCTGCGCCCACCAGGTGTGTCTGTGTGCACCTGCTCCTGCCTCAGCACCTGCATTAGCCCCACAGAGGTGATCTCCTCGCTGCACTGGCCTCCTGCGGGAACAGGGAGTCACCACTCCGCCCTCTCACTGTCATCTCACAGGCACCCACCCTCAGCACCCAGAACACCCAGACACTCTCCAAAGGACATGAGTGTGTCAGAGGGGATATATGTGCATCCTGTGGGGGTGTTAGGCATGCTGGGGTTGATGGAAGTGCAGCGGAGGGGCAGGGGGAACTTGTACATGCCTTGGTCTGCGACTGTTGCAGGCGCGCGAGGGTGACAGTGTGCTGGGGGATGATCACACGCAAGGAGGGGAGGAGAGGATGTGCACACCGGAGGTCTGTGGCTTTGCAGATCCACAGACCCCTATTGTGCAGCCAGGAGGATGTCAATCTGGCCCATCAAGGTGGCTGTGCCTGTGATCCTACACCTTCTGGGCCAGGAGGCGGGACTTGTGCAGCCACTCCTCGGTGCTGATGGCCTGCAGACACTACAGCTCAGCCTGTAGGCTCTGCTTGGTGTGCTCACAGCTGCCACTGCAGCTATGTGGAGAGTACAGCTTGCCCTCCGGCAGCCTGCCTCCCTTGTCCAGAGGCTCTCTTTGCGCTGCCCACAGGCCCAGGGAGGCCTAGGCAGGTTGGGAAGCCAGTGCACACTGCTCACTTGCCCAGAGTGACTGTGGCTGGGCGGAAGCCAGGTGTCCTGCCCTTCCCAACCCCGGCCTCTCCGCCTCTGTGTACGCTGCCACCCTGCCTCGCCGGGTCACGGATCTGGGTCCCGGGTCCCTTGGGCAGCCACTCACACTGCTGGCCCCGCCTCGCCAGGTCACGGATCCGGGTCCCTGGTCCCATGGGCAACCTCGCATGCTGCCGGCCCACCTCGCCGGGTCACAGATCCGGGCCCAGTTCCATGGGCAGTGTCGCGCGCTGCTGGCCCCGCCTTCAGTATGCAAATTAGCCAATGGGAGGCGTAGCGAAGGTACAGTCAATTACCATGTTTGTCTATTATTAGATTAGATATATGAAAAAAAATTATTGTGATTTGGCATTAAAAATTTCATGTGATGTCACAGTTCAGTCATCCATTGAGTTCAAATATAGAGTCCACTTAGTGACAGGAGGAAAGTAAAATATTACGTTAATGGATACAAAGGGACCACAGTGTGAAGTAGGCCCTGACCTTTTATGCTAACACCCAGAAAGCTGGGCATGCCTGGCTCTGCTTGTCCCTTGGGACTGTCATACAGGGGGTTCTGCAACTGACTATGTGGCCACTTGAGAAAGGAGCTTCAGACTGAAGAACCTGGGTTTTTTTTTCTGTGCAGAGAGAGAGAGAGATGAGAAACAGAGCACACCTGGGGGGCTTCTTACAGTCTCACACTGTACTTTCCTAGTATAGACAGGGTCCCTGGGTCAATTTGCCCTTGTTGTCAATTGTCCCATTTGCAAGGCTTTAACCCAAGAGTTACTTTCCTACCTAATATTTTTCTCCCCATGGGGTTCCTTAAGGGTTCACACTGTGTGGAAACCTTCTGTGCTGAGTAATCTTCACCTGCTTCTACAGATCCCCTCCATGCTGTCCGGGTCCCCTGGAGGCTGACCTCTAAATCCTGCCTAGATAGGCCCCCTTGTCCTCGGGCCTCTGGGTAGGGTAGGCTGAGAGACAGCAGTGAGGAGTACTGAGTGGAAAGAGAGGAAGATTGGCATTTCTATGCCCCTAGTTTCCTCTTTGTAAACCAATTGTTAGAACTGGTTTCCTTCCTTCCTTCCTTCCTTCCTTCCTTCCTTCCTTCCTTCCTTCCTTCCTTCCTTCCTTCCTCCTCTCTTTCTCTATCAACTGTATCTGCATGTGGTAAAAACCCCTTTTACTTGACCTGTTGAATGAGTTCTGACAAAGGTACATACCTGTGTAGCCATCACCTCAGTCAAGGAAGAAAACATGCCCTCACCACAAACATCCCTAGTCTCCTTTGCAATGCCCCCACCTTCGCAGCCTGGAAACCACTGATCTGATTTCCACCTTATAAATGTTTCACCTTAATTAGAATTTAAAGAAACAGAATCAGAGTATGCACTCTTGTGTTCAACATAATTATTTTCAGATTTATCTATGTTATTGAGTATCAATAGTTCATTACTACTTATTGCTTTGTAGTAATCCATCCAATGCCTATTGCAATAAAGACAATGTCTACTTTCAGACAGGCCTCTCCCCAGTTCCACCACCCTTGCAGGTTTCCCTTAGGGCTGCTGCCATCTTTGCAAATAGCCCCTTGAGGGGGCTCTTGTCAATGTTCCCTCCTGGATATGCCCTCTGTCTTCTACTGGGCCTCTAACTGAACCACCATCACTGAGAAACACTGTGTTAAAAGAATATATAAACTTTCTGTCCTCTAAAATAGTGAGCATTTTTACAGGTATTGTTCTACCATCCTTCATTATGTCCATCTATGGCAAAGAAAGGTAGATAGCCTTTCTTTTCTTTTCTTTTCTTTTATTTCCTTTTCTTTTCTTTTCTTTTTATATTTTAGAGAAAGAGAGGAAGGAAGAGAGAGAGAAACATCTATTTGTTGTTCCATTTATTCGTGCATTCATTGGTTGATTATTATATATGCCCTAACAGGAGATCAAACCTGCAACCTTGGTGTGTTGAGACTATGGTCTAACCAACTGAGCTACCTGGCCAGGAGATAGCAGACTGAGTTCACTGCACAGAGGAATTTTGAGATATCTAGCTCTGTGCCTGGGTAGGTTGTAAAATAGCATGCAGAAAAAAGATAGGTGCAGGAGAAATTCAAGGTTTGAATTTCTGAACCTTCATTGCCCCTTTAATTATTTAAAAATGCTCTATTTCTTCAGATTGAAAAAAAATATGTGTGTTAAATAACTATTTTGAAAATGCATAAAAATGTAAACAACAAAAAAACTACCATCTATCTTCTAGAGATAAACATATTTCTTTCTAGTTTTCTTTTCTGGTGATCCATATGTAGCTGTCCCAAATAAAATTAGATTCCCAGAGAAGTTTTGTTTCTTGCATTTTTACACCTGTTGACTGCAGCATTTCCATTATTAAATATTATTTGTAGACATTATTTTTAATGGCCATATAAATCTTACTTTGGATAACACACCTGTTCAACTGTCCCCACCCCATTGTTTGTGACCCATTGCTTCTAACAGGATTTTGAACTTTGCAGAGAGTAAGTCAAGTTTCCATTCATTCATTGGCCAATTATGATGGTACTAGAAGCCCAGTGCGTGAAATTCATGCACGGGTAGAGTCCCTAGCCCTGGCCAGCAATCAGGGCCAATCAGGTTCCCCACCTCCCTGCTTCCCCGCTTCCTCCTTATCTCGCCACCCACGTGCCACCACCACATGGTTCCTTGCTTCCCCACCCCCCTGGCTCCTCCTTCCCTCCTTCCCTCAGCACCCTGCCACTGCCGCTGGTCACCTGCAATGTTCCGCGCCGCCCCCTGGTGGTCAGTACACGGACTTTTTAAAGACTAAATAGCAAAGATCACCTAGAACTTCAACACAATTTTCTTCAATTTCATATTTTGGTTCAAATATTGAACATCTGCCAAAATACAAGTGCCCCGCCGCCACTGGTCACCCACCATGTTCCACACTGCCCAATGGTTGTCAGCGCACATCATAGCAAGTGATCGAACTCCCGTTCTCCCGGACGAACTCCTGGGGAACACTTTGCATATTAGCCTTGTATATAGATAGATAGATAGATAGATAGATAGATAGATAGATAGATGATAGATAGATGATAGATATATAGATAGATAGACAGATAGATTCTTTGATATTTGGGACTAGCCTGGCTCCTAAATGGAATTTAAAATCAAGGTATTTAACGATGGAGAGAAAGGGGTTTAACAGCTAATCAAGGCATTTGGAGAATAGTCACTTGGCCTAACAAGGAAAATAATGGGGTTCTTGGTCCCCACCTCCAGGTAACTTCTAAGCCAGCCCTGCTAAGGATCAATTAAGATGAGAAAGATCAGGGAACTTGGTAGGAAGTCCATAATCCCTGTAGTAACATATGTCAACCAGTGCCATTTTAGCTGTTCTGAGTGACTGCCTTGTTATTTCAAAGAGTTTTAAGGGTAGTATTTGTCAACAGCGTATCACGGACTTCAAAGTAATTAACTTTGCATCCAAAAATAAACTTAATTGTTTAACCACCTGTGTATTAGGCACCATGAGAGGGATGTACCACTTTTTTGGAAAAAAATCTTGTTCCTTCAGTCTCTCCATTTATTTCTTCATTTCTTCAGGAACCATTATTGTCTTGTAAGGTGGCCCACCTCTCCCATTATCTCCTAAGTACCGGTTAGGCTGGGGAGCAAACAGTTATATTGATATATGAAGTTAGAGGCAGATGCCAAGCTAATTGATCTGAGTAGGTTAAATGGGAGAAAATACTTCCAAGAATCAATAGAGATGCTAATTCGGCTAATTGTTGGATAGTGTTTCTTTTTTAAGTGAGTGATTTTCCCAATTACTGTTTATCATGTTGATTTTTTTTTTACCCTGGGTTTATCAGTTTTAACTTTACTAAACCTTCTGTGTTATTGGTTTCCAATGTGGGTTTGTCCCAAGGTTTTTATTGCCAACCTGGTAACAGGTAGTCTTCCTGGATCTGCTAATCTTACAGAGCAAAACCTAGGCTTGGCCTTTTCCCAAGACAGTCCCAGCAGAGACTCTTTTCTGCCAATGGTGCCTACAACAAAATAAGAGTCTTTGCTTTACTAGAGTTGATGGACCAAGAAATAGAAGTTGAAACATATTATTTAAATTGGAAAGGGTAACCAATAGACAAACTGAGAATTAATATCTTATGAATTAAAAAAAAAAAAACAGGAAAGATAATGAAATTTTTTTTTTACCTTTCCGTAAGTGTTGGGAGGGAAATATCAATACATTTTGCTTAAGTTTGTCTGGCTGGCATGGCTCAGTGGTTGAGCATCAACCTATGAACCAGAAGGTCACAGTTCGATTCCCAGTCAGGGCACATGCCTGGGTTGCAAGGTCTATCCCCAGTGTAGGGTGTGCAGAAGGCAACCAATTGGTGATTTTCACTCATCATTGATTGCCGGGGTCCAGCCCCAGCGGGTCCAGGGGTCCCCAAAGGTGTGGACGGAGTCGGCGAAGAAGGAATGACACGGAGACAGCGTTCAGTTGATCAGCAGCCTAGGCAGGATCTCTAGCCAAGTTCTAGTCAGGATCTCCAGCGAAGTTCTGGTTAGGATCTCCAGCCAGGTTCTGTGGCCATGTTCTCTTGCTAGGTTCTCCAGCCAGGTTCGGGTTAGGTTCTCCAGCCAGGTTCGGTCGCCAGGTTCTGTAGCCGGGTTCTCTTGCCAATTTCTGTAGTCAGGTTCAGTCCAGGATCTTTTGCCATGTTCTCTCCAGCGAAGTTCTAGGTTCTGTGTAGGTTCTGTCTTCTAAGTTCTGTCTAAGTTTCTGTCTTCTAAGTTCTGTCTGTAAGTTCTGTGTTCTGAGG
>NW_006296221.1:3664433-3666167 GCF_000327345.1 Myotis davidii
AGGATGGACCGGCTCCCAGCAATTGATGTTTCCATCTTTCTCTCCATCTCCCTTCCTCTCTGAAATCAATAAAAATATATTTTTGCTTAAGATTGATAGTTCAAAACATAGTTGACAATGGATACAAAGAGTGGACTCAAGGGAAGGAATGAGGGGAAAGGACAGAGAATTTTCTTGCCTTCCTTTTTTTCTTCCCTGTATGTAGTAATTTAAAAATAGTAATGGCTTATACATAAAGTATTTGTGAGTTTGGAAAAAATAGTGAAGAGATAAGATGGGAGGTGGAATCCTAGAATGTTAAGGACTAAGTCACATAGAAGAACAGTCCTCTTCCATTCAACCCCTTACCCTTGCCTTTACAAATGACAGGTGGTTAAATAATAGGGAATATTACAAACATTGAGACTCAGAAAGGACAAAGCAGAGTATATTCTAATGATATGCATGATATTTTCTTGGAATAATACTTGAAAGAGTTCTCCTTCCTGACCCCCAACCCCAAGCCTGCTCACTAATGCCTAATTTTTTTTTTAGATGGGACTAAGCCATTCATTCCAAAATGAGGGATACCCTAGGGAAAATTTTACACATTAACTCGGGGTTCTGCTTGAGTGATTTTGACCTAAATTGAAACAAAGGCTTAAACATCTGATATTCAAAGAGTACAGAATTCTGAATGCTGAGATGGCAGAAGCTCTGCAATATGAAATCTCAATCTCAGAAAGGGATGACCAGAGGCATAAGATACAAATATTTGACATCGTTATCTGTTTCCTGCTGTGTGTCCTGCTGTCCACTATCTTTCTCTGGCCTCCTTCTTTCTTTCTGTGCAATGGTCCATGATGTTGGACTGTTTTTATGGCTAAAATCAGCATCAGAATTAGAATTTCAAATAGCTACTGTCATATTTTTTGCTGGACTCTTTGGCAGATTCCCCTATTGGAGTTTTCATTGTCATATCCTGGTGGTAGTGATAAACTTGAATCAACACATCAGCTGGTGGCTAACTTGGAATAGAGAAGAAAGTTTCTAGGCCTTTCTCAGGGCAGGCTGAGTTCACTGGTTAAAAGAATTCACACAGCCTTACTGGTTTGGCTCAGTGGGTAGAGCACTGGCCAGCATACTGAAGGGCCGAGGGTTCATTTCCAGCCAAGGCCATGCACCTCAGTTGCAGGCTCGATCCCCAACCCCAGTTGGGTGCATGTAGGAGACAACCAATCAATGTGTTTCACATTGATGTTTCTCTCTATGTGTCTCTCCTCCTCCTTTCCACTCTCTCTAAAAATCAATGGAAAAATATCCTCTGGTGAGGATTAACAACAACAACAACAAAAAAAATTCACACAAACATTAGGGTACCAATAACTGTCTCCCTGTAAGTAATGTGTCATTTTCGCCATCATCATCATCATCATCATCATCATCATCATCACTATCATCATCAATATTACCTCAGGTTGCCATGTAATCTGGAAAATTTACTTCACTTCTCTAATGATCAGTGCATTCATCTGTAAAATGGAGATATTGAACTTTGTCATGCCCACGTTGTAGAGTAAGGAGATGTAAATGTCAAGAAACAAATGAGGCAAAGATGCATAGAAAAGCCATTAAAAGCAATAAGCAAACATGAAAATAATCAAAAATTATCCCAAGGTGAGCTCTTTGAGGTCAGGGACCCTCCAGAGCATCACATGGAGCACTGCACATCACAGATATTCAAACTTGTTTTAT
>NW_006296221.1:3666934-3671196 GCF_000327345.1 Myotis davidii
AAGCTTCATTCAGGTGTGAATTATAGTGCTATTGGCCGTGAGTTCAATGT
Organism: Myotis davidii; assembly: GCF_000327345.1. NCBI lineage: Eukaryota > Metazoa > Chordata > Mammalia > Chiroptera > Vespertilionidae > Myotis > Myotis davidii. Next base: position 3,666,985 of record NW_006296221.1, read on the forward strand.
AATTGAATCAACAATATATATTAAATAATGTATTAAATAGAAACACATAAAACAAGGCCATGTACTGATTGGTTGTAAAAAAAAAAAAATGCGACCAGAGGCTCACAAGAACCTAACGCTGGGTTCCCCTAGGACCAATGGTTCATTATTCTCTAGCTCAGTGTTTACAGTGGCTTTATAAAACATAGCCACCATGAATAACAAGCATCAACTCTATTTCTGTGAAGACATAACATGTTGCCTGCAGTATCATTCATTAGTTATTTTTCAAAATTAATTTATTGGACTTACAAACTCTTCTCAGGGATCAAGAGGAAGCTATAGAGGTAGGGACAGAGGTGGAAAATGGGACAGAGAGTGCCCTGAACTAGATAGACAAGTATAGATGGATAACCACAAGGGTGAGGAAGACGGTGTCAGTCTGACCAGGTAGAGAGAACTGGGTGATTGGGACTCTGGGTGTGAGAGATGCTAAAGGGAGTCAAGGAGGGGGCAGTGAGCACAGTCTGTAGCTGTTCGTCATGCCCCTGTCTGTGTGGGCAGTCCCCATGTAGTCCATCAACACCATCCATCATCACTGCCTTCTGTCTAAAAGGCCTTGCTAAGCTCTAGGACTAGGGAAGTTGGCACTTCCCCCATTCCGTGTCTTTAGCTATGATTTTTCTACTCCAGTGTGTGCTTGTAACCAAGCCACGGGTCCATCAAGAGAGAGGAGAGTGGACAGACTGTCCAGGGAATAAGGCTTATCATCCCAGGATTAAAACTTCTTTGAGGATGTGTTTTATCCCAGAAATGTAGACAAATTTGCATTATAATCTATGATCTACCTATGCCTATGAGGGCTACAGAAAATTACATAAAGTTAACACTTTGGGAATAATAGTGCACATGTGTGGAACACTGTAAACCAGGCACTATTCTAAGTCCTTTGCTTTCATTGTCTTTTTAAATACTATTTCACAGCATGAAATAGTATTATGATAGTTACTATTCCCATTTTACAGATGGAGAAACTAAGGCTTGGAAAGGTACAGGACTTTGCCTAAGTTCACTGTGTCAATCAGTGCTGGATGCAAGACTGAAACCCAAGCCCGCTGAGTCCAGACTCTGCTGAATCCTTTAAGGCCCAGAGTTCTTTCCCATCCAGTGATCTCTCCATTCCTCTAAATGAGCTCAGTGTCCTCTGCAGTCATAGCACCCTGCATCTACACCCCTTTCCTAATCACATACTCCTTAGGGCATTAGATACATTGTCATCCACACTTTAATTACAACGTGTATACCCTGGGAATTTTGAAACCCCAAGACCCCACGTTTGAGAAGGACAAGTCTACAGAATTAGGCCAGCCAGGGAAATGCTTGGTATTATTTAAACTAAGCAATAGGTTTCAGCATGTGTCACAGAACAAACCTAAGGCCTCAAATGGGAGGATAAAGAAAAAAAAGGGGGGGGGATTAAAGTGGTAATGAAATGAACAAAATGGAAGAAGGCAAAAAAATGCAATTAGTGGAGTGGAAGAAAGATGGCATAGAGAAATAAATAAATAAAGTGCTGTATGAGCCTGGGCATGGCAGAGAGGAAATGACAAGGACAAAGGTGTCTGCCCAGGGCCTTTGGGGATACCAAACCAACTGGATTGACCCAAGGTTAATGCTAGTGACCCTATGTTTGCTACTAATGAGTTAGAAAATCTTGAATGATTCACCCAGCTTCCAACTGGGCTCCCTGTCAGATATTAGCGATCTGGAAATGAGCAAGATCTAGTCTCCACCCTGAAGGAACTCACAGGCCAGGGATGGAGACTCCATGTGTCAGCAAAAGTATTTCAAAGCAGAGTGACAAGTGTAATACAAAAAGCACATTCCCAAGAGTAGGGAAGGCTTAACTCTATTGGGGCAGGGCAGAAAAAATGTCTCAGGAAGAAAATGCAGGTATCATTATTTGTTTTATGGGGGAATTAAAAAATAAAAAACAGAAAGGAAAGATAAGAAGCAAATAAAAATGTCCAGCTTGAAGCCCACCTGACTCGGAATCAAAGGAACAATGCATGTGTTAATGTTCCTCTTTTTTCTCTGCAATTTTAATCAAATCCAAAAACACACTTGTGAGATTAAATCACCACCCACAAGACCTTGATTTATCCAGGGAAAATGGCCTATCTCAGCCTCCGTCCCCTGAACAGAACAGACAAGCCAATTTTGCCTTTAAAAAATCAACAGGTGGAGGCATAACAAAGGTCATATATTACGAGGCTGCAGATGGAAATTCAGCTCAGCAGTTATATCGACACAGTTATTACAGTTATTACAGCTAAGCCTCCTCATTCCGCTGACATTATTAACCAAGACAAACGTGGCCCTGCAGCTTTATTTCATGGGTAGATCACCTATTAGACCAAGAACAATATCATTGTCTTTTGCAGCACTTCCAAAATTGCTTCCTGCCTCTGAGAGGGTTCCTGGGCGTTTTTCCCCCCTTACCATCCAAATGGACACCATCCGTCTTGTCCATGTTGCTGTTTCTGTTTGCATAGCCCACTTCATCCCTGCAAGGTTCATTCCGGTAAGAGATGTGCAATTGTAGCGAATCATTCGTGCAATCTTCAATATGTTCTCTGGCAACCTCATTCGGGTGCTTACAAAGGAATCAGCCTCTTTAAAAAGCCCAAAATGGATCAGGCTATTTTTGCCCCCTCTAACGAAAAATGCATGTTTCAGCTTCCATTAGGGAAACTCACCCCAGATTTGAGTGTCCCTTCAACCTGGAGGAAGAAACCAAGCCTCAGGCAGATTAAGTGATCTGACCAACGTTACACAGCTCTGTGTGACTCAGCGGGGACTAAAACTGAGGTCATGTGAGCCTTTTCCCGCCTAACCGAAATGGCCTGTCCTTTCAAACAGCATCATAAGTCATTATTTACTATGTGGTGATAACTAATATTCAAACCACTTTCATTTGCTTATGGGTTGAGATTATTTTTGCATTTCCCTCATTTAATTATACCTTTCTTACCTCAATTAACTTACTGAGTAAATCATTCCCACACTCCAAATCACGTGCCTTGGATGTGATAATGTTCCCTTCTTGTCAAAGGGTGACCAAATTCCCTGCAAGCACTCACAGTCCGGGAACTGGCCACACCCACTATGTTTGACAGAGCCCGGGGTGTACCTTGTAATTATAAATAAAAACCCAGAGAGCAGTAATCACGGTCGTCACTCATAGCATCCTTGGCTCTCTTGTGAATGCTCAGCTCAAGAGGCAGAGGTTTAGGACAATCTCATCTTCAAGAAAAGGGAAATATCTGTTAGGTTTCCTGAAACTTCAAATGATTAAACCTGTTCATGGAGGTTTGCCATATGGCTTGAGTTTTTGCTTCTTTTTTTTTTTAATTTTCTTTAATAAAACACACCGACGTGTCACTGCTGAACAACAACAAAAAGCAGGACTTGATGTTTCAAAGGCGTCAAGGTTGGGAGGCTGCGGGCCTCTGTGGGCTGTCTCTCCCTTGGCCTCCAGTGTCCCGACCACGCTGGTCTCCGGCAGTCCAGCATGAGGAGCAGGGGGCAGAGCCTGTCGTCTCCATGGTTCCTCTGGTCTGTGGGCAGCCTACTGATCCAGGGCCAGACCTGGCTCCCCGGCTCTTTGCCTTTTGGCGACCAGCCACTTGGAGTCTGTTCAAATGAACAAGCTGCCTTTTCTTCCTGCATATTGGTTTCTCCTCCATTTGAAAACAAAACTCTTCCCCATCTGCTTGCTTCTGGGATCGCCATAATTGCACGGAGGATAATTGGCGGCAACTCAATCTGAGGAAAACCCTGTTGATTCGAAGCACGGTCTCCATAAACGTTTGTGTTTCATCGTTTTGCTAAATGGAGCCTGTGTCCCAGCCAGCTTCGCTAAAGCACGAGTGGAAAGTACTGGGAAGCATATGAGGAGGAGGGAAGCTTCGAACAATGCTCCACCATGACCCTCTTTGTTTCTAAGAATGATCTACAGGCAGGGGATCCATTGCCTTTTCTGGATTGTGTCCTCCCAATCCGTAAAGCACCAAAGTAAATGATGTCAGGATGGAGACCTAAAACCAAAGGGATTGCCAAGAACAGGGCCATTTCCATTTTCATCTGAGTACTGAGCTGGTCAACTCCCATAGAAAGAAAAGAAAAAAAAACCATTGCCTTAACACCTAACTTTGCTTTCTGAAATGGTCA
>NW_006296221.1:3671305-3674411 GCF_000327345.1 Myotis davidii
GGGGGTGGGGGGTGGGAGTGGGAATGGGGGAACATCTGTAATAGTGTCAACAATAAAAACAAAAGAAGCAACTCAAGTTTGCACTCAATCTAAACAGAGAGCATTAGTACAAGAGAATAAATTTGTCATTCACACACCTGAGTTCAAGTCCTGCCTCTGACACTCACAAGCTGTGTGACCTTGAGCATGTCCTTTAATCTCTCACAGTGTCTTATCTCTCACATGGGGATTAAGAATAATTTTTAACTCATTGGGAGTCTGTGAGTGAGATCATTCATGTAAGGAATACATCAGAACCTACCAGATGCACCATAAGCTCTGTGAAACTTGGCTTTTATTGCTTATTGCAGTCGGTAATTCGACAAACTTTTACTGAGCACTTACTATCTACCAGGCCCTCCTTTATGTTCTGGAAATACAGCATAGAAAAAAAATGGAGAAGCTTTGGGAATATGCCATTAGATACTTGTAAAGGAGACAGACAATAAACACTGACATAAATTTGTAAACAATATCATTTGAATGAGTAAGAATTTCTATAAACAAAACAAAACAAAGTAGCTGGGGTAGAGAGAGTAGGGAGGGGAACTACCACTCTAGGCAGGGTATTCAGGATAGATAGCCCTCTAAAATGGAAATCTCTGAATTGCAACATAAATGCTCAGACATAGAAAAGAGCTAGTGCAAAGGCCACAGCAGCATGGTCTTGACATGGCCAAAGGGACAAAGACCAGTGAGGCTGGAAAGTAATGAGCAAGGAATGAGAGAAATGTGAGATGAAGTCAGAGGTCTTGGAAGGACCTTGTAGTTCAAGGTAAGTAGTCTTTTGTGCATAATGGAAGGTGAGGAACTGGTGTTATGTGATGTATTCGTTGAGATGCTCACTCACTCTGGCTGCTTTTGAGTACATTGTCATGGGGAAAAACAGGAGCAGACCAACAGGAGGCTGGTGCGTGGCCTTGTTGAGAGATGATGGGAACATGAATTATGGTGGTAGCAGCATGATGGAGAGAGGTGAGAACATTCTATTCCATTTTGTCAAGGTCAATCAGCCTGGTACATGCTTATAATCACTGATCTGATTGAGATAAAGGTCTTAATTTCAGCCCTGAGTTTACCTGTCTATGTAGACAGTGGAAAGGATTAAATTGAGGTGGATTCAAGGGACTTCTTTCCACTATGCAACTTAGACAGGATGGGGTAATGGAAAGTACGCTGGTCTTCTAATCAAAAGAGCCTAGAATGATCTCACTTCCACCACCCACCTGTCGTGTTGCTGATCAAGATGCTCAACATCCAGCTTTAGCTACCTCATCTGTAAAGCTCAGAATCATGCCACCTACAGAATTGTGAAGATAAATCCGTGGAAAGTGTTCTGTGGCCTTTAACATAGTATCCTATATAATAAAAGCCTAATATGCAAATCATCCCCTCCAGTGATCTTTCGACCTAGAGTTCGACTGGGAGTTCAACCACTCACTATGACATGCGCTGACCACCAGAGGGTGGCACAGAACATGGCAGGCATCAGCAGCACGGTGCTGGCAGCAAGTGACAGTGGAGGTGCTGCCAGCCTCGATGGGCCCCAATGAGAGCAGGACCACAGCAGAATGGTGGAGCAAGTAAGCGGGCAGCACCAGGTCAAGGTGGGTTTGAGCAAGAGACTGAACACCCCGCCAATCACCCTGCAGAGGGCAACCAGTGACTGCGGTGGAGATGGGGCTGCCGCCTGGCTCCTAGGCACTGAGGGAGCCTGGTGGGGGTCCAGCCCCAATATATTGCCCCACAGGCATGTGAGGGGGAGGCACCAGGTCAAGGCAGGGTGCCAGGTGGGGCTGCAAGGCTGCGAGGCTGGGGGCCCAATCTCCGCAGGCCACCCTGAGGGACCCCACTCATGCACTAATTCATGCACCGGGCCTCTAGTTCAATTATAAGGAAGTATTTCCAGAGAGCTGAATGGATGATTTCTACTTTTTGTGATGTTCTGTGCCCAACCCGAGGGCCAACTGGGCCAAGTCTTGTTTGAATTTCCATATCAGCTTCCTGTGGCTGCTATAAAAAATTACTACAAATTTATTCTCTTATAGCTCCAGGGGTTACAAGTTCAAAACCAAGGTGTCTATAAGGCCTTCCTCTCTCTAAAAACTCTGGGCAAGAGCTCTTTCTTGTGTCCTCAAATGTCTGGCCCCAGGTGTTGCTTGTCTTGCAGCAACATTACTCCAGCCTTTGCCTCTGTCTTCACCTGACTGTCCTCTCTGTGTGTCTGTGTGTCTCCTTTCCTGGCATTCTCCCCACCCCTGTCTCTATTTTCTCTTCTCATTAGGACACCAGTCATACTAGATTTGGGCCCACCCTAATAGTGTTCGCCCTCCACTTGGTTACATCTGCAAAGACCCTATTTCTAAATAAGAGTACCAGCTGCCAGGATATTAGGACTGCAACATATCTCCCTGAGGGACACCAAAAAGGAAACACAGTAAACCATCAATTTAACGGATTTTGGATCTAACAGAAAAAATTTCTGGTCCATATGTCATACGTGAAAATTAAGACCATAATAATTTTAAAATGCTTCTAGCCAATATTTGTTTATAATTAAATTAACATGTTATTTCTTATTATTTTTAACAAAATTTAGTGACTAGGCCACCTATTGGAAAAAGCATGGTCATAATTTCACTGACGTAAATAACTATTACATATCTACAACTATAGTCTACATATTTAAATTCAAGAGTCACTGCTGGTAAACAATATTCAGCGAATGATTAGCACGTGATCACAGCACATCACATGGGGTGATTGGTTCTGTTTTCATGTGGCATGACTTTCTGCAGCAGTGTTAATGAATGCGTGCCCCATGTTCCAAGTGTGCTAAACCATGTGCATTTGTTTTCTCCTGGTGACTGGCAAATGTATGCATTTACTAGACCTCGTCAGTATAAATTTAAATTACAGTAATACATATAGAAAACTTTTCTGTTAAACTTTTCATACATACTTATATTTAATTACACAAATGCGTCTACATAGTGAAAACAGGTAAACTAATTGTCAATTTTTTAGCATACCCATTTGAAAAACCTCCTTTATTTTATATATATAT
>NW_006296221.1:3674743-3693874 GCF_000327345.1 Myotis davidii
CTCCCCTGCCAGTCTGGTTGTCCCTAACTGCTCTCCCCTGCTGGCCTGGTCACCCCTAACTGCCCTCCCCTGCCATCCTAGTAGCTCCTAACTGCCTCTCCCTTGGTCCCCGCCACTGTGGCTTTGTCTGGAAGTATGCCCTGCCTTCCAGTTCCCCAATATCCATGTATTTTTGTATATGTGTGTATGTATGCATATTGTTTTTTTTTGTTAATCTTCACCTGAGGACATTTTTCTTTGATTTTTAGAATAGAAGGGAAGGCAAAAGACAGAGAGAGAAACATGGACATGAGAAAGACATCAATTGGTTCTCCTGCACATGCCCTGACTGGATCCAGCCAAAACAATGCCTCTGAGAGTGCCAACTGCTGGCAGCCCACTGGGGCTCAGGCATTAAGTGAATGGCAATTTTCTGTTTCTGCTTCCACTTCTAGTAGAGGGGCCACATGTAGGAGCTGCTGATGTAGCGACCACTCTCTGTCTTGATCTTCTACTTGTCCACCTGTCCTGACTGTCCCAGAAACCACTTCTTCTTCTGGTCCCACTTGTGCTGCTACTGGCCCCTGGTGAGGTTCTGGGCCTCATCCCCCATCAGGTCCAGGACAGTGCCAGACACCTGCTGCTCAAAGGCACCCCTGTCCCCACCAACGCTCAGGCCCCATTCACTGTCGAAGTCCTTGGACCCATAGGGGACATAGAAGTCTTGGTCCAGCGGTTGGGCCTCTTCCTTCCACCTCTTGGCTCCCCACTCAGGTCTTGGCTGCTGCCATTCCAGCCCACAGCCTCTGTGAAGATGTCCTCCACTTTCCCTCCTCCTCCTCCTCCTCCGGGACCGGGGCAGCTTCCCTCTGGCCCCAGCTTTGTCAGGATGGACGTCTGAAAGTTCGTCCAGTCTAATTAGCATATTACCCTTTTATTATATAGATATTATATAATGGACTTTCATCTTTAATGGATACCCCGTTGCCCAAATTAGTTTATTATATCAAGGTTTTACTGTACTCAGATTTGGACTGTCCTGGTATCTTACTAAACAGGAGAACAATGACTTATTTTGAGTTTGAGGAAGCATCTTAGCAAGAGGGCAAAATCAAGTATCCAGAGGATAGAACCATTGATAGATGGGATAAGATGGGATAAGTTTGATGTTAAGACTCAAAATTAAGCTGAACTATCTGGTGGTCCCAGGGAGGGCTGTCAAGTTGGAAGAAGGAAGGCACACACAGAGGAGACAGCATTGTTCTAAGAAGGGAAGAGTTAAACTGCTATCATCGGGGGTGGTGTATACTGTGGATACTGCCTGGGCATTCCATTTGCCACACAAAGAGTAGGTTACCCACCAAGAAACAGAGACAATGATGCAAGGAGAGCAGGTTTCAAGTTCTGCAGGTCGTTAATGGAGCACAGGCGGAAGCCCTAAAGAATGTAGACTGTAAACCACTCTGAACTGTAAATATCTGAAGGTGGCTCCATCTGGCAGATAGCCATGTTCCTAGGCAGACAAGTGCAGGAGTTAAAAAGTTTTTTTATTTTGTTAGTTTTCTTTTTGTTTTAATAAAACTTCAATTTAACCTTTTGTGTGCACTTAATTTTACTAAATATAGTGAGCAATAATCTCAACTTATTAACTTTTTTTTTTCTTTCTCAGCAGGGGGAGGGACTCTAATCCAGGAATTAACTAAGTGCATTTAAAAAATGTTAAGATGAAACTTCATGGGATGTCTTCTGAAATAACGAATTCAAGGAGTGTCAAATTTTATGTAGAAAGGGGAGAAACAGAATATTCACTTTCCATAAGAAATTACAGTGACTTTCAGGGATCAAAGCAGTAGGCAAGTCATTATCCAAGTGCCAATGAAACGAAACATGGACTTTGAATCCATAAAGTGGAACTGACAGTATTTCTCTCACATCATCAAGTACTGGCATGTGAATTTTACCACCTGTGATCACTCCACCCACATTGACATATCAAGCCATCAGCAAATATTTACTAGCCCCACCACTGTACCAACCTCTGAGGCTGTGGCAGTTTGTAATGTAGTTGGATTTCTCTGTGTTTATATATTTACTCACCTCTCCCCCGACATTAGAATGAAAGGCCCCTGAAAGCAGGGTCTTTCATCTCCACATCCCTAGGCCACAGTGTAATCAAAACCCAAAGAATAAATGTACCTAACATACACATATCTCACTTTCCCCAAGTCATATAAGAGAAAACTCTCTGGGGAAGGTGACATCTGAACGGAGGCTTGAAGGAAGAATAATATGACATTCCAAGCAAAGAAATGACATGAGCAAAAGCATGGAAGTAGGAAATCATTCTTAATAGGAAGTCAAAATTAGAAGATGGCAAGTTTGAAGTAAAGACCAAAAAGGTAACTAGTGACATACAGTGTCCCCAAGCAAGTGATCCCAGCCTGCCTTTCCAACTTCAAAACCAGTTGGGGTTCAATGGAGAAACAGACACCACCCTTGGTGTTTTAGTCAGGAAGGTATTTAACACAGGGAATTGGGAGCCTCTAGGATTCTTGAATCTGTTGGCCACGTGCATGCCAAGCTAATCACCAGGAACCTCAGGGGCATCTCGTAGATCAGTACAGAATGAGCCACCAGGAGAGCCATGCCAGGCTCAGGAAGCTGCACTGCCTCTGGCTCCACCACGACTGCCTCTGAATGCCCAGGAAGCTGCTGGTGGACAAGAGGCCCCCAATGCAGAAACACTAACCGTCCATGCCCTCGTCCACGCAGGACAGGAAGATGGCACTTTCCAAATATCGCCCAAAAGCATTCCAGTAGAACCTCACTCAAATCCAGGGCCCTCTCCATAAAGAATTCTAGGAAATTTTGTTATAATGTAGTTTTCAGTTTTTTAACCTCTCCAACCATGTTATGCTGGTGGTTGGAGTGATCCCAACTACAGTATTCAGAAAACGTATTAAAGTGCGGATGATAAAAGCAATGGTTTGAGAAATTTTACCAGGATGAATTAAACAGAATCTGAGAAAAGAGAAACCAACATAAATAAATGAAAATACTTATTTTATAATGTGAACTAGTCATCAGAGATTTTATTGATGAAAAGATATTTTTAAAGAAAATATCTTTCCTGCTTTTGAGTGTGTGAGTGCGTGTGTATTTTAAGAAAACTGTTTTATGACTGATAAGGGCATTTATCAGTGGGGAACAATGAAATGCTGATAAGGAAAACGCATCCCTCAGCTCAGAAGGGCTGCCTACAGTTGTCATCTTATGCTGTGACTTGCTGAATCCCTGAGCCATCCACGGGATTTCTTGAATTCATTTGGCATTTCAAATATCAGCTGCAGTTTTAGGTCAAGCATTGGCTTAAATTTCTGTGGGGTTTGTTCAATATGGTTCCTCAGGTTTGGATATTGGAAAACTGTCATTGTAATTGTGCGTCTAATTTGATGTGACTTCACTGTGTACCTTTCACTGAAACCTCTTGAGCAGCTTTCAGAATCCCTGATTAGTTTAGGAAAAGAAAAAGAAAAGTTCTCCATTAAAAGAAAGAAATAATAATGGCCACATTAGTAGTAAGGCTTTCAAGATTTGTGACTGTGAGAAAAAATGTCTCAATCACCTCACAACTCAGCTGCTCTCAATGTATCATAAGGGCAGTGAGGACACCTACTCCACCTGAGCTGAATCCCAGTGCTGCTCCTTACCAGCTGTGTGACCGTGGGCTGGTTAGGTCAGTGCTCTCAACCTCAGTTTCATCTTCTATAAAATGGACATGACACATTTTCTAAGATGGTTGAGGGGATTAATAAGATATACACATATGGTATAGTTTTAATAAATATTGGCTCTCTCTCCATTTCTATTAACTGCATGCTTAAGGAGCGTACTATGTGTCTGCTTGTTCCTAGTACCTATGTGTATAGCTGACATGTCAGTATTCAGTAACGGGTTTGGGGGTAGTTAATTAATGTTAGAATGGATCAGACGGATGGATGGATTGTTCACAACAGCCACTCATACTATGAGCCATTGTTGGCTGATTGTCTGGGCTGTACCCCTGTCTCTGTGATACTGGGTGGTGACGTTATAATGCAGGCACCAGCCCAGACTAAGCATTAAGCAACAGTCATTGTCACTCCCGACGAGGAGCAAACAGGAGCCTCCCCTTCCTGCTGCAGGAGACTTGCCTTGCATTTGAGGCCCCAGGAGTAATTGTCCTTTCCAAGAGGCTTATTTCACAGTCGATTATTCTGTGGCAGCCCCAGACATTCCATTTTAAACATGTATTGCATGTCCTTGAAGAACCCAATTGCTTCAACAGAAGCAGTCACTCAAAATATTAAATATCACTCAATCTTCAAAGCAACTTATCATATCAAGAAACCCTTCCCATGGCAAGATCTGCTATTATCACAAAATAAAATAAATATAAAAGAGGAAAAAATACCAGGCTTGGAGATGCAATCAGTCAATTACCAACCCATGGTATCAACAGTGCTGGACACCCTGAAAGGAGCAGCACCTGGTGAAAGGTTCGGAACAGCCATTTGGCTATCAACATCTAAACAAGCACTTTACACTCAATCAATACAGGGCTTCACCTTCCCACAACTTGCAAAGTTTTAGATGTGCAGCTCCCATTATCCTGGTGGGGGTCCCATGGCTCACTCTCCCTCTAGATGCCTCTAAGGCAGTGGTTCTCAACTTTGGCTGCACATTAGAATCACCTGGGAATCTTTTTAAAATCCTGATTTCTGGACCTCATCCTCCGGAGATTATGTTTTTTTGTTATGGGGTGGGGCCACAACATTAGTAACAAAGAAACAGAATTTCTGGAGGATGAGGCCCAGAAATCAGGATTTTAAAAAGATTCCCAGGTGATTCTAATGTACAGCCAAGGTAGATAACCACTGCTCTAAGGGGTTATTTATCTTGGCTTCCTAACCCACCCATGTCTCATTAGGGACTCCAAAAGAGAAATGCCATGCACTCTCCACTGCTTCCAACTGACTGTGGACAAGGGACAGGGTGTTTCAGGTAACTCCTGGGAAGCAGGCTGCTGGAAGAGTTTTCTCCTCCCCGGGGAAGTGAAATCATAGGCGCCTTTGATCTTACTTTTATTTCCCTTCTCTGCAGAGAATTGTAGGCCAGAGGCAGTTGCCAGGAAAGTGAAGGGCTGTACTTGCCAATGAGAAGGAACAGAGAGGAAGAGCAAACTGGCTCTCAAATGGCAATGTTGTCCTCCCTTGTCTTGGGCATTTAGGAGAGAGCAGTCCAAGAAGCAGATTGCTTCCTGTCCCCACTGCAGTCTAATTTGAAAGCTTGGCCAACTTCCTTGCTCTACCTCAGTTTTCCTTTCTGTTGATTGGGCAGAATCATTCAGGTGGTTTTTTTCGTTTGTTTGTTTGTTTGTTTTTGCCTTAGAGATACTTAAGAACACGGGTGTTTACAGGGTTGAAGTGCTTCTAAGTTAATAGGAGAAAAAGCATGATAGCAACTTGGTCAATGAAAACCAGGTTAGCTTCTGGGCTATGAGGAATGTACCCAAAGGAATCATTCCTCTCCTCCTGTGTATCAAGCCCTTATGTTCCCCAGATTGTGCCCAGCTCTGTGGCATAGGCAGAGAAGTAGAAATGGGATCCTGCCCTCAATCAAGGATTCTCTGAGCAGTTTCCGGAAAAACAGATCTACCCATAAAAAGAAAAACAAGCCAATGAATAATTGAGAAGGAAAAAGGTTAACCCAAACTTAGCATAACTTCACAACTGACAAGTATTATGGAACAATTACACAAGTAGCTACCACGGCTAGGGCTGGGAAAGCTAAGGGGAATGATTAGCATCATTAAAACTGAACAAAGACTAAGTGAAACCAAAACTCATACCTTTGAGGAGGGAGTGATTCGTAACAGGATTGGTCCTGCGAGTGTAGGAAAAACTTCAAGGTGCAGTCAGCGGCTGGCTGGGGGGAAGTAAGCATCCCCTGAGTGATACTGAGAGGAACCAGAAGTTCAATAAAGGAAACAGGAAGCTAACAGGAAGAGCAGGTCCCTTCTCTACTCTAGCCTTGCTCATAGTATCCCTCTAGCGCCTCCTCATGGCAGGACTTTCCAGGGAGCACTGAGCAAAGCAGAAAGGTGGACAGCCCCAGTGCCCCCAACACAAAGAGGAATAGAGTAGGATCAGTTTTGAGTGGGGAGACAATTCCTTAATGACTGGCACAGATAGATAATCGAGGAGAGAAAGAGCTGTGTAGCATTTTGGTGGTGGTGCTATAAAGACACAGAGAATAAGAATCAGGAGAAGCAGAAAACTACAATGAGAGGTAACAGTAAAGGAAATGTAAGCCCTTGGAATTCACAAGCAAAATTTGAAGAGGGGGTAAACATAACACAGAATGTAATATTAGGACGAGGCATTTAGGGGTAGGGACAGATGGTAGTGAGCCAAGTAGATCTTAAAGGATAAAACCTCAGGGGCATGGACTTTGATTTAAATGCAGGTTTCATCAATTATTCAAAGTATGGCCTTGACAACTTGCTCAAACTCTTTGAGTTTTATTGTCCACATCTGCAAAGTTGGGGGTAGTAATGTTATCGATGTTGCAAGGTTATTGTGAAGAGTGAATCAAATAATTTTAGAAAAAAGCTTAGTGTAGGCATTAACCAAGTACTCATTGTTTTCATATTTTCTAATTAGTTTATACCTATTATTGTCATCAGTGATGCTGTGGAAGAAACTGTTCTTTGTGTCCCAATATTCATTGTTTCCTTTATAACATCATAGTGGAATTTTTAGCTGGGCACATGGCTGTTCAGAGGAATAACTTCATTTTCCAGCTGTCCTTGTACCTGTAGCCAGGAGAATAAGTTTTGACCAATGCGACAATAAGCCGAGTGATGCTGTAACTTCTGGGGGTTGACTGAAAGAAATAGCTCTCTGCCTCTTTTCCTTCCCCTTTCTGGAGTGTAGACATGGTGCAGAGTCATCTTAGACTTTATGGATGAAGGCAACCCTTAGCAATGGCAGAGCAACTAGATAAGAGGTGCCTGTTCACCAAACAACATCACACAGCCATCACGGCAGCTTAGATTTTTGTGTAAGAGAGAAATAAACTACCATTGTGTTAAAATTACTGGAATTTGAAATGAACTAGACTTGGTCCTTGTCCTCATGGAGCTTACATTCTAAACACAAAGTGTAGCTAGCACAAAGGTATGTAAAATAGACTGCTTTTGGTTTCAAGGGACAGAATAAACAGAAACTAAGAGGCTCTGAAATAAAGGTTTGTTTGTCTCACATAAAAAGGAATGAGAATTGTTCCAGGGTTCATTCAGTGGCTCAGCAACATCAGGGCTCTGTGTCAGTTTCTCTGTGATAGTCTTGGACCTGTCCTCGTGGTCTAAAGATAGCTATCATAGCAAGTATCACATCCTCACATCAAACGTATGTAAATCAAGAAAAATGGAGAAAGATATGCCCTCTGTTACTCTTCTTCCATTAGGTTGTAAAATATTTGACAAGTATCCTTATCAGGTTTGGTCTCAGGGTCTCAGGTCCCATTGGTCAGGATCAGAATCTGTGCCAAAGCCCTAGCAGCAAAGGAGGCCACCCAAGCAAGAAACTGACATTTTTGGGCTCTGTAGGCTTTGGGAGGTGGGCTCTGCAGGAAAGGAAATGTAGTCTGGCAATGCTGTCCTCAATCTTTCCAGGAACCCTCCTTCATTTCCTGTACTTTCCAGGTGGGCAGAGTAGTGCTAAAATTCTTCTATAAATGTGCTCATTTGTACCCTAACTTCTTATAGAGTGGTCCCCTTGTATTGCAGAGGAAGTAGGATAAGGTTAATTAACTTTTTGAAGAAAAATAGTTGTAGCTACTATTTAAGTCAGTTCTACCAGGCAGCAGGTTCTACCAGTTGAGTGGTTGGTAGCATTATGTCATTTAAGAAAGCATGCTTTCTGAAAATTGCTGGTCATCTACTTGTTACCTTCTAAAACACTTTATTTTAGTATGAATAAAAAGAAATCAGGATGATAGAAGGCACTGTGAATCAATTTTCAATACACTCAAGAATCAGCATTACAGAAAGCAGACATCTTATTACCTTGGCTAAACTATAGAAAGTGTCGGCTTAGCTTTTAGCTATGGATTTAAATCTATTCTGATAATAGTGACAGAAAATACAACAGAAAACTAAAACAGATCTGGCATTTCCCTGTCAAATAAACCAACCATTCCTTAGGAAAGGAGACATTAGTCAAGAATGTGGATTGATTCACCAGGACCATTCTAGGACATATGAAAAAGTCGCAGAATTCTTCTAATTGATTTAAATATTTACTGCTGAGTTGTACACTCTGTCAGTTATTTGCAATGCATAAGTTGCTATACATTCTACATTAAAATGCCTTAAAATCTGCTGAGTTTAAGGAATTAATGTTTAGAGACTTTATTGAAACTGTCACTATCATGGAAGGAGACTTGACTTGGGGTGGTGAACACACAATACAATATACAGATGATGTATTATAGAATTCCACACTTGAAACCTATGTAATTTTATTAAGCAATGTCACCCTAATAAGTTCAATAAAAATTAAGAAGAAAAGAAAACTATCACCAGCACATCCTATCACGCTTAAGCAAATGGTCAGATCATAGATATGGAAGAAGCCTACTGGGAATTTATTGAAGAAAGTTACTGAAACAATTCTCCTATGAAACTAAACAGATTCCTTGTCATGTAACATGGCCCAAAGCAGCAGACAGCCTGTGGTTCAGCCAGTTGTGCAGGATCTCATGTCTTGGCAATGTTACATTTCTAGATGTATAGGCTCAACTCAGCCTAGAATCACTTGTTCTCAAATTTGGGTATAGTCATAATCATATAAGGAGCATGTTAAAAACATAGATTCTTATATCTTACCCTAAAATATGTATTCAATACATCTGGATTAAAGTAAATGCTTCTTTATTTTTAACATATGTCTCGGGTGGTTCTGAAGCAGATAGGTCAAACCATAGACCAGAATGTGAGAAACATTCTATCTAGATGCTGCTTGGCTGGCATCTACTTATCCAACTTTCAGTTATAAAATTTAGCCTTTGCAAGTAAATGTGAAATTGGCCTAAAAGTGGATTCCTTTCAAACTAAAATCATATAAGCCAAGCCATACAAAGGTTAGATTTCAGAGAAATCAACCTGACATCACTATGTTGAATGGCATGGGGTTTGAATGTACACATACGTATACACACACACACACACACACACACACACACACACACACACAGCCCAGTGACTTGACAGAAGCAGAGCTAGTAAAGCATTTCATCTCAGTCACTTAACAGATAAATTATCAAATGTATCAGAGGAAACAACCATTTTAAAAACACCAAGGACTGCTATAATCATGGTGCCTGATAGTTTTATACCTTATATAATAATAAATTTGAGGCACTCTCTCCTGGGATAACCCTATGTTTGTTAATGGTAATGTTAGGGACTCAGGGTAAAGGTTTGATTCCCAAGCACTTCCATACTCTCAAATCTTGCCATGACAAATATTCGTATCCTCCTATAAGGCTCCCAAGAGAAGCATATTCAAATGCAGAAGCAGGATGCTTAGAATAAAAGAACCACTAAATTAAGAGTAGCACAAGATCCTTCTACCACTTTCTCTGTTACATGGCAGCATCAGAGCAAGCTTGCTTTGAGTGGAGGCCTAGGAGATGCCTTAAATTTCCTTCCTCTTCCTGCAAATCTAAATTTTTATGCAATTATACACAGTCAAACCTGTTGGGGAAGGAAGGGACAAAAGGTTGGAAGATAGAGAATGAAGAAAGAGAAAATAAATGAGTAAACGTGGAGAGCAGGCCCTGACCTGAGTTACCTACCCAGTCATAAGCTAAGTGATATTGAAGAATATGTAATATTCCCTATGATGGTGATCCCTGCCTAGATCTACTGATATAAGGAGAGAGAGAGAGAGAGAGAGAGAGAGAGAGAGGTGAGAGAGAGATGTGAGAGATTCCATTGCCATTTTTAAGGACTGTAAGGGTACCTCTAACAATAGTATGGCCCCCAAGGAGGGATTTGATCTGTTCAATCATATTAACAAGGGCTTCCTTGGTGCAAGTACAAAAGGATGGGGAGTGGCAGTGGAAGAGAAGCCCTAGGTTGCCTTGGCTGTGTTTCACTTGATGATGGATTTTAACATTGAAATAAAATGGTCAATCTCTTCCCTCATCCCTACCCACCTTTCCAAATCTTACCCATATTTTGTTTTTCTTCTTCCTGACACCTATGCTGGCAGTGCTTTTGTGGTGAGCACATGGCATACACCTAGCCCTTTCATTTGCCAGCTCACCTTTGGGCAGATCGTGAATGATTATACTCATTAGAAGGGAATATAACCCTTGCAGGAATTCATAGAATAATCAGGAAGCATCTTAGATATGTAACTATGTATTGTCTTCCTAACTGGTTTATCTGTTCCTCAAAAACAAGAACTCAGTTTTGAGTATTTTTTGTCATCTCTGTATCACCTGTAATGTATCATCCCAGAAATCTGTTCATTTATGAGCATTCAATTTGCAAACTTTGAGACAAAGGTTCTTACTCAGGCAAAAGCCATGCAATCTGCCAACCATCAACAGATGGTTGGGAATGGTCCCCGGTGACATGACAATCAGATCTTTTATTAATTAATTGAATGTCTGAAGCAGTATCATGTCATCAATTTATTTGTGATAAAAGAATATAAAAATGCAGGCATGTTTCAGAAAAGTGTTTGAGAGTTTAAAAATCAGAACTGTCAAGAAATCAGAACTGTCAAATACTTATAGTTCTTTTACAAAACTTTACACAAATATGCTAATGGAGTTTGCTTGTCAAGTGTCCTGGGACTTCTGAACAAATGAGCTAATGAACAGCTTTTGAGTCCTGACTTGATCATAAATTAAAGAAGATTTGGATTATCTGCTCCATGTAGTTAGTGCTCAGTAAATTTTGATCTAATTTTATTTTATTTTATTCCACAGCAAAATTTTAACCTTTTCAATTGTTTCTTTCATATCCCCTTCAAATGACCAAGCATGGTACTGAACAGCATTGGCAACCATAGAAATAAGTCCATGGCACATACATGTGTATGAGATTCTACATACCAACCCAGACACTTGCCCTCCAAGAAAGAACCCCAGAAGATAAAGAGAAAGGCAAGAACACAGAGAAGATCTTCAGATACTTGTCTACAGCAAAGTGTGTATGTTGAGGTCCAACAGCTTAGTTTCTTCAGATGAAGGTACTCCTTAAGTATATAACTATAGGTAAGTTTCCTAACCATTCTGTGCCTCAGTTCCCTTTTCTGTAAATCAGGCTGACAATAATAGAAGGACCTGTCTCATAGAGACACTCAGAAGCTTAAAAGAGTTAAGGGTTGGCAAACTATAGCACACAGACCAAATCTGGCCCACCACCTGATTTTATAAATAAAGTTTTTTTAGAACACATCACACACACACACACACACACACACGAGTTAATGCATGCCAAGGTCTTAGAGCTTTGCCTGCCTCTCAGCAGGTGCTCAGTGAATGCTAGCTGTTGTTTTTGTTGTGTAGGAGACATAGACTGTGTTCTTAGTCCATTGCTACTTGTGAATTCATGTTTCCTATCTGAGAAATGGGAATATTTAAATATGATCTCTAGCACTAATTCCAATTTGGGTTACTCAGTAAAGAAAGCACATATAATATTTGAAAGAAGACTACTGACAAGAGAAAAATAAATAGAGCAAATTATGGGCCAGAAAGGATTCTGCCTCCCCCTTCCCCACACCAAATAAAAAACAGCTAAGATAGAAAACAGGATATGAAAAGTAATAGTGATATTATAAAAAGAAGGAAGAGGCATTTTCTCACTCAGGGTTCTATTGCTTTTATTAACTGGGAGACAAATTCACTCAGGACTTTTAATTCTTCAAAGAACAGGCTTCATAAAGACCATTGTCTGTTTGCTTGTGCCCATAGCATTTCCTGTAATTCCTCAGATTAAAACTGTAGCTTCTGATATTACAGGACAAGGATGGAGTGAGCAAAAGGCTTAATACAGTTCAAGCTAGTCAAAGGTAAAATGCTGCAAATGAAAGTGATCACAAGGAACCAGAATAAAATTATTATAAAACTGCCACATTTCTAATATTTCATATCACTTCTGACCATAAGCTCTGCAGCTATAAAAGCAATATCTTCTACTCCCCAGTGTGCCATGGTGATGCTTCGCATTCTTCAAGGCTTATGATGTTAAAATGCCTTTAATTATGTTCTGGATAGCTATTCGTAAGGCATTCTTAAACCT
The DNA here is from genome assembly GCF_000327345.1 of Myotis davidii. Taxonomy (NCBI): domain Eukaryota; kingdom Metazoa; phylum Chordata; class Mammalia; order Chiroptera; family Vespertilionidae; genus Myotis; species Myotis davidii. The sequence goes on from NW_006296221.1 coordinate 3,687,090, forward strand.
CTCCAAGGTCAATGTCTTCCTTCTTGCTGCTTCTCAGATCATCACTCTCTGATTTTAGCTCCACTGACACAATATGCACTGCATCCTGGGGAAAGTAAAGGCACAATTGCTGAATTGGTCACACTAGCATCGGGACGGGAGCAAGCATTGTCCCGCAAGGTTCCCTGGCTGGGCACTTGATGCCTGCATTGGTCTCCTCTGCTTTTTAGAGGTCAGCCAAACAGAAAATTCAGATGGCTCCTTAATGTAACTCAAAATCCAAGCACTGCGCACAGCCTCCACCTCTGGGGCCATTTGGAGACCTTGAGTATGAGCAGATGGTGAGTGGCAGAGCCCCTTACAGGTTTGTGTTTCTGGGGACACCTTGCAAGGGGGAACATGAAAGCAGTGTTGAGTTGCCAATCACAGAGCTAACTGGGCACCTTGAAAAGGGAAAACCTAAGTCTGTCCATAGTCCAGCCTGAATTGAAACAGTTGCCGGCCTGGCTATGCTGCATCCAGTAATCGACTTTCCTCTCCAACCATTAATTTCAACGCTCAGACACCAAAACCCAGAAAAGGAATCAACTTCATGGATCGCTGGCCTTGTTAACAAGTAGTGAATGGGGTAAATTATATTTCAGGAGCCCCGCTCTCCAAGTTCTTGTTAAGGGCAGAGCGACTTCCAAAATGTCCTTGCCTTGAGGGACTTTCTTTTCATCCACACCCACACAGACCCACGCATCTGTTTCCCCACTGTGAAATTTCCCAAAGTCTGGGAAAAACAAGTGGAAAGGGAAACCAAAGCCCAAAGCCATGGAGAAAAAGGATCCAGTGCAAAATGGGATAGGGAGTCATTTCCAGGGGCCACCAAAATAATGAGGAATTTCTTCGTTTTCTTTTATTAGTTTTTTTTAACATATTTTTATTAATTTCATAGAGGAAGGGAGAAGGTGAGATAGAAACATCAATGATGAGACAGAATCATTGATCAGGGGCCTCTTGCCGATCCACACTGCGGATGGATCCCACAACCTGGGTATGTGTCCTCATCGGGAATTGAATTGTGACCGCCTGCTTCATAGGTCAATGCTCAACACTGAGCCACGCCAGCCAAGCTTAATAATTTTTAATAACAATTACATTGTGTTTATTCTGCTTATTGAGAGAAATCTATGCCCATTATAGGGAATTTGGAAAATACAGAGATGGTATGTAATCAGTGCTGCTACTCAGAAACCACCATTGATAACATTTTGATTTATTTTTACCTAATCTTTTTTTTAAGCACTCTTATATTGTCAATTTGTTTTGCACCTGTTCATGTCTAGCTTAGACCTAATCACAACCTTTAAATACTTGGCTTATGTATTTAATGTCTGTCACCCCTCCCTGCCCTTAAACCCTCCTCTGTTCTGCAAAGTATGTTCCCAAAAGGAAGAGCTGTATTCTATTCCTTGCTTTCACAGAACTCGGGTCCTCTTCGGCACTTAATAGATTACTGAATGCACAAAATTAATTGAGATTCCATTGAGCATGAAACTTTAGATCTGGTGTTTCTCCCCCAACACTCTAGCAGCATAATGAGAAAAGTCTCACTACACAGTCCCTTCAGACTCTTCACTACTCCGAATGCTGTGGGAGCCCTGGTTCCCTGCAGCCTATTGAGCTTCATGTGAGAGCAGCTGGGGAATGCCTTTTATGGACTCTGCTCCCAGCCAGAAAGCTTCCCTCATCCCACAAACAGGGATTCTCACCGGAACCCTACGGACAGCCTGGAGTTGTGTCCATGAGGACCCCTTGACCAACGACAAACAGGAGGCAGAGGATAAATGCTTCCTCCTTTCGTTCCTGAGGAAATATGGTTCTGAGTTGCTCTTCAGAAGACCCCTCTGAAAATCCTGGTGGGGTTGATTTTGTCGGCCATGGACAATATAAAAACACATCTTTGTTTGGGTTCTCCTTGTTTCACTATGTGTTCTGCAAGCTTGCTATATGGAATCCCATCCTAAAGATGTTACCTATACACAAGCTTTCATCCCTGATTCTGCTTCATGGGAAATCAGCCTAAAAAATAGAGTTTTGGTGAGCATTATGCTAAGTGAAATAAGCCAGTCAGAGAAAAATAAATATCACATGATCTCACTCATTTATGGAATATAATAACAAACATAAACTGATGAACAAAAACAGATCCAGAGACAGAGAATCATCTATCAGACCGTCAAACCTCAGAGGGAAGGTAGAGGAGGGTGGGGGTAAGGGGGAGAGATCAACCAAAGGACTTGTATGCATGCATATAAGCCTAACCAATGGACACAGACAACAAGAGTGGTGAGGGAATGAGTAGGGGCGTGGGGGGACAACGGGGGGATAAGGACACATATGTAATACCTTAACCAATAAAGAAATTTTAAAAAATAGAGTTTTTATATAGTACTATATATTATTCACAACATAATTTTATTATTTTTGTTAATACTCATCAAGGACATGCTTAAGAGAGGAAGGGCGGGAGAGAGAGAGAGAGAGAGAGAGAGAGAGAGAGAGAGAGAGAGAGAGGAGAGAGAGAGAGAAACATTGATTTGCTGCCCTCCATACTCACCCAACCAGGGATCGAACCAAAACCCAAGTACGTTTCCTGACTGAGTGTGGAACTGGCAACCTTTTGGTGCATAGGATGACACTCAACCAACTGAGCCACTTTGGCCAGTCACACAACATAATGTTAAGGATTGTATAATATTCTATTAATATGAATTACTATAATCTGTGTAATAATTTTAATATTACTGAAAGTTTAAGTAGCTTCTAATTTTCTTAATATTTTTAATTGATTTGAGAGAGAGAAAGGGAGAAGGGAGAGAGAAAGAAACATCCATAGGCTGTCTCTGGCATGACCCATCCTGGGGATCCAGCCCAAAATCCAGGTATGTGCCCTGACTGGGAATTGAACTGTTGACCTCTCAATTCATGGAGTGATGCTCAACCAACTGAACCACACTGGCCAGGGCTATGTACTTTATAATTTTTAGTCTTATAAATAAATCTACAATAATCATCTTCACATGTAAAGCTTTTTCTCCACTTAGGAAATTGAATTAGTGAGTCACAGGTAAGAATATTTTTAAGTTTTAGATCATTTTGACCAATTACTTTCCAAGAAGCTCTAGCATTTTACAGTCTTATTAACAACATATGAGCTTGTTTGTGTTTTTATGTGTGTTTTTTTCATTGCAACCTTGCTAACATTGAGTGTTATAATTATTTCTATTTTTGATAACTTGAGAGGTACAACATAATTTTTTATCTTAAGTTGCATTCCTTTTATTTCTAATATTTCCTTTTAGAAACCGCTTTTCATTGAAGTTCAACATTTTCCAGAATTTTGTGAAACTCTAAGTTAGACATATCCTACAACATGATCCAAATCACCCAGGAGATGGCCATTAAAATTAGTGCATGTTGGAGAGGAAGTCTCAAGGAAGACTTGGAACAAGAAGAAGAATAAATGAATAAATATGAGTGCCCATTACATGTGGACCCATGGGAAGATATCAGAGATCCAAAGATGAAAGGATCCAAAACTATCATCTTGGAGCTACTAGTCTAGTGATCACCCAAAGAGATATCTGACTGCCTGAATTAAAGTCATCCTAGAGGGAGCCTCATTAAGTTTGGTTAGACTGGAAAAGGCAAAACTAGCTCAAAATCCTTCCAGAGCAGGTTGGGAAAAGTGGATTGTTTGCAGTGCACTTAGTTTGACTATGAAAGAAATTAGACAATGTAGGTGGGTTAGAGCTAGACATAACTGGATTAGGCTCAAGTGATACCAAAAGGGGTAGATGGTAATGTGATGTTATAATAAGAAAGCCTGAGCATAAGAATCAGGCAACCCTAGTTTCAAGACTACAATCAACAACTTTTAGCTTATGGCCTGGGGCAAGTTCATTTCTCTGGTCTTCTATTCTCTTATCTGTGAAATGAAAATTGTAACTTCTTGACAGGGTTATTATGTGAATTTAAATAAGAGAGCATATGGAAAAGGCCAGCAATTTATAATGCACAAAGTAAATAATCAAAAATATCATAAAGAAAAAAATTATAATGCTTTTTTTAAAGTCAAAGACAAACTTCCTCTGAGGATGAGAACTGTGTTTTAATATATCGTTTTAGATTATCAAAAGATAAATCCAAGAGTGTGAGAATGGAGGTAAAACTCTAGAAAATAGAACCTATCAAGAAGTTAAAAAGAACCAAAAGAAAAAAAAATGCTGATTTAAAAAATTGGTCTGCCCTAGCTGGTTTGGCTCAGTGGATAGAGCATCAGACTGCAGACTGAAGAGTCCCAGGTTTAATTTCCGTCAAGGGCACATGCCTGGGTTGTGGGCTCAATTCCCAGTTGGGGCGTGCAGGAGGCAGCCGATCAATGATTCTCTCTCATCATTGAAGTTTCTATCTCTCTCTCCTTCTCCCTTCCTCTCTGAAATCAATAAAAATATATTTTTTAAAAAAAACTATCCTAACAACGTTTTTAAGAATAAAGAATATGAATGTAATATACAAACGATGCATTATATAATTGTACACTTGAAACCTGTATAATTTTATTAAGCAATGTCGCTCCAATAAATTCAATTTAAAAATTAAAATAGATATACTCTCTTTCTAGCAATTCACTCATAGAAGTAAGTTTTCCATTTAAATAAAACACCAGTATGAAAAAAAGAATAAAATATATAAAACATTTCCATAAAAGTTGTTCGTTACATGGTGACTATAGTTCATAACACTGTATGGTAGAGTAGCTGTGACGTGGTCTCACCTATAAACATATGAAAAATAACTATGTGAGTTGATTGATGTGTTCATTAACTTGATTGTGTTCATCATTTCACAATATATAAGGATATCAAATCATCACACTGTACTCCTTAAATATATAAAATTTTTATTTTTCAATTATATCTCAATAAAGTTGGAAAATAAATAAAAGTGATTTTTCCATACCTACACACCAAAATTGGATCTGCGAATTTTGACAATAAAGTTTGTGAAAATTTTGCATTTAATAATTGTCCTAAGTTGAATATTCTATTATTAGTAGGGTTGAAGACACTCCTTCCAATGACATAATAAAAATATTCTCTTATAAAAAATGATTCTTGCTGGGTAATGCTGAGATGTAACCCATCTTCTTATATCCAAAACTACAATAAAACCAACACCTCTGTAATGCATTTGTGAATTAATTACATTGAGGGAATCATTTCACAATGTATATGATATCAAATCACCACATTATACAATTTAAGGATGTCACACTTTTTGGTGAATTGTACCTCAATAGGACTTGGGGAAAACAACAAACACCTCTAAATCACTTTGGTATGCACATAATCTAGTACCAAGTATGTTAACTAATAGGTATCTGTGGGTTTAAGACTACTAATAACTCTCTTTTTTCCCCCCATAATCAGGACTGATTTATTGAAAAAAAATTGGTTAGCTTGAAAAATTATAAAAAACTAGTGGCCCATTGCACAAAGAGTCATGCAATAGGCCTTCCTTCCCCTGACTCCAGGCACCAGTTTTCTTCTGGCACCTGGAACCCAGGCCTTTAATCCAGCTGCAGCAGTGAGGCTTGGCTTCTTTGCTGTGGCCACAGCAGCAAGGCTTGGCTTCTCTGCTCCAGCTGCTCCCAGCCCCTCCTTTCCCCCCCGACCCCCCAGCTCCTCCAGTGGAGGCCAGGGCTGGCTGGAAGCCTGGTTAGCCCTTGGCAACGCAGGCCCCCAGCCATTCCTTGTGCAAAGCCTAGGCCCCCAGCCCCTCCTTGAGGGGAGCCCAGGCCCCCAGCCCCTCCTTGAGCAGAGTCCAGGGCCAGCGGGAAGCTTGGCTTCCTCTGTCACCTGGAGCAACCCAAGCCTCCTGCTCGCTCCAGCTCCGTGGCTGCCACCATCTTCAGTCATCTTCAGTCTTTGCTCTTTGCCTTCATATGCAAATTAACCGCCATCTTTGTTGGGTTAATTTGCATAGTCACTCTGATTGGTTGGTGGGCATAGTGGAGTGACACCAATTTGCATATTTCTCTTTTATTAGTGTAGATAATACTTAAATGCCTAAAATATTCTTTACCTACTAACCTTTGTATTTGAGTCCAGTACCTTCTCATCAAGTAAAGTTCTCTCACTAAGCTCCCCTATTATCTTTCTTACATAAACCATGCATATAACACAGCATCAATTTCTATTTTTATTTCTCTAAAGGGAAACAAGAAATTAAACACAGTTAGCAAAGAGATCTGAGTAAAGAAACCTTCTATATTCTTCCAAATTTGTACAACTATTTTGCTGTTGTTTTTCCAAGGTTTAATTCAATGTTCTTTTATTAAACAACTTCTCTTTTTTTTTTTAATTTATTGATTTTTTACAGAGTGGAAGGGAGAGGGATAGAGAGCCAGAAATATCGATGAGAGAGAAACATCGATCAGCTGCCTCCTGCACATTCCCCACTGGGGATGTGCCTGCAACCAAGGTACATGCCCTTGACCGGAGTCGAACCTGGGACCCTTGAGTCCGCAGGCCGACGCTCTATTCACCGAGCCAAGCCAGTCAGGGCTAAACAACTTATCTTTATTGAGACTCCCCACCATCCTATCTAATAAAAGCGAAACATGGTAACTGGCGTACGACCGCTACCCTTCCCATTGGCTAATCAGGCGAGATATGCAAATTAACTGTCAGCCAAGATGGCGGCCAGCAGCCAGGCAGCTTGAAACTAACATGAGGCTTGCTTGCTTCAGTGAT
>NW_006296221.1:3694930-3697938 GCF_000327345.1 Myotis davidii
CTCCCGATCTGCCCTGCTCTGTGCATGACAGGGGGCGGTGCCCCAACTCCCCAATCGGCCCTGCTCTGAGCCCGACCAGGGGCTGCACCTTGGGATTGGGCCTGCCCTCTGCCACCTGGAAGCCGGCCTAAGCCAGCAGGGCGTTATCTCCCAAGGGGTCCCAGACTGCGAGAGGGCACAGGCTGGGCTGAGGGCCCCCCCCCCTCCTCCCCAAGTGCACGAATTTTTGTGCACCGGGCCTCTTGTTGTTACATAATAAATAAAAGCTCTCTTACTCAATTATTTGATCAAGATAATAGTTCTATGGATTAATTTGTTATATGAAAAAATCTGTGGCAAACAATTACAAATGACAGACACCTCTAGTTTGATAAGCATACGACTTGACTGGTAGAGGTGTACGTGTGTGGGTGTAGTTCTTGAGGGTGTCCTAAATGACTTCTATTTCTAGCAGTATGGCATGGTAGATAATTCTGAACAACCCTCCTGACTGAAACAGATAAAGTGTTGGATGAAATATATATATTCAATCTTCTAAAAAGCATTGCTGAGTTGGCACAAAAAGAAGTAAGTCACAGAGGCAAAAAATAAAATAGCAAAAGCAAGAGCCCTGAAAGGTAAGAGGATACTAAAATGATATTATATGCAGAGATTTTGGGTAAACCCTATTGTTCTTGAGTTTCTACTTTAATGTTGTAAAAGATGCCGGGGCCTGGAGCTGAAACCTAGGATCCGCCTAAGAATGGAGCCTATGAAGACAAATGCCATAGGACTAAGCCCCAAGGACTATATACTCATGATAAAAAGAGACTCAAGAAAAATAGCATTTTACAATTCATTGCACTTATTGATTCTATACTGAGTGAAAAGAGAGAAGAAAATTCATTTGAGAATTTATTACTAATAGGCAATCATTATAGAAGTTTACAATCCAAATTCATATTTCCAGTTTGGTAAATAAAATAAAAACCCCTAAGTGAAGTAGGTAATCCTATGTTGGTAATGCTGCCAAGTAGCCTGAACAGATACAAATGTAGTTTGGAGGTTTCCAACTCCAACACAGACCTCAAGAAATTATCACAGTGCCAAGGAAAATGAGCCGATCGCAGCCAAAATTCATAAAACACAAAAGGAAACACAAAAGTGACAGCCAGCACAAACAAAGAGATGGCAATTCCAGAACTGAAAGTCCTCAGCAATTGCCATATCAGAGGCAGAATATAAAATAGACAAATTCAATGTGTTTAAGAAAATAAATGAGAAGCTTGAAAATATAAGCATAAAAAAATAGACTATAAAGAACAACTAAACAGAGTTGGAAAAGATCCAAATTACACTCACTCCAGAAGCAAAAAATAAATACATTAAAATTAAAAATGTAATGGGTAAATTAAATAACAAATTAAATAAATAAAAGTTCTCTTACTCAATTATTTAATCAAGATAATAGCTCTAACAGCCAGGAGTGTTGGTAACTGAAAGATAGATCCAAATAAATTATGTAGAATCATCTCAGAAAGAAAAGTTATTGAAATATTAAAGAGGCTAAAAGTCATAGGGGATACAGGGATAATGTCTGGCATAAACATAATCAGTGGTCTGGAAAGAAAATATATATATATTAGTCAGAATAGGATGCAACAAAGTAAGCCCCAAATTGGCTAGCTTAACAAAATGAGTGTATTTTTTCCTCTCATGTGAATCAGGAAACGCTTTAGGAAATATTCTCCCCTGGATGCCCTAGAGATTTTATGATTCTTCTCTCTCAATAAGTGGTCTCCATCACTACTCCCAAAAGACAAGGGAAAGCTGGAGGGGTCACAGAATAAGCAGAAATGATATGGTAAATGCACAGCATAGTCTCTGCCTCCCATTGCTCTTCCGTCATCACATCTTTCCATGTTTCTACGCACACATAGAACACACTCAGCCTCAGTCCACAGTCCCATCTAGTCACTGCCCTCAGTTCAAAATCCAGGAATTCTGAGTGATATTCAGATTTGTCTCTTCAAACACAGCTTCTCTTGTTCCTGAGATCTGGGAACTAAAAAGTTGTCATTATGCCCCATGCCATCAAATCAGCAGTGGTGAAACAGGAACAAATGTGTTACAATAAATATCCCCCATTCTGAAGTGAAAAGAATGGGAGACATATACTATTCACTGAAATACACAGAGCAGATACCGTGCGTGCTCCTTATGAAAGGACATTGTTCTTGATTATGCCCTAATTTTCCTCTTTGGAAGAATTTTTGTCCACTGGTTTCATGTCTGTGATGCCATTCCCTAAATGTTATTCTTTTCTAATTACCACCCAGGACCACATATGAAGTGGTCTTTGGGAGTCCAACATCCTTGTGGCCTGTACAGGTTTCACAACTGAGTTTCTGTTCATGGAAGGTTGGAACAGAAAGGCTATTTTAAATCTTAAAAAAAAATCTGTTTCTTTAAAAATCCATGCTCATAATTTCTTTGTCAATATAGGCTTCCTAAAAACTCATTAAGCTTCTGATCTATTTGCTTTCAATCAGTTACATGTGCCAGTAATGATGCTGATACTGTTGTAATTAACCTGGTTATTAATAATAGGAAAGGAGCACAGGGAAGGCCAAATATTATAGACATGTCACTTGGGCAGCTTTTCCAGGAAGCTGTAGTTTAATTCTCCCCTGAGGACCACAGGTCTATTCCCCACAGATTGCTAGGGTAAGGTACTGAAGTGGGGGAAATAGGTGCATGCCCAGTGAAGTCTGGGTGACATAGGGAAGGTACTTGTCTGTCAGCCATACCTGGGAAGAGGTGATTGGCCAGAGTAGGCATGGCCACTGCAAGCTCAGGAAGGTTTGAGCTATTTAAACTCCTAAACAGAGGAACTCTCTTGTGTTCCTGGTTTCTCTTGCTCTCTTCTGGTTTTCTTTTGGTTTCTCTTAGGTTCTTGTGCTCTTGCCTCTTGGCGTGTTGTGCTTGACTCCTGGCTTGCAGGGCTCTCATGCTCCTGCTCTCTTGCC
>NW_006296221.1:3698280-3699621 GCF_000327345.1 Myotis davidii
ACTTGCAAATTGGCTTCATCTCTGATGAACAAATCCCATTTTTATAACATTGTCATGAGTTGGGATTCACAGAAAGCGTATTTCAATATGGAGGCTTCCTATTAAGGTATGACTTAGGATCAGCAATTGTAAAAGGAAGGTGAAGGTTGCAGGATTGAAAAAAAATTGAGAAATTGAGATGTGAAGAAGATATAACATCCTCAACCTTCCCCACAGGGAACTCTGCAACTAAAATGGTCCAAGAAAAGTAACAAGGTGGGCCAAAATATCTAGCTGTTTATACATCTGTTTTGATCAGTCATGGGATATGAGTCATAGACAGGAAGGTAGGGACTTGAGCAAGGTGGCTATCTGCAGCGAAGGAATTCTGTGAAGAAGCTGTTATCTAAATGATCTCTATTACTATAATTCGCAAGAACATACGACTAAGTCCTTTTGTGAAGAGTAATCAGGTAGTACATCTCCTTGTCCATCACAGGCCATCCCTTGTGGCTCTCTACTACATTTCTAAGTGTGTTTGAGGAGCAGCTTCTTCCCAACTCCAGTAGGCCTCTCTTTGGGAGGGGAGGGGACTTAGAAGAGGAAGGTTAATGGAATAAAAAACAGTCCCGCTACTGTAGATGGTCTCTTGCCGCAACTGATATTCAAGCCTCTGCTATATACTAAAATCCATGAATGTCATGGTGTAAACCCATGTGCATATTTCTTGGAATAAACTGGGTCCCCTGGTCTGACAATATTATATGGGATGGACCAGTGAGTGGAAGATCTGTAAGTCCTTCAATCATGGTGCTATTTGAAGCCCTACAGGCAGAGAAGGGAAATGCATATACAGACTATGTATTCCTGTGAGAATCAATCACTGGACCTTCAATGGTAGGAAGAGCTACATTAAGTAGTCCACTTGCCACCAAAGTGGCTATTGGAATTCTTGAAAAATGGTGCTGATCAGGGCCTCATCATTGGTACCTGGTATTAATTAGTGGGGCATTCAGCAGTGGCAATATCTATATCAGCCTTGGTGAGTGTAAGCCCATATTACTGAGGTCATTCATGACCCCCATCTCTGTCACTATTGCCATCTCATTTATGTGCCCATTATCCAGCACCAGGTGACAGAGGCTGGCCAATGTCAACCAGCCAAATCATTTGTTTCTCTCCCACAGAGAATGCTCTCTAACGGGCATTAATATATCTTACAAAAATATTTACACCTAGCACCCTCTCCCATTTGTTCACCCTCATGCCTCTATCTCAGATCACTTCTTCCCTAGTCATCTAATATTTCTCTTTCTAGATGCCTGATTCACTGTCCAGGCTAATTGCATCTTACCATAAATC
>NW_006296221.1:3699665-3709303 GCF_000327345.1 Myotis davidii
GTGGTCACTCCTCTGGCCACAGAAAATTGATGACCAGGTGTACTGCTTGTGTGTCTTCCAAAACTAGATGGGACAGAAATCCCTTCCACCCACATCCCATTGTCTATAACTTGGTCACATAGTTCCTAATTGAAAGAGAGGCTAGATAAGCCTATCTTATTCTGTGCCTGAAACATTCAAATTATTGTCTTAGCCACAGAGGTAATAGAGAATGGAAAATAGGTGATGTTTAAATAGTTGGCCTGCTAACTGAGTAGTGAAGGATCATAGGTGTTAGTCAGTATAGGTTGCCAGCACATATATTTTAGAGAAGAGTGTCAATTAATAAATCAATTAATGCATCAAAATATTACATATTAAAAATATCAATCCATCAATTTGATTAAGTAGAGACAAGTTAAGAGTGTATAGACATTTGGATGTGCTCTGGGGAGGAGAGGGGAGAGGACTTAGTAGAATTCACTGCTTCTGGTTGAGTTCCTTGGAAACGACCTTGGATCATGGGTGTGGGTTTGTCTGGCTGCAGTGTGTTAAGACTCTGTGTGTGTTAACTGCATTAGCATGGTGTGCATACTGAATTCCACTCTGTGGGCTTTGTCTATTCTTATAGAGCATTTATTCTTCCATGAAAAGCACAGCAACAGGTTACAGTTTAACAAGAAAAGATAATAGTTAATCAGGCTTGTATTTCTTCTAAAGTTGCTTGGATAATGTCTGCTCAGCTCCCTGAAGAAACTTGGATGAAATAATGGTATACATTTTAATAAAATATGCAAGGAGTTTGAAACATTAAAACTGCCATTATCAGTATTACCATTATCAGTTGAAAAGTTGTATACCTAATTCTCCATACATTATGCTAAAAATTAAAGCATTATATCTAATACAATGTCAAAGACAATGTTAATGCAAAAATTAACTACAGCAAAGTACAAAAGTGAAAGAAGGGAATTCTAAACGAAGAGATTAGAAAGATGGTAGCAAGAAGATATTGTTAGCTTCTCGAATTAATGCAGAGCTTTTAATGCAATGCTCTGAAAAAAATCATCCATGGAAGTTCCACCTGTAGTCATTTACAATTTCATAAATGATATGTAAAATGGCTGGTTAAAATGCAGTATTGACATTAGGTTGATAATGAATAAATAACCAAAAAATACCCAAGAGTGTGTTCATCCAAACACTATCATAATTGGCCACATACTGTGCTTTGTCAGAGTGAGCGAAGAAGACAAGCAAAGAGATGCCATGCTCACAGAGTGAGTCCTTGGTTCCCAGTCCTCTATCTCTTAGTAGGTGCTTACTGAAATGTCATTTGAATTATGGTGATATAGTATATTGGGTTAAAATGCTTTCAGAATACCAAGGAGTAGGTTAATATTCCAGCTGAATCTCTGAAGCAGGACAGGGCATTTCCAAGAAGAGAAATATTCAACTACAGAGATTGAGGGAAAGGAAGATTGTTTTTCTCCATTGAAAATGTAAGCTAACACAGGGGTAAATGGATGTGAAAGCCCTGAACGGGTCAGAGTGCTTGGAATAGAGGATGAGGGTAGATTGGGCCATATCAGGAAAGCTTTTTATTCCAAACCAGGGCACTTTTTCCTAAGAAGAAATGGGCCCTTCAGTGGATTTTCTGCAGGAGAGTGTGTATGCAGGTTTCTTTTCATAAGAACGAGAGCTTCTGAAGCATAAGAGAGGATGGATTCGGGGAGGGGCAACCTGTCTTAGGCTCTGTGTTAGTGACCACACATAAAGGAGGACACTGTCATTGCCTTGAGATGGTGGAAGTCTAGTTGAGTAGGCAAGTAAATCAGGGGACAGATGATTGCTCTACAAAATTTACACACAGTGATGCTTTGGAAGTATTCAGAGGGGCCACCTACTTCATGGTGGAGAAGTCAGGGAAGGTTTCCAGGAGAAATTGTCCACTGAACTGAGCCTAAAAAGGCATGAAGAAAAGGCACATATGCTGTTCTTTAACTCATTGCTCAAACCACACCATAAGGTTCAAAGATCGTAACTGATTCTTATCCAGGGGTGTATAGTTTGGGGGACATGGCAGTGAATACATATAAAAGTCATTCATTTTAAAAATCTTAAGAGCAGTACTTAATCTCATTAAGCACAAATATGTTTAATTGATTAATCATGTACAGAGAGTGTTTACAAAGGACTGAGCACCCAAGAAGCACTGAGAGAATTTCAGAAGTGCCAGAACCCTGACCAATGGGATTCTCACATTGGGAAGTCAGTTAGGACGGGGCACATTTCGCTAAGTCCCTTGGATATTGATGTTCCATTTCTGCCACCTTCTAGCTCAAGAAGCTTGTTACCTAATTGATGAAGCATATTTTTCATGCCAGAAAAAATAACGTTCTAAAACAAGGTTCATTTAAAAAGGTAGTTAGAAAGGATACAAAAGATACTTCTATGGGGGTTCTGACGGATGAACTGAAAAATGCTGACTAAAGGATTCCAGACAGAGGGAATATTCTGAATAGACTTTCTCCTTCATGCATACCCTCCCTCCCTTCTTCCCTCTCTCATTAGTTATTTCCTTATTTTCTTCTTTTTAGTAGATACTTATTGATCCTAGAATTATTTTTTAATAAAAAAATTATATTCCTTCACTGAAACTTGTTTTCAGTTCAATAAAGGGATACCAAAGGGATACCAAACTTGCCCTCCTTCCCTCCTACATCTAATTCCATCTTCTGGAGGCAGGAGTGGGAAATATAACCCAAAGAGGTGGTGCTCAAACTAAATCATAAAGGAGCCTGCCAAAGCAAAACGGGGAATGTGGCATCATCTAGGAACTAGAGGGATTTGAGTACAACAGAAGCTTGGGGTGTGCTGGAGAGGGATGAGGGGTCAGACTAGAGAAGCTGACCCACAGGACAGGACCCTGACCTAGCTCATGGTTAGGAATAGTAGGAGATAAAGTTAAATATCTTACCTGAGGTCCTACTAGCTAGAAAGTACCAGATGGACTTTGCATAAAAATGGTTCCTGATAGTTCTTCAAAACGATGTTTGCTAAGCAATTTTACACAATTAAAGCAATCTGGGTACATTTACACCTTCTCACTATAGTTTGTGTTAAGCATTAATTAAGCATTTATTAATTAAGGCAGAGACTTGTGTATATGAAAGGAGTGTGGATATCTGAAGGGTTCATTTTCGTATTTGTCCACTTTTATTTGAAAACAGCAGGTTAAATTGTGATATGAGCAACGTTTAGCCTCAAACTATCATGCAGATTGTTTTGGTGTCTGTATAATCACAAAAGACTGCTTTGGTCGAAGCTCCTGAACACTTCTTATTGCTAATGTTGGCAATAAACCTGTTAATTAATTAATTGTAAAACACTAGTGAACCAAGCAAAAAGAATCCATCTGTTTATAAAATTTCAAAGATCTCTTCTGAGCATAACATTTAAAACCAAGAGCTGGCTTGCCTACTAACTACAAACCATCTCTGGAATATTTGTACAGTCTCGTCTTAGGGCTAAGAGGTGATATTTTAATGCAACCATTTGTTGTATTTGAAGGTAGTTTTGCAGGCACATGGTGCTGCATGCAATTTATTTCAGGGACTGTTGGAAATGGAAAAATTGGTGAGGGATATATGGCTTATTCACCTATATCTATAGCCAGACAGGGAAAAGTAGAAGGGCATTACACAGTAATAAAAGCCAGAAAGGAAAAAAAAAATCAGAGGACTGAAAAAAATCCTAAATGAAGGAAATTTGCAGTATACTTAGGAGCTGGCAGGGGCGAGAGTAAAAAATTAAATGTAGTGCCCTGGCTGGCATTGTTCAGTGGTTAGAGCATTAGCCTTTTACAATGGAGGTTCTTGAGTTTGATTCCTGGTCAAGGGCACTTACCTGGGTTCCAAGTTTGATCCCTACCCCAGGTCAGAGCATATACAGGAGGCAACTAATCAATGTGTCTCTCTCACATCGATGTTTCTCTCTCTCTTCCCCTCCCCCTCCCTTCTTCACTTTCTCTCTCTCTAAAAATAAAACGGAAAAAATATCCTCATTCCTTGGGTGAGGATTTTAAAAAGTTAAATGTTGATAAATAGGAATCTTCCTGAAAATTTACCTTCAAAGTTATGGGAATTCCATGAAAATATTTCATCTAGAGAGTATGACAAAAATCTGTTCTTAAGAATTGTTGCCAATCATCCATTTGGAAAATTGGGAAGGATCCTCAGGTCCTCCTCCCAGTGCCCAGAGGGGAGTGCAGTAGGAAGCCCAGGATAAGCCTGGACATCTATATAATAAAAGCCTAAGCGACCTTATGGCAAAACGACCAGAATGACCAGTCGCTATGATGCTTACTGACCACCAGGGGGCAGATGCTAAACACAGGAGCTGCCCCCTGGTGGTCAGTGTGCTCCCACAGAGGGAGTGCCACTCAGCCAGAAGCTGGGCTCACAGCTGCTGCTCCGTGGCAGCGCTAAGGAGCAGCAAGCAGGCAGGCAGTAAGGAGCGAGGGGTCCCAGACTGCAAGAGGGATGTCCGCCGAAGGGTCCTGGACTACAAGAAGGTGCAGGCCAGGCTGAGGGACACCCCTCACCCCCAGTGCACAAATTTCATGCACCGGGCCTCTAGTTCACAATAAAGTAGAGAAAAGGTCACCTGACTTGAGTCAGAGAAGTGGACTCTGGTCTCAGACCTGAATAGCTGGTCAGAAAAGGCATGCTGTTTAGCATTCCTGGGTCTCTACTTTTCTCTGCTAATGGGAAACATTTATTCTGGTTTAGGGGGATAGATTTATATGGTTCCATTCATAGTCACATCTATGTATAACCAAGTTATTGATAACCATCTGGATATAGGGTGGTTTTAAGGAACTCCTACTACCTGAAATACCAGATAATCTGGCCTTCTTATGTGAAGGTGCAGGATCAGAGGCCATATTGCAATATGAGCTAAGACATCCATAGCTGGAAGTATGTAGATATCAGGGAAGAAACAAGGTTTGAAATGTAAAGTGGCAGAAATTAATCTATGCTCTAAAATTATAAACAGAGTTTCAGTGGACACCTAATCATAATCGAAGTTACTCTATTTGTTGTAATCTGAACTTTTTGCCTTTCAAGGTAAGAATGATTTCTATTTTTTTTCTGCTGATCTTCCTAGATTTTGTTTTATGATTTATTTATGTGACCTTTCTCTCAGATCTTCAATAAACAAATTTCAAGATAGCCTAAGAAGGTACCCTTCCAATATGTCTACATTTAAATGATCTGTTCTGCTTCTTTAAACATCTGCTTCTAAAATATATTTCTACAGTGCAAGTAAAATGAGACTAGATTAGGCCTCTGGAGAGGAGCATCAAAGGCTCCCAAACTTTCAACCTTCATTTATGCTTTCCCTTTATGTGGACTTTATCAGGATGTCTTGATGAAATGAGCTATTTTAACACTACGGGGCCACCACTATCTTCCATACTTCTGTTTCTGCCTTAACCATTGATTGCCTAGTTGTACTAGTAAGTTACAATTCTATTTATTCAATTATTTTAAGGCTTTCTTTGCTTTAATGTTCCCTCCTGGGACCCAGTGGACATCTGTCAGTCAGTACTCTTATTTGTTCATGAATTCCTCACTTAACTATTCAGCAAAACTTGAAGAAGAGATGGTACCATGATGTGATAGAGTAGGAAGAGCCCTGAGTTGGGAGTCAGGAGAGGTGGCCTCCAGTGTAGTCCTGAGAGCATTATGACCTTTAATAATTCATTTAATCTTCTTAAGCCTCAGGTTCCTCAACTATAAAAACAGGGTTGACCAGATATCATTTTTAGATTGCTGCCAGTTAAACATTCTGAAATTTGATTTCCCAGGTTGTTTTGGGGGCATCTATTTGCTTCCAGTCCAGGCAAGGAGAGGCCAATGCTATTACCACCTGACAGCTGGGAGAGAGAGAGAAAGAATGAAAGCTTCCCTAAGTGCTCCTGATCCTCCTTTTTCTTTGTAAATAAATGAAAATACTTCATTTTCCAGAGCAAAGCCTGAGTCGCAAATATCATTTTTCCCATGGGGAGGTAAAAAAAAATTAGCATTTAAAAATATGCCAGCATGTAACATTTTGTTTGTTTCCATAATGTCTGATTTAAGGATAAATGCTGTTTTGTTGTTTTTTTTTGTTTTGTTTTTTAACACTGAAAGCAAAACTTCCTAATTCATCTGGCTTATAGGATCATTTACATTTCCTATGGAACATTTATTTTATCTGACCAGAATTGAAGATGATACAACATTCTTGGCTAAGATTAAAAATATATAAGAATGGAATATTGATAGAAATACATACTATAGAGAAGAATATCCTAGTTGATGCTCTTTGGATGATAAGAATGAAACGGTACCTAGCTAAAGTGAAATGATATCCTCAAAAGATAGAGATTAATGATAGCAGTTTCTAAGATTGAAAAAGGAACGGCAAGGATAAAAGAGGAATACATTTAAGCATTTCAGCAAAGGATAGAGAAATTTAAAGGATAATGTTAATTGAATTATGTGTTGTAACCAGATAATACTCTGTTATACGAAGATGAAAGCCACAGTCATATCAAACCATCTAGTAGAAAGATGTCAACTTGAATATGCAAGGGTTATTTTTAAAGTGGCAGATTCTAATGTGAATCTAAATTTCAGGAGTACTGAAACTTCCTCATTAACAATGGTGATAAACTTAGTTTAATTGCTGATGAAACTATATCCAGACTTATCGCAATATTGGAATAACTAAATGCATTGTTATTTTTCAACCAGAATTAATTGATTCATTTTATATATTTATTGAGTTCCCCTATGTGTCCATAATTTCAAATAGTTCAAAGGGCCCTGGTTTTTCAATCTTCATTTATTCAACAAACCTTTCCTAAGTACCTTCTGTATGTGAAGCACTGTACTAAGTTTCAGAGCCTATAAAGAATTAATATGCTTTTTTAGGGCAAGTGCCATATCATTTTTATCTTCCCATGCTTAGTAATAGATTAATAGATATAGTTGATAAGTGTTTAAATGAATTAAACATTTTAGGAAGGCATATATACATAAAACTATGAATTGAGAGAACCAAGAAATATCTTACATGTCAATTATCATGAACTAAATAAGTTGGAAAAGATCTTATATGTCATTGAAGCTAATGTTTTCTAAGTTCATTCCATGGTACAAAAGTAATGGATGTTACCAAAACAAAGAGGATTGGGAGATTCCTTGGTCAAATAAGTTTGAAGAAAGCAGAATTAAACTAGTTTTTTCATTTTTCAGAGAATTTGGTGTGCTAAAATTTTGTATTTCTCTCAAAATCAGATATAGCACATATCATTTCCAACATTATTCATCCAGGGGGTCATTTTTTATTGAGCTACATCTTGTGAAATAGTGTTCTGTTTTGGGGAAGTTCTCAAACTGGTCTATTTTCTTAGCTTTACCTCTCAATCCCAACCACACTTTTACCCAGTAAAAGATAACTTAATGACTCTGCTTAAGTAATTCTGTGAATGAGTGATTCATTATATTTTTTGAGCAAACTTGTTTTTATCATTAGATAGCCTTCATTCTTAGAGAACTTTTGGAAGTTGAGCTGAAATCTGCCTCAATGTCTTATTTTTGTATGGCATTGGACCTAAGAATATTTTTATATTCTTAAGAACTGTAAAAAAAAGAAAGAAAGAAAGAAAGAAAAAAGAAAAGAAAAGAAAAATATGCAACAGTGATCATATGGCCCATCCAGTCAAAAATATATACAATCTGGATCTTTGCAAAAGTTGGCAGAATTATGCTCTACAGAATTGTTGTCTATGCCTGGCCGGTGTTGCTCAGTGGATGAGTGTCGATCTATGAACCAATAGGTCATGGTTCAATTCCTGGTCAGGGCAAATGACAAGGTTGCTGGCTTGATTCCCAGTGGTGGGGGAGTACAAAAGGCAGCAGATCAATGATTCTCTCTCATCATTGATGTTTCCATCTCTCTCCCTCTCCCTTCCTCTCTAAAATCAATAATAACATATTTTTAAAAGAATTGGTGTCAAGACTTTTCCATTATACATTCTGTAGTAAGCAGCCTCTAACTTAGTTCCAAAATATTCCGGAGTCAAGTCCTTGTATTCAAGTACTTGTATAATTCCCTCCTTTTGAACGTGGCCTAGAGTTAACACTCTAATTCTATTGTACTGTATTGGATTGGATTCTATTCTATTCTATCCTACAGACTTGCTTCTATTTTATTATTCAATAAAATATGGGGAAATTATGGAATACCTGTTCTACTAATAAGTTTAGACTCTCTCTCCCCCTTCCTCACCCATCTGCTCTGAGGGAAGTCACCTGCCATATTGTGAGCTATTGTATAAAACTACAAGGAAAGGAGAAAGACCTCTAGCCAAGAGACAGTGAGGAACTAAGACCTTCAGTCCAATAGGGTCTGCAAGGAACTGAACCCTACCAACAACCAGGAAACGGAGTTTAAAGCATATCTTCCCCATTGGGCTTTCAAATGTGACCACAGCCCTGGCCAACAGCCTTCTTTCAAGTTTATTAAGAAAGCCATCAGTAGGACAACCAAGATGGCAGCATAGGTAAACCCCTGAATTTGCTGCTGCGCACAACCACATTAAAACTACAACTACAAGACAAAACAAATATCATCCAGAACCACAGGAAGGCTGACTGAGTGGAAATTCTACAACTAGAAGGAAAAAGAAAAGCGCATTGAGTCTGGTAGGAGATGCAGAGGTGTGGAGGTGCCGGGATGTGGAGGTGCATAAGGTATGGAGGCCCGAGAGAAAGGTGCTGGCAGCTGGGTAGGTGTCATCTTTTTCAATCGGGAGGGAGATAGAAGCTCCCAACTGCTCTGAACCCCAGTTCTGGGTGAGAATTTGGGGACCCAGACTCATACTGAGACAAACTGGACTGTCTGGCATCGGGATGGAACATGAGGGCAGCTTTCTCGCAGAGGTGCTTGCAGCATTCATTGTTCCTGCATGGGTTGCAGGACACAGACCCTGGGACCTCTCAGAGGCAGAGCAGACTGGAAGTCATTGTGATTTGCTCTGCCCTTGGGATTCCCTGAGACCCTGCCCCACCCAATTCACAACCCCGCGCAAGCTGTGTGCAGAGGTTTTTGCATATGAATGGCCTGGCCTTTCTCCACCTAAGTTAGTGATGCGAACCTTTTGAACTCCACATGTCAGCATTTTGAAAAACCCTAACTTAACTCTGGTGCTGTGTCACATATAGAAATTTTTTGATATTTGAAACCATAGTAAAACAAAGATTTATATTTTTGATATTTATTTTATATATTTAAATGCCATTTATTAAAAAATCAACCAAAAAAAATGAGTTCGTGTGTCACCTCTGACACGTGTGTCATAGGTTTGCCATCTCTGACCTAAGTTCTCTCATTTCATATAATACTGGTTTGGCGGTGATGTGAGTACCAAAACCCCACTGAAGTAAGTCCTGCCCCATAAGGGTGTCCCCAGCACAGACGTTCTCCCATTGTAGACACAACTGGTCCTCACAGCCAATTGGCCTGGAGGTCAACTCCTCCCAGTGATACCAACAGCAATCAAGGCTTAACTACAACAAAACTGTGCACACAGTACACAAAGG
>NW_006296221.1:3709838-3736814 GCF_000327345.1 Myotis davidii
TTATGGTGAATTACCATGTTTGTATATTATTAGATAGGATGCTGAAGAGTATTCTTTAAGAAGGGGAAGAAAAAGAAAAAGGTAAAGATAAAAATTATGAACAAGAAAGTGACAACAAATACATATCTATCAACAAGTGAATTTAAAAATAAAGTGAATAAAAAATCTGATGAACAGAATAAACTGGTGAATAGAATAGAATCAGGGGCATAGAAAGCGAGTGGACTGACAATTCTCAGGGGAAGGGGGTATGGGGATGCAGGAAGAGATTGGACAAATATTTTACACCTATGGATGAGGACAGTGGGGGGCTAAGGGCAGGGGGTGGAGTGGGAACCAGGTGCAGGAGAGTTATGGGGGGAAAAAGAGGAACAACTTTAGTAATCTGAACAATAAAGATTTATTTTTTAAAAAAAAAGGAAAAAAGAAAGCCAGCTAAGTCCTAGCCAGTTTGGCTCAGTGGATAGTGTGTCAGCCTGCAGACTGAAGGGTCCCAGGTTTGATTCGGGTCTAGGGTACATGCCCAGGTTGCGGGCTCCACCTCCAGTAGGGGGTGAGGAGTAGGCAGCCAATCAATGATTCTCTCTCATCATTGATGTTTCTCTCTCTCTTTCCTCTCCCTTCCTCTCTGAAATCAATAAATGTTTTTAAAAAAAAGCCAACTAAATTACACATGGATTCGTGATACAGTAAAACTGTGGGGTAATACATGATTGCTGTTTTAAGGTGTTATATGTTGGAGTAATTTTTACCCAGAAATAGATAACTAACACATACTCTGATTAGTAAAAAAATATATATATATATATTGGAGCATGCAGTCCCAATATATGTATATTTAGTTATGAATTCTAAACATGTACTACTGCAAACTTTTGCTTTAAATATTACTAAATGTTACATTTTTCTTAATTTTAGACAAAAATAAATATAGAGAATATTTTAATAACTTGTTATGGGTTTGGACCCTATGGAATTGGCTTGGGGACCACTTAATGTGTTTGCATCTACTTTGGAGAATACTGTGACAGGGCAGCATATGAAATCATAATGACACAAAACACTCCCAGAATTGTGAACACATAATTTTATTTATCTGGTAACTACATCATTGAATAGAACCAGATCTTTGCATCTAAAATATTTTTTATTTGTTCAGAAGTGTTAGCTCCTCATTTATGTTAATCAATGGACAACTTATCACAGATGTCACCTTGGAAACCTCTACTTAGGTTTATAGGAAATTTTCAGATGTCTAAGAGAGTTTATCTGTCTTAAGAGTTGCCTGGTCACTAAAAGGGAATGTTAACATCTGTGGGAGAAGCAATTAGTGTCCATTCTATCCTGATTGACAATTCTGTAAAAGGCCCAATAGCATTTTCTATAGTTTTACAAAATGGCGACCTTCTGTTTCAGAGTGCTAAGTAACTATTGAGTTCTGGGGACAGTTATCATCACGCGGATGCCCCATGTGGCTTCCAATTAGGGAATCAAGCCTAATTTCACTTCCCAACCAGACTGAAATATAAAAGAGACAGATAAGACCATCATAGTGAGGTATGAACAGAGATTTCAGGCAAGCAGAATGCATGAATATCAACTTTTAGGAGCATTCAATTAGAAACGCAAAGGCAGAGTTCTCTGAGAAGCTGGGAGGCTGTGCATGAAAGGAGAGAGATTAGCAAGAGCCCTGCGATGAATGCACTGTTTCCATACAATGCCCTAATCAGGAGGACAAGTGGCAGTTGTTATGAAGCAGTGAGATTCAGAACAATGCCTTTCCCAGGGAAGTAGTCACCACGAAACAAGGGCTGCAGGAGGACAATACTGACTTGTACACATGAAAGAGGATAATTACTTTAAGATGTTATGCCCAACATCTGGTGAGTTTCCCTGGACCAAAAACAAAAAATACTAGAAACTTGAAGTAGTGGGTTATTTTTCCCCTGACTTTCAAACTTCCTATTTTTCTCACTATGCATTTCATATTATCCCAATTACCTAAGTTAGTGCATTAATATAGGAACACTATGATCCTCCATTTTCCCTAATTAAGACTATTAGGAAGACATTTTATGCTCTTATTTTTTAATGAAATTCAATTTAAAGTCACTGTATCAGATCTTATTAGCTGCTACCTTATAAAATATAGGATTTCATTGGGGGCAAAATGCCTAAATCAAAAATTACATCCAAACTTCAAGAATACAAACTGTGACAGTAACATAGTCATGGTCCTTTGTATATATTTCATCCTGCATAAAATAAAACTTTTCTTGAGTCAGGTTTTAATCAAGCATATCCCCAGGAAATAATATGGCATGGGAGATCTGAAAAGGAATTTTATAATTCCAACTTTTTACTAATAGGGTGTCCAAATTAAAGTTTGCATATATTTTAAGAAGGGTGTGAAAGGTGAATAAAGGATCTAACTCACATTATACAATTTTTAAAAGAAGCAATATGGGAAATTTTTCTTTAATTAATACATCAAGCATATTTAAATGTTATCTGCATGCTAAGCGTGAAGCTGAACGAAATGGGATGAGCATACTGCAGGAAGATATCCCCAGTGTCCAGCACCCAGTGTCTGCTTAATATGAGATTTTTTAATAAATGAGAAAAGACCTTACTTTCTTTTCTAAAGGACATGTAATCTAGTTGGAATTAACAGACATTCCCTCATATGATCCTCCACACAACTGTGAGGAAGGAGGTATATTTAAGCTAATTTTGTAAATGAGAAAACTGAGGTTCTGGAAGGTTATTTGCTCAAGCTCAGAGATCTAGGGAGTGGTGAAGCAAGGAATTTAGCCGTGTCTGTCTGACGCTGGCACCCAGGTTATTTACTTGGACTTTAATCTTTCAGTTGCTGAAGTTTCCCTATTCTGAGAGCGAAGGACTGCCCTCAATGTTCTCCAGCTAGTCTTGCAGTCCTGGACTCTTTTCAATATGCTTTCTTTCCTTATCTGTTAGTCTCCCTTAGAAATGTTATAGAATAATAATCCAGCCTCCTATAGGTAATCTTCCAGCCATAATTATTAAAACACAAGAAAATATGTATACTGCCTCCCCTGCGAAGCTTGAGGGAAAATCATATTTCAAGTCAAACCTTGAGGCTACCTGGCAAGCCACTTGGCATGTACCCAGGACTCAGAACAACCACCACCAGGACAATTGACTCAGGGATGTTTTCTTTGTCATTACTGAACAGGAGGGACCTTCCTCAATGATTTTCTGTCACCACATGAAAGTGATAAGTTCTATGAACAGTTTAATGGCAAAAGAAAAGATTTCTGGATACCCCATGGAGGGGATTCTCAATTTTGCTATGCTCCCAGTACATCTCACAGATATGCTTCAAGGACACATTGATGTTCACATTTTCACCAAGGCTCAGAATCTTCTATTTCTCTTGAATGGCTCAGCATTGGCAGGGCTCAGCTGAGACTAAGGATAAAGCATCTTAGGAAGTTGACAGTCAATAAAATATGGGGCCTCATTTTTAGCTGATGGGGACAGAAAGGTTTTTCATTTGAGGTCTGATTTCTTTAAACCTTAATAAATTTGAATAAAAGGTATATATAATGGAAAAACGTGCCAGAAAAAAAAAATGACAATTGAGATTCCTCCACCAACAGGAATGAGTTGCTTCACACAGCCAAAATAGCTTGTTGTCTGATTTTTATTTTTGTTTTCACAACATTATATATTTAAACTACACCATTTTTTTTCTTAACATGCTGTCATTCTTGGCCAACAGGCTTTACCCATTCACCCAGAATCCCATCTGATGGGGGAAATTGACAACTCTGGTTCCCCCAAAATTGATAGATTGCCAAATGCAACAAAGGAATTTATGGAAACAACACAGAATTGGTTGTACCTAATTCTTCTATTATGTCTGGTTTGTAGCACTTTACTAGTCTACACTGCATTCCTTCTGTAACCATAAATGTCCAAGGTCAGAGACTTGCTCTTTCTATACTATAGGAAGAACTCCCCAATCTGAGGGCCATTGTTTGTGGGACACACTAGACAGAGGTATGTGATCAATGTGAGCATTAGAAAAAGTTTTAAATCTCAGAGCATTTTTTGTTTTTTGTTTTTAGTTTACAAAATGCTTTCAGATCTATAATTTGATCCTTGTAGTAACTTTGCTATAAAGCCATGCATTCTACAAAGGAGGGTAAAAAAATTGAAGAAGTTCAACAAGATTAAGATGAAAAAAATGGTTTAAGTCATGGAGCTGGAAATATTCTCAGGTCTTCTGATTCTTAGGCTAATACTCTTTCCACCTGCCCGTTATATACACCAAGGGTGCTCAAAGTGGGCAGAAGCAGTCTCACCAGGCAACTAATGAGAAATGCAAATTCTCAGTCACCCCATGCTCAGACCCGCTGAGTCAGAAACTCTGGAATGGGGCCCAGAAATAAGCATTTTGACAAGCCCTCTGGATGACTCTGATGCCTACTAATGTTTGATAACCACTGGCATATGCTAAACATAGTAGCCTAGATAATGCTGTGATTGATATACGACTTTATATCAAACTTTCTAAGGACCATGCAATATGTTCCTACATAAGGTATCAAAAAGTCATACCAAAGACCTTATATTAAGCCTCCCAAAGACCTCAAAGCCATGAGGAGCAGAATGTTTAGAATTTGTCCATTAAATACAGGTGACGTGGACTTTCCTTTGCTTCTCATCCCCTTTTACTAACCATTTGGAAATACAGGAAAGGGTTTTCACTTCTTGAACTCAAGATCCTCCAACAATTCGATTTTGTTCAAGTAAAAAAACCTTTATCATATGCAAGTCCTTTTTTAAGAGTCTTCAATTCTTTCTTAATCTACCCCAAACAGTGTTCTTACCCAATTCAAGGACAGCCAGAAAGAGTGATTATTTCTCCCTACCTTCACCCACTCCAGGCACTGTAAACACCAACTTTTCTAAGGTCTTTATCCCACCGTAATTTAAAATGTGTGTGTCTTGGATTCCATCGAGAAAAAAAAAGGGAGGTTAGGCTCCCGTCATATGCTCCATAGCACTCTCCTTTACAGCACTCATCACACTTCTAATTACTTGTTCAATGTCACTGTCTAATTATTTGGTCTCCACATGTTCCCTATTAAGACTTTAAGAGGCCCTAAGCTCTGACAAGATAATGGTGTCTCCTCCAACACCATATGGATTTTGGAATGAAGAAAAAAATCAAAACTTTCAAGTAAGATTAAGATGTCCAAGAAGGTTTTGATAGTTCCAATTATTGTTGCTTCAGTACTTTATTCCAAATATTATAGAATAAGCCTAATTTTCAAAAGAGGGGAGGAAGGCCACTCTTCCTTTGCATGTCCTTGGTCTTCATGTTGGATAACCCAGCCTTGTTTCCCTATAAATTGCAAGATTCATGATGACCAAAGGTGCATCTGTCTTGGTCACAGTGTAGTATCAGGCCAGCATGACCCCTGAGCGAAGATAGATCCATAATAAATGACCGATGAAAGATGAAGAGAGTGGGAGAGTTGGTGAATGAGTCAATGAGTGGATCGAGAGAGAGGAAGAGAATGAGGTAGAAAAGATAAAGTGACAGGGAGGGATGGATGAGAGAAAGAAAAGAGGAGAATAGAGAGGAGGAAGGGAGCTAGAGAGGGCAGAAGAGCAGGAGGAAATAATATCAGTTGGTTACTACCTTAATTTCATTCTAGGTTAAGAAGGAGATGTATTGGCACTAAACTCTCTACTCAATGGCTCCCGCTCAAAGAATCATGTTTTATTATTGTTTAATTACAGAGTAAATGTCATCATCATCCTTTTATAGAATTATGAACTGTGTCTTTATTTACTGACATGGCACCATTTTCAAGTGTGTGACAGCCCATTGCCCATGTTGTCCTTGCCATGGAATTAGGGAAATGTAGCATGAGCTGTAGATTTGCACCTGCCATCTAATCACAGATAGTGCTGGGTTTCATGAAGTTAGCCATTCAATAGTCATAGTCCTTGAGACTTTTGTTTTCCATCACCCTGGAAAATAAACAGCACTTGTGCTGACAGCTCTTTATTTTTCCAGTTCACCCCTCTCTAATGAAATTATTCTAAATTTAAATAAATTTTACGCACATATCAAAACAGTGATATTAGCAACAATGCCTGTTGCCACAAAACCCATGCAAATCACAGGGAACTTACACATGCAATACATTTAGCCAAAATGGGGCTTTTAGCAGACGTCAATCTTAGAAGGTGTCACACAGCAATGGTATGCAGACCTTCTATGCTGCTTTTTCTTGATGAGAACAAACATAGGCTTTGGCGCAGCATACAAAATCATCCAATCAGCACCCAATGTGCAAGAACAGAGTTACCGCACAGGCTAAAGTTGAGTAAAGAAGCCCCATATGCTGTGTAAAAGCGCTTCTATATCTTTAGGTCTCCGGATCCTAATGTGACAAGGATATTATTATCCACCGGCGTCATAAAGCCTTTTATAGAGATATTTTCCCCTTAGCCCTGTTATTTTAATTTGTGCACCGATTTTAGCACAGGCAATTTCCCTCGGCAAGGGCTTTGCACTAATAGAATTATACTGTCTTAGCTCAAAATGGCCTTTGGTTCTTAGTCCACTGGGCTCAAAAGATAATTTTCTTATGGTGGAAAGCTCTCCACACCGCCCGGGAGCCCACCGTTATCTGCACTCAACACCCTGGTCCTCCGCATCCTTCAAGAGGCTACACAGCTGGGCCCAGCAGGAAAATGACAAGCATTAGAAGGCTCCAAAAGCTGATTTTCCTTTGGCTGGGCAACTCGGCTTCTGGACTCCTGTCAATGCCATCACAACACATGCCTTTCAATAAACAGAGATCCTAACAGGATTAAATGTAATTTAGAGTCAATAAGGAGAAATTTGCCATCGGGCGGAATTATAATAGACAGTATGATGAGAAAATAGGCAATCTGGAAGGTTTGGGGGATGCATTCTACTATAAAAATGAAACGCAGAAAAGAAGAAAGATGTCCTTCTTACCAGCCCCCCTTTGACTAGTTCCATCTTGCGAGCAAATCAATGTGCGGTCTATTAAAGTAATAAGACCCATGCACTGTCATTTATGGGGAGGAAAAAAGGAGGAATGGAGACTTACAGGAGAATGGAAAACTGTCGTTTCACTGTCTTCTTTGTTTATGTGATTAGTAAATAAAATGTTTTTGGTTCTGCATGACATGGAACATGAACCCACAAAAGACCCATGGAGCCCACTACAGAGTTATAAGTGGTGATGGGCAGTTTCTAAGTCAGCACTGGGCAGGCAGCAGCATTGGGGAGGCAGCTAGTGGTCCAGAAGGCAGATGGAAGAATAGGAAGCAATGTAGGCATGTAGCAAGAGTCAATTGCCTGAAGTAATTCCCATAAACTTAGAGTCTGCACTAATGTTAACAGAAAAAAGTAATAATAGCTTACTACCACTTAATGGACATTGTAGCTACCACTCAGTGGGCACTGTTCTAAGTTATCTTGCATGTATCATCTCATTGAATTCTCATGACACTGCTAAAAAAGTGGATAGTTTTATTTGAATTCTCACTTTACAGTTGAGGGAAATAAAAATCAGAGAGACGTGCGTGTTGCTTGATGTTGCAGCCTCCATAAATGCCAGCACTACACTCAGGCCCTGGGTGACTGACACTGTTCATGGGCTTACCCTCCACATCTGCTCAGCTGGTGGCTGAAAATGCAGCATTTTTATCATGGGAACTATTTCATTTTGGTCAATGCCATTGCTGGGAAGAGAAATGCCTTATTAGAAGATTGGCCTGGGTAAGTGCAGAAGCGAAGAAAATCATGATTGATGTGGACAATAGTAATCACAGGAAAGAAAGCATTTCACTATTTTTTAAATGAATAGCTGGGTCATGTGGAAAATCAGCTGTAGTTTTGGAATCACAGAGGACCTTATCCTGAAATGTTGCAATACGGCTATGTCATGTGTCAGGGCAGCCCAGTGAAAATAACCTGAGTAAGAAAAAACAAAAACAAAAAAACCCTTCATAGATACAGATAAAAGTATGGTGATTACTAGAAGGAAGGAGGCTTGGGAGAGATAGAAGAGGATAAAGGGGGAATAAATGGAGATGAAAGGAGACTTGACTTGGGGTTGTGAACAGACAATACAATATACAGCTGATGTATTATAGAATTATACACTGAAACCTGTGTAATTTTATTAACCAATGTATTCCTAATAAATTCAATAAAAATAAAAGAACCAGGAGCCAGAAGCCCTGCTGAAGCCTGTTCTACCACAGCCTCATCAAGAAAGAGTATGAAGTAGCATTTGGGTAACTGGAAACAGGCTGTATGGGTTATAACAGTGGCTCCACCACTCCCTAGCTCTATGGTTTAGACAAGATACCTTCTCCCTGCCTCAGTTTATTATTTTGTAAAATGGGGATAATAATTGTAGAATTATTATCTTGTAAAGGTTAAATGAGTCAATCTATGTCTTAAGTTTCTATTGTAAATAAGAATTTGACTACCTAATGTCCACTGAGTCAATGACTTCATACACATTTAGAAGTTGCTTATATGTGCCAGATATCATGCTAGATACTGGAAATATTAAGATGAGTAAGACCTTGAATTGGTCACCATCCAGATGAGCAAACAAACAAAAAGCATGAGTTGTGACAGAGATATAATAAATTGCTTATTATAGGCTAGAGGTAGCAATTAATTTTTAAGTAACATGTGTTGACATGACATGTTTAATGTATCACCTAGATTAAGTAATGTGTATACTTGCAATTTTTATCAATAGTACCATTATTCCCATTTACAAAGCCATTGTTGACCTATCTACTTCCATTTCTCCAACAGAAAAGGAAATCACAGGAACTGCTGAAGTTTGTCTTTGACAATACATTCTAATTAGAAAAGAAAACAGAAATAAGGATAACTTGGGAATAAAAATAAAAATAATAAATTAGCTATAATACCACTACCCAGAGAGAGAGGGAAAAAAAGGAAATGATAGAATATTAATAGTGGTTATGTCTTTCTTATCTCTTATCTCTGTATATGTATATTATAATATATGTATTGATCTAATACATTCTCTGAATAGAGTACTAATTCTTCCCATGTACATTTTTAAAACTTTGGGTAGGGGATAATTTTAGATTTGAAAAAGAATTGTAAAGTAAAAATGAAGCATTTCATATACTCTTCACCCAACTTCCCCTAAAACATCTTACATAGCCATAGTATATTTATCAAAGCAAAGATGTTAACATTTATAAAGCACTATTAATTAAACTAAAGACTATTTGTAGTTCCCACTCATGTCCTTTTCATTATTCATCCAGGTTGCCCAAGAGACCAGGTTGCATTTAGGTTCCTGTGTACTTGTGTGTGTGTGTGTGTGTATGCGCACGTGCACACACACACACACACACACACTTTGATACATTAATTACACATGAACTTTTCATACATGCAATTCTACCTTAAATAGGGAATTACCACATCAACTATATGTATTCTGTTACAAGCAGCTTTTGATCTGGTTCCTACACCCTACTTCTTTGCCATCTTTCAACATGTTGCATTTAAACATTGCCATGCTGCTCAGAAATCAACTTTGTGCTAAGATGGCACCAAAACATCTTTGAAGAACATCAGAGAATCTCCATATTCTAGTCCCACTCTCTTCTCTAAGGTGAACTGGCCTGGGTACTGCCCCTCGCCTCTGGCAGGCCTTTTGCTTTCCACCTCCATAATTTTACTTATATTATTTATATGATCAGAGTATTCTTTGTATTATTTTTATAGTGTATGATCTTCCCTTGTCCATGAAGCCTTACCTGCTCACCTCAGCTAGCAGAGAGCTCTCCCTCTTCTAATTATCTGGAAAATTCACAGTGCTTATCTCATGTCTCTATCCTAGTTCCCCAATCAGACCTGAACTTCATTGAAGAAGAACTGTCTTTTCTGCAGGTTTGCATCTATACAATGTATTGTACAGTTTGGTTTCATAAATATGCACTGAAAGTGTTCAATTCCAAAGATGATAAAAATAATGGTGACTTCCCATTTACAGTCCAATATGTGAGGAACTTGGAAGTCATTGCTCCCTTTCTAACACCAAAGAGCTAAACAAATTGAAAATTAACAACTCTTCTTAGATCTGTCAGAGAATTGAGGTCACAGGGAATATGGCTGCCACAAAAATTAGAGAGACAGAAAATGAGAGAGACAATGAATTTAAACTTAGCAAACACCTCAGCAGAAATGGAGGTGGTACAAGATGAGGAAAAAGCTGAGCTATAACTGATGAATTGTGGACAAATTTGAGAATTACAACTAATGGCTCACACTCATCATGCCCTTGTCAAGTTCCAGGAACTGTTCTAAGCATAATGCAATGATCAGCACACAACAGCCTTACGAGGAGCCCATTTTACAGAGAGGAAAATGGAGGCACAGGGAAGTTCAATAAATTGTTTAAATGGCATTTGGCTATTAAATGTCAGGGCCAAGATTTAACTCTAGGTGAACTCCAGAGCCTATATTCATAATGATTACACTATATTTGCCTTATACTGGCTACCAGTAGCCACTCAGGCAAGGTCACATTACCCAGTCATGGGTCAGGTGACACTGTAAATACTAAGAAAATCTGAGACAATAGGCCCTGTCTACTCTCTATGAGCAATACTCATTAACTGTCACCATTGGGAATTGTCTCACCCAATCACCCAGAGCTTCTATACTTCTTCCTGTCTTCCCTACTGCCACAATTTAAGAAGGTTGATTCTCCTTCATGCTGTGTAATTCTAAAGGCCACCATAAAGTGTCTTTATGTTCAAATGTCTTCTAATTTCATTCTTTAAGGCACATCATGCTTTGTGCTCAGTGCTATATCCCTCCCAGGACAACTGTAGCCTAAAATACTGTGATCGGCGATGAATATGCGTTCTCTGGGTAAGGTGTATTGCTAGTAATTAAACAGTATTAATTCTATCAGCTTTGATTTATTCTGCTCTCTCAGTAATGAAGCTCAGTATTTTAGTTTCTTTCTGCTCAGCACTGAGCAATAGAATTAGTGTTTAAGGATTATCATGTAAATCTACTTTTTGGTCAGTCAGTGTTGGGGAATTTTTTCAATATATTACAAATGTATTCATTATTCCCTCGTTCATAAAAATAATTAAAAGCTACAGACTGAACACAAATTCCCTGAGCACAAAAGCCTGACTGGCACTCCACTGCCAAATACCAAGGTTGCCAGCTTCTTAGTTTATGGGTTTCTTAATGAGAACTCATGCCTTCTCACTCAATAAAGGGTTTAGGTGGACATTTTCCAGTGCTGTTTGTAGGAAATATAAAACTAAAGCCCTACACATCTTAATGAAAATGGGCTGTTATCTTCTGCATATTTTTAGCAATTTAGACGTAACTTGCCCCCAAATAAAAACGATTACAAATTATTTAAAAATGATCCCCAGGATGTTAATAACCTATGTTCATGTTCCCTTAGAAAAACAAACAAATAAACAAACAAACAAAAAACAAGGAAGGTAGAGAGAAAGAAATACAAGGAGCTCCAATCCATCACTGTGATACCCAAGTTTCTCCTTAGATAAAACAGACATAAAACATGGGTTTTACAAGCCTCAGATGACCTTCAAGACATCTAAGTGCAGTATCTATGGATTTTTAAGTATAATTAACAACTGTTTTTACATTTAAAGAATCCAAGTTCTGTTACCCTGACAGGCAAAAGGCAATCAATCTCGTTTTCAAATGTTAATACAAGCAATTAAAAGTAACATTAATTAAAATACTATAGGGGCCCTTAGGTTTGGGGCTGGTGGATTTTTTTCCCCTTCAGTTTAACCTTGTGGCAATTCTAAGTTACAGGACTAATTAGGGAAGTTTGATCCACCTCTGGGTGAAACACTAGCCTTGAACACCCAGCCCAGAGCTGCAGAAGGCCCTGCCCTGTGAGGAAGCCTGGGAGCTACAGCTGTGGTGTTAATTTCACCTAGTGGACCCAGTGTGACAGGTCCTGTATTTACAGCACGAATATGACATTATTGGTTTTGGTAACCAAAATACAGTCTTCATTTATATTGTTGCAAAACTTGTAAATGTGCCCTGTAGGATGAGTAATACTCAAAGCAATATCCTAATTAAAAGGAAAACTTGGTTGTCTTGCAAGATAATATAAGAAGGCACATAAATTGTAAATAAGATGCATGTTGAAAATGAACAAGACAGGCTGGATAGGAAAAGAATGAAATAAGATTTGGAAATGTGCTTTTCAAATGAACACAAATTGTGAGATAATGTCTCATGGAACAATAAAAATAACAAACCAGTGGCAAAGATGTAATAGAATTTCCTATGGACACCATTTTAATCTTCATATAATTTTCCCCAGTGCATCCACGTTTATTGAACTACTACGACCATTTCTTTCTTACACTGTCCAAAGCTACTGAGAGAGAGTTCTTTGCTGTAAATAATACCCCGGTTATGAACATGAAAACGATCCAGAAATTGACCACAGGTTTTTTTTTAAAATGACATAGTGTCTGCTGAGGCCAAAAGCCTTACGAGAAGCAAGCAAGCAAGCAGACTGAGAATACTGAAAGCTGGCTTACCCACGTCCTCCTGCAAAAGGCATCTCCACACCTCTGCTTCTTTTTTCTCTGTTCAAAAATTGCAGAGAAAACTTCCAAGGTACTTCCATCCATGGTGTGCTGGAAGAGCATAGAGCTGAAGCCAAAGAAGTGCTGGGTCCAGTAAACATGCACTTATGTGACTTCAGGACGATGCACATCAGTGCAGTCTCAGTTTCTCATTCTGCAGAATGGGGTAATAATACTTACCTTTTAGTTTTGAGCCTGATATCCAAATGAATGTTTGGTAAATACTACTTAAATAAGGATGTGAGTGTCGCCAAAACCGGTTTGGCTCAGTGGATAGAGCATCGGCCTGCGGACTGAGGGGTTCCAGGTTCGATTCCGGTCAAGGGCATGTACCTGGATTGCGGGCACATCCCCAGTGGGAGATGTGCAGGAGGCACCTGATCGATGTTTCTCTCTCATCGATGTTTCTAACTCTCTATCTCTCTCCCTTCCTCTCTGTAGAAAATCAATAAAATATATTTAAAAAAAAATAAGGATGTGAGTGTCCAAATTCCACCTATGTGAGGAGGTTGCTGGACTGGAAATATGGAGTCCAGAGGGAACCTACATCTATTACCAAAAAAGCTCAGTAAAGGGCCCATCTCCTCTCAAGCTCATACATATCTGGCATTTCAACTACCAATGTGGTGACTCATTCCCTCCTCTGCTTATACTCGTGGCTAATCAGCTCATGTATGCATTCACAGGTGTCATCAATTGGTGTCACCCTGGAGTAGGAATCCAGTTTCTGCTAAATATCAACACTCAAATACTGTTTCTGGCACTCAGAGTCTAATTTGTTTGATTGATTTATTATTTTTCAAAAGTTCATCAGGCAAGAGAAAGATGTACTTGTTTCTATATAGATAAAATATATGCCAAATATATCAACACATCCATTTTATTAAATAGGTTATCGATTAATCCCTTTGGTGAGTAGAATCCATAACTATATGATGTGACTACCATTTAATTTTGATTTTCTTACACTAGATTAAACAGTAGGAAAAATATAGACCTAATAGAAAACCATAGCTTATGTAACCCCCCCAAAAAAAAATAGAACAAGTACTTTTATAATAAGTGGTCAGCTACTAGAGTTGCAAATCAGTAATATATATTGCATTAAATTTTTCTATAAAAATTAAAGAATTTGCATAGAAGTTTCTAAGTCTTTCTGATTTCTTAATATAAAAATTTCTTAATATAAAAATCAGTGTTTTTCTATTCTCTTTTTCTAAAAGCCCCATTGATCCAAATGCACAGAGAGGAAAGAGGTCCTGTGGGTTACAAAAGCAATATGAGATTGTCTGAGGGATCCCCAAAGCAGATTCCTTTGCAATCACCGAGGCCTCTTCTCCAGGTGATACCATCCAGCCATCTCTTCTATAGTTGTCCCTCTAAGCCATTGTTTCTAATGACCTTGGCATACTCCTTGGCTGATGTGTAAGGGACTCTGGGTCTAATCAGGTCTTCAAAATCAACGTGGAAGAAACCAAACCGCATGCTGTAACCCTGGTTCCACTCAAAGTTGTCCAGAAGAGACCAAGCGCAATACAGTTGAAGGTTAACTTTATCAAGCTGGATAGCTGAAATTCAAAAGAAAAGGAGGGGACTATTACCATTTCTAGAAAGGTTTGATGAGAATGCAGACAAAAATCACTGGGGACCGGTGTGGGCATCTTCCTCGTGCAGGAGGTCAGAAAGGGAACAGAACCAGCCTCTCAATCCCCTTTTCTGATTTACTGGTTTAACGGAGCAGGGACTTCATTGAAGAAGTGAAGTTATATATTGTTATTATTAGTGGATTATTTATTCATTTAGATACTTCTTTTATTTATTCACTAGAGGCCCGGTGCATGAAAATTCATACACTCAGGCAGGGGGTCCCATCAGCCCAGCCTGCGCCCTCTCACAGTCTGGGACCCCTCAGGGGATGTCCAACTGATGGCTTAGGCCTGCTCCTGGGGGATTGAGCCTAAGCTGGAAGTCAGACATCCCTCTGGAAGCCCTGGAGCCCTTGGGGGATGTCTGATTAACAGTTAAGGATATCGGGTTGTTAGTCAGATATCCTTAGTGCTGCCATGGTGGCGGGAGAGGCTTCTGCCACCACCACTGTGCTGGCCAGCCATGAGCTGGCTTCTGGCTGAGTGGCACTCCCCCTATGAAAGCACACTGACCACCAGGGGGCAGCATCTGCATTGAGCATCTGCCCCCTGGTGGTCAGTGCGTGTCATAGTGACCAGTCACGTTGTGCTGTTAGGGTCAATTTGCATATTACCCTTTTATTATATAGGATTCCTTTACTCAATACACATCTCTACAATGTCTACTACTTTTTAGACACAAAGAAATACACACACAACTGAGTTTCTATCTGGTGCCTAGAATGATATTCAGTAAAGGCCCTGCCCAGCATCTAAGTACAGCTTCCAGATAATCCAGAAAGCCCACAAGTAAAGGAAAGAGGCCATAATAACATGAGTAAGGAAGCCATCACTTACCTCGTGATCAAATGGAGACATGTCTTATAATTCTGGAACTAGAACCTCCAAAAATGAGAGAGGTCAGCACACAACGCTGGCTGTGCCTGTTGCCTAGACTGAGTAGGCACAAAAATGCTATGCCATCTCCTTTGCCCCACATCTAAACTCAGAGTGGTGCTTAAGCCCTCTAAGAGTCTAAGCAATGAACCCCCGCCTCCAATATACATTTGCACAAACGCAGCATTCTATGTAATTTCATTCATGGATGCCCCAAAGCCCACCTATGGACTCTGTAGTAAGATGCCAACATTTAGAGAATTCTCTAAGCAGTTTTACACTGGGTCCATCACTTTAGTCACAGAACTAAGTTCATTTTTATTAGTATTTTAAGTTTGGTAAACTCAGAAGTTGTGTAGACCTTTCCTTTGAGCATTTTTATAAATGAAAATAATGAACCATATCTATAGAGTGTACTCTTATCCACTTCTCAATTCACAAACTAAACTTAAAAGGGAAGTTTACTTTATAAGATAGACATATTCTATAATAAGTTGGGTGAAAATGGACATCCATGTAACAAGTCAAATTTTCATTGCACTGGGGACTGCTTTCAACCAGAGACTCCTCTAGCTTCAGAAAAGCAAGGCCCACCCTTAAATTTTTCCTTTGGTGTAAATCTGTATTTTCCAGGTCTCTTGTAAGCATTACATCCATATACAACTACATCTGTGATGGTTTCCAAATCTTCTCATAATTTTATTGTTTTACTGCAGATATTCCATAGACAAAAGGTTCCTGTCAGGTTCATTGAGGCATAACCCCTCTGTACCTTTGTGCGTGGAGGCATGAAAAGAGCTTTACTCATGAATGCCCTCGGGGCAGAAATGAAGCCAAGCTGGACTGGCTCTTATGAAGTATTGTTGGAAGAAGAAATATATAACATGCAAGCACATCCAGCGTGGAATATGCATTTACTCGATATCCCCTCTTCTCCTCCTTGTCCATGTTGCCATGTCAGTCTCCTCCCCTCTCTGTCTCCACAAACTGCAAAGTGCCCCTTTTTAAAAATAATTAAAAAACAAAACAAAAAAACTGACAAGTTCTGGATGATATGTCCCTAAGAATTCAAACAACCAGAGGCAAATATCAGGCCAGAAAACAACCACCTCTTTTCACTGCCTTGTAATCCCATCTGGCGACATGTGAGGATCTGCATATTTTCTTTCTCCTTTGCAGAACTACTGCCCAACAAGCACGCCTGCTAGGTACAAAGCCAGACAGTTTCTGAAAACATGCGCAGTCCCACTGATCAAATACAAAAGGATTGATTCATGTGCTAAACCGGGGTCTAAAAAATGGTGCCCTGCCTGCTTGGAAGGGAACAAAAAGGAAATCTGGACAATTTCATTGTTAACTGCCAGGAGTTCCGCAGCAGGTACTAAACGGGCCGAGTGACACTGGTGGATGTCTCTGCGTTTTCGCTGCAGGAACATTCAAGTAGAGAATTACTTAGTTAGGGCCGAGGAGCTGGCCTGCTGGGGATTCCTTTGTGCTGCGCCACCACTGGGACAAATTACAAAAGCATGCTGGAACCTGCACGCCTCTCCTGGTCCAATCTCAAGAACAGAAAGAGACCATCATCGCCTTTCTTGTCACTATGATTTATGAGGGTCCACATCTTAG
The DNA here is from genome assembly GCF_000327345.1 of Myotis davidii. Lineage (NCBI taxonomy): Eukaryota > Metazoa > Chordata > Mammalia > Chiroptera > Vespertilionidae > Myotis > Myotis davidii. The sequence continues at coordinate 3,726,704 of NW_006296221.1, forward strand.
TGGGGGAAAACACTTCTGTGGGTTCTTTTTCTTTCTTTAACTAGAATTGGAGGCAAAGTAAACAGGGACTTACAGGAACTGTAGGTGGGTGCAAAGCACACTGGGATGAAAGTGACACTCCCCATGGAGTCCGAGTTGGTTTGGGACTAAAAGGCCAGTGGAAAGGGTCTCACAGCAGGTTGACTATAAAGACACAAAGAGAAAAGTACCTAATATTGCTCATATGTTATTGCCTGAGTCAGGCTGTCCTTATTATAAGAACCCCTTTCCAGTATTTCATCACACACACACACACACACACACACACGCAATTGCACACATACACATACATGCACACATATATATCTATAATAATAAAAGCATAATATGCTAATTAGACCAGAAGCCCTTCCGAATGGCCTTCCAGGCAAAGCCAGGGCTGCAAAGGAAGCCCAGGTCTCTGGTGCCAGAGGGAAGCCGGTGCTGACAGCTGGGGGGAAGAAGGCCTATTCTTGCATGAATTTCATGCATTGGGCCTCTAGTATATATATAATACCCAGTGTCTGCTGAATTGAAAAGGTTAAGGGCAGAGTCCTCCACTAGACTGCTCAAACTTTTGACATCAAATGCAAGTTCAAAGGTTTCCCCAAACCACTCTCAGTTTCAATAATTTGCTACAAGGACCCAGAAACTTATTTTTCTCACAGTTATGGTTTATTACAGAGAGAGATACAAGTTAACCTCAACCAAAGGAAGAGGCACACAGGGCAGTGTCTGAGGGGTTCCAAACATGAATGTCCCTTGTCTTCCCCCTGGGAGAGAGGACCGGTTACCCTCCTGTGGGCCTATAACAATGCACACAGGGTGGTGCTAACCAGGGAAGCCCACCTGAGCTTTAGTGTCCAGACCGTTTATTTGGGCTTCATTGCATTGTCATGCTTGATTGACTGATGGCCAATGTAGATGAACTCAGTTCCCAGATTAAGGGGCACTGTGTGACTCAAAGTCCCCACCCTCAATCACATGATGGGTCTTTCTGGGGTGACCAGCTCCCACCCTAACAAGGACTTTCTGTCAGGTATGACAAAGATTTCTTCCCAGAAGCTGAGGGCAAAAGCTAATTTGCTCTCTGGGCAAAACTGAATTCTTTACTTCTCTCTCTCTCTCTCTCTCTCTCTCTCTCTCTCTTTTAATTTAAGATATCCTTTTGTCAATTTCATGGGGGGGAATAACTCAGCAAATAAAATTTAAAAAAGAGAAACACACACACAAAACGTGTTTTAGAAGTTCATTATTTCATGGTACTGGGCAGAATCTTGGTCTGCTTACTGGTTTATAAAGTGCTGTGATCATGTCTGTGTTTGTCACATTACAAAAGGCTAAAAATTGGGCATTTGGTCTCAAGGGATTTATATCCCCCTGGTTACAAACAGAGATAGCCTTGTTTTCCAGATTGCCTAGGACTTACAGAAGATATCCACGAGTGTGGCATAACTATGAAGCTATCAAACAAACTGCTAATCCACAGACCCAAGCTGCCGTGACAAGAACCAGTGGAGAGGTTCAGGACCATATGAAAGGCAGCAGACCTCCCGGGAGAAAAATGAGCAAGATAAAACCCCAGAAGGAGTGAGAAGCAAAAATACAGTGTCTATGTTTCAGGCTGCATTATTTGAGCAAACTTTTCCAATGAAAACAAATAAACATGGACTAGAAAAAATTAAAGACAAATCTTAAAAATGATAGAAAGCTGCCAGTTTAGTAGGGAATTACCAAGCCAAAGCAGAAAGTGGACATTGAGATTGGTAGACCTGGCAGCTATGTTTGCCTGATGGAATTTTCCAGTCTTAGGAAATCAGAACCTTTTCTGTTTTCTAGGGTGAGCAATGGTGTCAAAGCACAGAGCCACACCATGTCAAAAATGTGGTATGAGACCTCACACCCAGAAAACTCATATCCCCAAGGACTAAACTATTAGGAGAAGGGTGAGCCGGAAGCAATCTGGTCATTGGAAAGACTCGAGTCAGCTGGTGATTCAGAGACCATCAAGTTTGGATGTTGAGTTGAGGTGATTCCAGACTAGAGTACCCCAACTGCCTGGAAGATATAGATTTAAAAGTTTTCTGAAGGGATATACCTAAATTCTAAACCTCTTATTGTTATAAATATTTTAAGTGTAATTATCACACATTACCAAATATAACCAGACAGACATGGAAACATGATGGCATTAAAAATTTACCAGAATTAACAGACAACAGAAACAAACCCACAAAGATCTCAGTTATTAGAATTGTCAGAGAGACTATCAAATAACCAAACCATATTTACTATGTTTAAATCATAGAGACCAACTTGAAACATCTTAAAGGTTAGGAACCATAAAAAAGTGATGTGGCAGCCCTGGCTTCTGCCTGGTTTGGTTCAGTAGTTAGAGCATCGGCCCCATGACCAAGGGGTTGTGGGTTCGATTCCTGGTCAAGGGTATGTACCTCAGTTGCCAGTTCCATCCCTGCCCCTGTTCCAGGGTGCATACAGAAGGCAACAAATGGATGTGTCTCTCTTGCATCAGTGTTTCTCTTTTTCTCTCTCTTTCTCTCTCCCTCCCTACCTTCCTCTCTCTCTCCCACTCTCTCCAGTAATCAATGGAAAAAAAAATATCCTTGGGTGAAGATTAGCCAAAAAACAAAGTGATGTGGCAGATTTGGGGTCTACATGCTTGGGTTTGAATCGCAGGGGCCACAGTAGTTATACAGGTGAAAGAACTGTCAATTCTCATGCTGTAAGGATTGAGTGTGATAGCATGGACACAGCACAATAATTTGCCCATGATGGGCTTCTGCTGCTTTCCTCTCTGGCAACCCCTTAGGAGAACGCAGAATCCAAAGAAAAATACACTCTGATGTGTTTTTTTCCACCAACCCAAACATTTTGATCAAGTAGAAACTGGTTTTACATAAAAATATTATACTGTGTAAAAGGGGAAAAGGAGTCACAAAGACAACATTCAGTCTGAGAAAGGTGAGTTTAAGGGTGAAGGGACAGATATAAACAGACTATATATACCTGAAAGCAAGGCTCTTTATGTCAGTTGACAGATTCCTTTTTTTTCCCTCCAGAGTGACATATCCAAGTCATGGCTGACTTCCCACCTCACTGAGTTCTGAAGAGTGATCCTGAGATGCCCTAAAGCACTGAGTTTTAGGAGTACAAGTTCTCAGACCTGCATGATGTTAGCTGAGCTGGTGCATCCTGGGGATTAGCTCTTGAGCAGAAAATCCTATCTCAGATGGAGAAAAACTAGTAGAATGGGAGTAAGTCAAGATAACATATATATTATTGATTTCAGAGAGGAAGGGAGAGGGACAGAGATGTAGAAATATCAATGATGAGAGAGAATCACTGATTGGCTGCCTCCTGTCCCTACTGGGGACTGGGCTGCTGGCAACCTGGGCATGTGTCCTGATCAGGAATCAAACTGTAACTTCCTGGTTTATAGGTCAATGCAAGATCTTACCCACACCAGCTGGGCAAGATCCTTAAATAGTATGTAAAGTAACTAAGTCAATGTCATAATAGTCCAAAAGACAGGATCAAAACAACCTCAGATTAAAAGTCAATAAAATAGAAAGGAAACATCTGAGACAAAGACACAGGAGTTAGGAGAGGCCTTGGGGAGTGACTGCAAAGGGTCATGGAGAATCTTCTATTTGCATTAATTTATTGCTAAATATGTGATGTGGAAAAATCAGGATGGTTTAAAGACAGATCAATGCAAATGTCAAAACATCTCAAAGTGTAGACTCTGACCACTTGAACCACTTGCAATTACCTGGGATACAGCTTAAAAAGTTCACTGGCCCAACCTTGTAAATGAGAATCTCTTATGTTGTGTTATGGGCTAAATTCATATATTGAAGCACCAACTTTCAGTACCTCAGCATATGACCTTATTTGAACAGAAAGTCTTTAAAGAGTGGATTAAGCTAAAACGAGGGTGAGCCCCAATCTAATATGACTAGTGTCCTTATAACAGGAGAGATACCAGGTGTGATGTGCACAGAGGGAAGATAGTGAGGACACAGCCAGAAGGTGATTATCCCAAAGCCAAAAGAGGAGACCTCAGAAGAAGTCAAACTGCTGATACCTTGATCTTGGACTTAAAGCCTCCAGAACTTTAAGAAAATAAATTTATGTTGTTTAAGCACCTATTCTCTGGCACTTTGCTATGGCAGCCCTACCAAACTAATAATATAGATTATGACCTGAGAACTTCTGTTTATCCTTAATAAACTCCCTGAGTGATTTTTATACTTAATCAAGTTTGAGACTCTTAAGTCTAGAATAAGCTCTGGCAGTCCACTACAATTTTTTGAAGACCATTTGCAACCCCAGTGGCATAAATACTCAGGCTTATAAATGTGGGAGAATATTCTTTAGCTCCTCTCCCTAAGAGTCATAGCCAGAGGATCTCTGTGCAAAAAGACATACTACCTTTCAGAAATGGATGGCTACTGAGAACCTAAGGTGGAGATGGTGAATACTCAGAGTTGGGCGTGGAAGGAGGTGTTGTCAAAATGCCTTTCATCCCACTGTTTAGTCAAAGCCTAGCCCTATTCCAGTAGATTATGAGAAATCCTCCCAAATCATCATATGTCATGGGTTGGTTGACTGACCACACAAAAGATTTGTCACTTGAAACCTGTAAATGTAACCTTATTTGGAAAAAGTGCCTTTGCAAATGTAATTAAGGTGAGGATTTCAAAGTGAGATTACCCTTGTTAACGGTAAGTCCTCAATCCGGTGACAAGTATCCTTATAAAAGAAGAGAAGGAAGGAACACAGGGGAAAAGGCAATGCAAAGGCAGAGGCAGAGACTGGAGTGATAAGTCTATAAGCTGAGGGACACCAAGGCAGCCCCCAGAAGCTAGGAGAGAGACAAGGAACACATTCCCCCTCAATGTCCAAAAGAAACCGATCCTACAGATGCTTGAATTTCAGACTTCTGGCTCCTAGAACTGTGAGAGAATATGATTCATACACTTATGTGGTGCTAAACCACCACGTTGGTAGTCAATTGTTAAGGCAGCCCTAGGAAACAAATGTACTAGCAGTTGCCAACTAGACTTCGAGTCCCAAAGCAGCCACCTGATTTTGCTGATGGCTTATGAGAATCTCTCTCAAGGCCTGTCAAAGCCGGAGAAAGTCTTCCCAGGACACAGTTTGAAGCAGATTTCCTTGCAATTGCCCTGCATAGTAACTTTAAATATGTTTTCCTGAGTTTGGTTATAATGCACAAGAGCACTACACTACAATTGGAGGGCAACTTTAACTGAATAACAATTCCTGCAAGAGAATTCATTTTTGTTTGTTTGTTTGTTTGAAGGAAAAAAAATTTCCCCCCTTTCTTTGGAGAAAAATTAAGTAAAACAACATCAGGAAGATCTAAACATAGAAAATGCAGAATAAGCTCTCCCCCTCCCCCCACTTCCAGGTGAATGCTAGTGGCTGGACAGCATCTGTGAAAATGCCCAAATCATCCCCACTGGCACATGGGAACTACAAGTAGCAAAAATTATGACTTTCTGAAAAGAGTGTCTTTGAAAACCAAAGGCTAAAATTAAATATTTTATAGGAAAATGCCAATTAACCAGAAACAAGCCATACAGATTTCTTAATTATCTGTATTGCTCCTTTTACTTACATTAGACTTTGGGGGAAAGAAGCTGCAAATAGCAAGCAGTTGAAAGGGATCACATAAAACTATCTGAATTATAAAGCTGATCTGAGGATAGCTACACATTCAGTGCCATATCATAATTACTCCATCATTCTTACTTTTACAATTACTTCTGTTGTAGGAGAGAAGTTCTTATGGAAATCAAAGTTCTCAACGAGTGAAGCTCTCTTCCACCAGGAAGGCTTCCATCCTTTCTTTTCTTCTCCCCTTCCTCCCTTTGTCCCTCCCTCCAAATATTCCTTCCTTCTTTCCTTTTCCTCTGGGACTTACTTTCCCCTCCTATAAAATGCAGGTCTTAGTATGTTCTTCCTCGGATTGTGCTGGGTATTAAATAAATTAATATATATAAAGCTCATTATGAACTAGGTGAGCACTCCATATACACCACTTGTGTTACCGGTGTTGTTATTTCTCTCAAAGTCTGGAAGGGCAGTGGATGAGACCTATTTTATCTCTTCCTCCCATCTGGCTTCCAACAGCTTTCAGAGGATGCAGAGTCAGCATAAAATGCTCAGTGCTGAGAACCAGAGAAATCAGGGCATCGAGGGAAAGTGTAGCATCTGGGGCAGGGTTGTGCTCGGTGGGAATGGGTCAGCTGTGGGTCATGAGAAATAAATCATTAAAGAAAAGGAATTGAGGGTGAAGCTGTGAGAACACTAGTGCTGCTGAAGCTCCTGTGCCCCGGAGTGGTCAGAAGTGGGGACGACATCACTCAAGATGTCTGGGACCCTATGTAACCGCCACCCGATATTTATCAAATACATATATATTGGGAGTATAATAGTGGGAAAAATACACAACCCCTGTTCTTATAGAACTTAATAATCAATGCATATCTTAATCCAATTACCATCTGTGAGCCTTTAATGACATGTGCAAGTTATTATGAAAGGAAAAAGAGAACTGTGAGAACGAACATATTCACTAATATTTATTGAACATTCAGGTACCACTTCAAGGGTTTCATGTATGCATGCCTTCATTCATTTGATCTTGATAGTTAGCCCATGAGTGAGACAGATTGTATCCTAGTCCCCATGTTACAGAAAAGGGAATTGATTCACAGAGAGGTTGGGTAACAACAGAGTCTGCAGGTCAAGTCATGCCACTACTGAGTATTGACAACACGTTCCAGTGGAAGATGCAACTTGGTCAGCAAGGGTGGGAGGATGGGGTGAATGGAACAGTTCCCTGAATGAACTAGAGGTGAGAGCTCAAAAATTAGCTGGAATTCTCTACTGCAATCAGCCAGAGTTCTTTCTTAGTTGTAACAGAAGCTGACCTTGGCTGATGAGGCTGAAGAACAAGGCTCAAACACACCTTTCAGGAACCACGCTCAAAAGCACACCACAGAACTGGTGGGTGGAAGAAACTGCTTTAACTGCCAATAACCCACTGATCACTAAGTCCTTCAGTGCAAGTTGTTGCCATCTGGACAATTTCTGCACCAGAAACTGGACATTACAACCACTGTCGTTCTCAAAAACTGGATGCTCTGTTGCCATCCACACCAGCACAAAGGGTTCTTCTACCTTTCTCAAGCTATTCACTTTCCAATTAAATTCTCACAAGGATTAAGTCTGATTGGTAGAGACTACCTCACATATCTGTATTCTTACTCCAAAGAAACCTAGGGAATTCCATCCTTTATTTTGCCTCAAAACTCATAAGTTTGGATATTTTTCAAATGTAGCAAGTATATTCAGCAAGTGCTAGACAGACAAAAAAAATATGACTTTTTTTTTTTTTTTTACTAGATGAAGAAGGACAAGAGGATTCCAAGAAAAAGAAAAGCATGCATGAAAGATCAGACATGGAAAGTTCACAGCACATGCAAGGAATTTAAAGAACACAGTTCAGTGGATCATAAAGAATATAAGAAATGCCCTGGCTAGTGTGGCTCAGTCAGTTGAGCATCATCCCATGCACCAAGAGGTTGCTGGTTAGATTCTCAGTCAGGGCACATGCCCAGGTTGCTGGCTCAATCCCCAGTAGGCAATGTGCAGGAGGCAGCCAATAAATGTTTTTCACTCATTGATGTGTCTCTCTCTCTTATTCTCTCTCTAAAAATCAATAAAAGCATCTTAAAAAAACAATATAAGAAACTTTTGGAAACAAAGTAGAATGGTGTTTACCAAGGTCTGGCAGTGGGGGTAATGAGGAGATGTTGCTCAAAGTGTGCAAACTTTCAGTTTTAATATGAATAAGTTTGGGGGAACTATGCACAGATGGTGATTATAGTTAACAATTCTGTATTATAGACTCAAGAGTTGCTAAGAGACTAGATTTTAAAAGTTCTCATAACAAGAAATAAAAGGTAATTATGCAAGGGATGGAGGGTGTTAGCTAATGCTATAGTGGGAATCATTTCTCAGTATGTAAGCATATCAAATCAACACGTTGTACAGAGTAAACTTATACAATGTCATAAGTCAATTATATCTCTAAAAATCTGAAAAAGGGAAAAAAAAGGAATTATCGGGAGAAACCCACAAAGCAAGGGCTGAGACTGTATGTTCTTCTAAAAATTTTAAAGATTTTGATCTTTATCTTAACAGCAATGTCATTGAAGAAGTTTACACAAGAGAGTCACTTTGGCTAATTTGCATTTTTAAAAGATTACTGTGACCTCTGTGGAGAATAGATTTGAGTGTAGCAAGAATGGAATCTGAGGGAACTTTTAGGAATGATTGTAATAAATCACAAGGGAAATGATGGGGGGTTCATCTGGGGTGGCATAGGTGAAGACAGAGAGAATCAGATGGGTTCAACAGACAGATAAAATTAACAGGACTGAACATTTCACTGGAGATCAGTGGTGAATGGGATAAGGTAGCAAATTTAGCACAATTTAATGGATAATATTGTCAGTCTCTGAGGTAGAAAACTGGTCATAGAGAAGTTTTGGAGAAAAGGCAGAGAAGATAATAAATCAAGCTTTGGTTGTGATGACTTTTAGGTGCTATTTTTGACCTCCAAATGAAGAGCTTAATAGATAGTTGAATAAACAAATAAAGATTTCAAACTAGAGTCTGCAGTGGAAATGTGAAATTTGTAATTTTCATGTAGATATGGTAATTGAAATCATAGTGTTGAATAGAAATTACAGAGTAAGAAAACAAAAGTTTTGTGCAAGAGGTATGGTATTCCATCATTAAGAGATAAGCTGAAAAGAGATATTGAGAAGGAGGGTCAGAAGTATTCTGATACAACCATAGGTGATACATTCTGTGGATGGAATTTGATCAAAGTCACACACTAAAAGAGGGAAATTTAGAAATGACTTCAAAGTTCACAATCCTTATATCAGAATAACATGGTAAGATTGCAAAGCTAGAAAGATTGCAAATCTAGGACTGAGGGTGACATCTAAGGGTCAACATCACTGTGAGAAGTACATAGCCAGACCTTATGGAGAGCACAAAGTGGGTGGAGGGAAGGCCAGCACCTATAACATCAATCTCCTAAGAGTAATATCTGTGTATTGTAGTGCAGGGAAAATCCTCAAGGCTTCTCCATGACTTCTACAATCCTCTTATGTATCCCCAGGAAATACTCAAGATCAAAACCAGAAACCATCTCCCAGGGAGAAGTTTAGAGGACAGTAATCACACCACGTTTTTCTGGGGTGGCAGTTTTAAAGGGAATCAGATTATAAAGTTACAGCCTCCATGTGAAGCGGGGGCTCTTTTTCACGAACTCCTGAAGTCAGTGGTAAGACGGCACCAATTCTCTCCCCTTGGAGCACACTTTGCCAACGCTCATACTTTGTTTAAAAGTCTCTCCTTATTTGTCAATAGGTCCAAAGTTTCTTGACTTGCTTAGGCCTAGAACAGAGGCAGGCTTGGTGGGGTGTGATCTGTTGTTCTGGTTCCATTTCCTAGGACTTGTCTAGTGATGTGGCTTTTGACCTATTAGAAAGACAAGCTCAGAGCTCCTAAGATGAATTTATGGGAAACTGTGGCATTTTTCAGTGTTGTTTAACTCTGGGCTTTAGACTAATACTAGCCTGCCTCAAATCTAGGCCAAAAAAAAAGTCATGGTTTAAACTAGCTCACTAGACCTCTGAAGACAATTGGCAGCCAAAGTCCCAACTAAGAATAAAGTTTTACTTTACTCTCTTTTTAGTGTATATATCTTCATTGGGGGAGAGAGGGTGTTGATGACTCAGCTATGGCAAATTTTGATCATGGGTCCTCTAGTCAAATACTCTGTGATGATTCTAAATTTTATATCTCCAATTCTGGCATTTCTCTAACCTACAAACATCTATATATATAAAAGGCTAATATGCTAAGTGTCCATCTGGGTAATGATGTCACACAGCAACGCCTGGCTTCCTCTCCCTAGCAACTAACCTCCTTGCAGTTTCTTCAGCCCAGGAACATGACT
>NW_006296221.1:3736883-3738032 GCF_000327345.1 Myotis davidii
CTGTTCTCCCTGTGTGATCTACAATAATCTGCTTCCTATTGATATTTACTGCAGTGTTGTTGACAATTACCTGAAAGAGAAGTTGAGATGCTTCATTGGGCTGGAAAAAGTTTAGCTAAATCAGAAAGCAGGTCTAATTAAGCAAGTTTACTATATAAATAAATAAATATGTAAAGGCTAAGTTGACTCACCCATGCACCATACATATAAAGCTCTTGCTGGCACAAATTGCATGCGTGTGTTTCGATCTATCATTGTCAATCACGAATTTGGTTGACACTTCTATTATAGAGAAAGGGCGAATAGCAATATTAAAATATTTCTTCTAATTAATTTCCTTTCAATGTGCATGAATTCGTACACTGGGCCACTAGTCTATAAATAACTGATTATTGACTTCTCTCTTTGGGGGTCTAAATGACATTTAAACTTTCACATGTATATTTGTACACTAATGTTTAATACAGCATTATTCACAATAGCCAAAAGATGCAACACCCAAATTTCCATCATTGGATGAATGGAAAAACAAAATGTGGTATATAACCGCAATGGAATATTTATTTTTCATTATTAAAAAGAATAAAAATTTTATAATTTCAAAACATGGGTGAACCTTGGAGACACTATGCTAAGTGAAATAAGTCAACCATAGAAAACATATATTATATGGTTCCACTTATCTGAAGTACCTAGAATGTCAAATTCACAGGAAAAGAAAGTAGAATAATCATTACCAGGGATGTGGAGGAGGCAATGGGGAGTTATTGTTGAATGGATATGGAGTTTCAATTTGGGTCAGATGCAAAAGTTCTGGACATGGATAGAGGTGATGATTGCACAACAAGAGGAATGTACTTACTGCCACTGAATTGTACATTTGAAAATATTACAATGGTAGATTTTATTTAAATATTTAAAAATGTATTTTCATTTTGAAACTTTAAAAGTTAAATCTAACATTTAAAATTTTATTTAAAAATTTTAAAACAATAATATTTGTGTATAAAACAGAACTCGACTTTCAACTCACTCCTCAAACCTGCCCCCACTTTAGCTTTTCTAATCCCAATAAATGGCACCCATCCATCCAGTTCTTCAGAATACCTAAAAGTCAATCATGCTTGATTCTCTCTTTTCCTTATCCTC
>NW_006296221.1:3738044-3749495 GCF_000327345.1 Myotis davidii
TCTAAGCTAGCACAACAACTTCCTTACTGGGCTCCCTGCCACAACTCTTGCACACAATGTAGCCAGAAAGTATAATCTTTGAAAAACCAATTTAGCTCATGTCCTTCCCTATTGAACTCCCCCACTCAATGGTTTCCTATTTCACTTAGTGCAAAATTTTAAATTCTTATATGAGCTTCAAGAACCTATGGGATCAGGGTTTGCCTAGCTTTCCTAGATTTTTTTCCTTCCTGTCATCCACTTACCATTCTCCAGGCACTCTGGGCTTCTTACTCTTCTTGAAATTTTATTTTGGATTCCCATCTGGGTATTAGAATCCTAGTATATCCAAGCTGAACAACCAATACTTCAATAGCCATTGATTCCAAGCCCCACCCAGCATCTGAATCCATGTTATTGCGCTGCTGGGCTGTCCTTATCTCATGGGGAACCAGCCTCTGCTTCCAGTGCCAACCTGCCTACTCCAACTTTCCACCCATTCAGATCTGAGATTCCCTATCACTTTTCATTTGCCTCCTACTGTCTGACATTTCCCAACAGCTTCTCCCTGGTCTCAGCTGCTACTTCCACACTTCATCTCTGATTCTGGATATATCCCAAAGGACCATTTATTTGGCTCGTGGCTGTTTTTCTAGGGTGTTTCCTCTCATTTCCCCTTTCCTGAAAACTCTGGATGATCTCAATACAATTGAGCCATGTCCCTCCCCTCTCCTGGACATAGTACTAAGCTTGAATGGTGGTTCCTTGGTCCCAGAAATCCCTAGGGTACCATAGTAGAACTCCAGAGGAAAACAATCTATCACGTAACCTTATCCCCAGGCCTGAGGTACACACTTTGGAATAGCTGTCATTTTTAGACTACAAGAAAATTTATTCACTTGTATCTAGAAATAACCTATCTGTAATAACTATAGTCACCAAAGTCTAGCCCTCAAAGAGAGTGGCTGGTGCCCCAGATAGAAATATCAGACTCCTGTATTTCATACACAGGTGAAGAGGTTCTAGGTTCTATGGCTCTAGCAGTGGGGATATAGGCACCTTGGGTGAATAAAAATTGACATAACTCCATTTAAGAGCAAATAAAAGTGTGTAGTTTTTCTCTAAAACTGATGTAAAGCTTTAGAACGGTAATTTGTCAAACTGTATCCTAAATAAATGGACTAATATTAATACCCCCTTCTTCTTTCATTCCTCCTTACAGCCACAAAGTATTAAGTATCTACTATACACCAGTTATTGTTTTTAGGCAGGGTAATTCTCATATGGGGAGAGAAATTCAATGTAGACCTTGCCTCAAGGTCAAGTAGTCAAGTAGAAGAGCAAAGACGCCACATAGTTTCCCTGCTATGTGCATTCACTCAACACCTTTAACTTCCCTTTTGTAAGATGAATAAGACATGAAATTAACTATTTGTTCAGTGTCTGCCTTGTACTCCAGACTCTAAGCTCCATGGGGGCAAGAAGCACATGGATCTTATATTCAAGAAAACCTAGCATAGTGGCCGATGAAGAATAGGTGTTTAATGTATATTGCTTAAATAAATGAATGACTACTAATAGATATAGAATACTGAACATACTGTTAGCAACATAAGAATAGGCACCTTGGATGAATCCATAAGAGAAAAAGTAGTTCTCAAGAAAGCAAGACTATTTTCTTGGCCAAGTTGACAAAATTCAATTCCCCAAATTCACCTTGTCCCAATAAAGTGAAAGAAATGTCTTCTTCCAATCTGTTCAACTCACTGCTCATCTTTTATGCCAGAATATCTTTCCAGGATCACTTGACTCCAAGATCATGTCCCTTGTCAGTTACTGATATTCCTATACATATACAATAAATGCTGAATAAATTATATTAAGTGCTCCTTAAAAAGCCATTCTCAAAGGAGTCAATGACACCTTTTGTTAATGACAAAGGGAGAAGAAGCAAGCATTAGCATTATCCTCAATAACACCACAATAACACCACAAAAACACTTGTATACAGCAGCCACTGTAATTGCAAAGTTGAAAGATAGAAAAAAAAAGTGAGTAATGGAGAGGTGAGAAGAAATAACAATGATGCCTCTTTAAAATGCTACTGTGTACCTTTTCATATTGTTGGCACTAAGTTCAAGCCCAGGTGGGTACCCTTCCCCCAGACTGCCTGTCCTGGCCTACTGCACAAGTCTCACTAGTCTGCTTTTTAAGGACAAGGAAGGACACTGCTTGGTGATGTGGCCACAAGCTGTTCAGGGAAGAGACTTTGCTCAGCACATTTCAGCTACTGAGCAGGGCTGGGTTCGCTTCAGAGAGCCACAGAAAATAAATAATCATGCAAAAGCAGATTTGTTCTGATCTGGCTCTGACAGCTGCTCTGAGAGGTGGGTCCTTGCAAGCCCATCTTTCAACGGTGAACTGACCCAAAGATCCAGGCAAGCTCCAGACAGGACCATATGGCCTGGAATAAAAACATATTTCAAACTCTGTTTATTATGCATATCTTTCAAAGGTTCACTACTCTGTGATGAAACATTGCACCTGCAAGGCTTTAATAAGCTTCCCAAGTAGGGCAATTATAAAATTGCAGGCACCTAAAGAATTTGTCTTCCCTTACACTTAGCCATGCACTGACCACCAATGACTGGTCTCATTCTTTTTAATTATATAGGTTTGCAGTCTTTTGTAAGCTGGATCAATACTTATTCAGATAATAAAATTCCTTATAGACTTCAGAGTGAAGGCCATGAAATATCTGTCCTCCTAAACTTTGGGGACTCCAACATTATGGCACATAGAACCTTCCAGTCTTCCTGAAAAGAAAGCAGCCAATTCAATCATGCAGCCCTGCAAAGACAGGAGAGCATTTGACATGAACTTACACTGAGCTTTATCCATCAGCAATGGCAGGGGGAGGAGGGGGCATGAATAGTTTCCCTTTACAAGTGAGCTCTGTGATTCCACATCTGGTCCAAATATTTGAGAGGCACACTTTGTTCATTATTCACTCAACAAATATCCACTGAGCAGTTATTATGCATCAGACTCCAGACTAGGTATGGTGGTTCAGAGATGAATAGCATGCAGTTTCTACCCCCAAAAGCACTTGTTTAGGAATATGAAAGGACACTCAGGGGGTGAGTTAGCTCTCCTGGGAAGTTCAAGGACAGTTTTCCAGAAGAACAGATATTTGCATCAAAACGTGAAAGAAAAATAAGTAAGAGTTCACTAGCTTGTTAAGTAAAAGAAGATATGAGCCATATCAGGGTTAGAACTTTGTGCATGTATCAGTTTTAAAGGCCTCTCCCAAGGCCACGAGCAGGGTGATTCAGCTTGAGGCTCTGAGTCCTATTTCTATCGCTACATCTAATTAGCTTAAGCATGAACAAGACAGGTATGTCTGAGGTTGTTCACATGACCCAATGATGGTTATAGAATGGGGGCTCTTGTAGGTCTATTGGCACTAGAATGTCTTCAGTGTTCTTCCCATACTAATAGTCTACATAAAATTCAGAACTCTTTTAATTCTCCACCCCAAAACAGTACACAGAGGTATATCTCAGGATTTTAGAGATTGATTTTATGAAAGATGGATTAGCTTACTCATTATACAGAGTAATGGAGTGGCTGAGTTTCACCTGCTAAGAGCCTGTCTTATTCCTCTTGAGCCCATGGTCCCACATCAAAAGAGCCTTTACCCAAATGATTGGTATCATGGTAGGATTATATCATATTCAACCTTCAAAATGAAAAATACAGGACCAATAGTGGTAGATGAATTAAAGGTTTTGACCATGAAATTATATGGTAGTCCTGGAGACATGTAAAAGAAGCAACTGTGGCTTCCTACAGGTACTGATGATGCCATCAGTAATATGAAAGAAGATGAGTTTCTTTGACTAGGAGTTTTATTTGATAAGTTCATGAGGGCATCAAAAGAAGAAAGGGAGGAAGGGAGGAAGGGAGGAAGGGAGGAAGGAAAGCAGGCAGGAAGGAAGGAAGGGAGGAAGGAAGGCAGGCAGGAAGGAAGGAAGGAAGGAAATAAAGAAGAGAGGAGGCAAAGAGGGAGCTAGGAGGAAAGTAGGGATAGAAGAAGAAAGGACAGAGACAGGGAGAAACATCAATAGTATCTATAAACTGTGTTTATCTTCAGGCTCTCCACAATGGCTCACAAGTATGTTGCCAGGGCACTATCTTTTAAGTCTTTTCAGACTCAAGGAGAAAAGCAGAGTTATTACCAAAAGATGGCACGTGATACTGCCCAGGAACAAAGGAAAAGGAACAGCTTAAAAATTTTGTTTTTCACAACAGCCCTTAAAGATTGATGGTGTTATGTCCATTATATGAACACAGAAAATGAAGTTCAGAGAAAGTAAAGGTGTTCAAAGTGATCAAGGAAACAGGTAGCAGAGAAAGGATGGAAACAGAGCTGTCTGTCCCAAAGTCCATACTCTTCCCAAGACCCTATCATGCCCTTTTCCTGATTCACTTTTATGAGAGTTCACATCTCTGTTTAGGAGGTAAAGAATAGCCATTGTCTTCTCCACTGTATTTATTCTTTGAAAGACTGTTGATCACAGCTGTGTAGGTGGCCACAACAGATGAGTGTCAGCAGAATTTGGACGAGTGCCGGACACTGAGCATGTGACTGACAGCAGCATGCCCAACCAGTGCCTCTTTTCATTTGACCTCGCTGTCTCTCATACATCATTTAATCTTTTCTCATTTGGGGAATTAAGAAGACAATACTATTTCAAAGAGGCATCAACAGAAAGGGAGATAGAGTAGAGAACGTATGTGGGAGTTGAAAACCTTATATCTTACTGTGAACTGCAGGCAGAGAAAAACATCAGACAAAGACAGATTTTTATTTTCTTTGGCTTATGCCAGAACTCTGTACGTTTCTTTTAAATTTTATTTTTTTTTCTTGATAAATATTGGCTTGTTTGGATTTTAATAAATCCACTATTTTATGAGCTACTTCCCTAAAGTTAAGAAAACTTACAGACCCCTCTCCCACTCAATCTTTTATTGACCACCTCCAAGAGCAACATTCCCAACAAAGGAAATGGTGAATTTACTCCCATTTTGGAGCTAATAAGAGAGTAGTAATTCACATTTACTGAGTGTTTACTAGACCAAGCACTGTTTTAAGAGTTTTATATGCATATTTCTTTTGCTATTTCCAACAACCCTGTAAGTAAACCTCTTATTATTCCCATTTTATAAGATCAGAAAAATGAGACATGGAGAGACTATGTCACATGCCTAAGGTCACACATTGGATAGTATACCTCAAGCGTGGACCCTTTGTAGGCCTCTTGTAGAGGATTAGCAACTTAGAGATGATACTTTAAGAATGACAATATTATCCAATATTATCTTATTTTCTTTGAGAATAATATTTATTCTTTCATTCAATCAACATTTATGTTTTTAAGATACTAGGAATACAGACACAAGGAGAATATGATTCTAATCCTTAAGGGTTCCTCTATCGTATAAGGAAGTAAGACATATAAAAGAGTAGCTGTGATACAGTGTGATCAGGGTAAACACTAGGTGTGGTAGGCCATAGAGGAAGACTCCCCCTCAGTGAATGCTTTAGGGAACGAGGATGTCAGAAAAGCCTTCTTTACAGTAGGGGATGCTAAAATAATCTTGAAGGGCAGCTAGGAGATAATGAGGAGTAAAATGCCAGAAAGCACAAGAAAAAAAAAAAGACAAGGACATGTTCTGGGAACTACATCTAATTTGGTGTGACACAAGGCATCCATAAAGGTAAAAGGGCAAGAATGACCCTGGGGAAGTGCGTAAAAAGTGTGTAAAAAGCCACGTCGTGTGAGACCTTGCTTGTCATGCTAAGAAATTGGAATTTTATGCTGAAAGCAATGAGAAACCACTAGGGAGGTTTAAGTAGGGGGATGGGAAGATTGAATTTGCATGTTAGAACCATCATTCTGCCAGCAGACTTGGAGACTAGAGGTGAGGAGGCCAGTTAGGAGGCTGCTGAAACCTGATATTTAAAGAAATTCCAATGGGATAAGAGAGAGGGGCCAGACACTAAAAATATTAAGAAGAATCCAATCATACAGGCCAGAAATTGGGAGGAAGAGTTTATGATGACCTAGGTTTTATAGTTATGTCTACTGGTTTAATCAAAAAGACAATTTAATAGAAGGATCAGGTTTGGACAACTCATGGCAATACGAACATGATGATGCTTTAAAGTTTACCAATGAAATGAAGAGATTTTGTTTTATTTCTTTAAACAACCCCATGAGGTAGGTGTTCTCTTCATCTCAAATGAGAGCATTGAATAGAGAGATGTAGTGGCCTTTTCACGCACCCAAAAGTAGAAGAGGGAAGATCTAGAAGTTGAACCTTTTCTAAATATCACTTTATTTCCACTACATGACCTGATACATATAATAATAGTAGCAAAATAATAATGATGAGAGTTAATGTGTGTTGAATATCCATGCCCTCTTTTAAGAACTTAATGTTTATCAACTCAATCCTCACAACTACAGTACACAATAGGTATTATTATCTCCATTTTATAATGGAAACAAAGAGGTGCCAGCAATAAGCTGTATCAGTTTGGGCAAAAAATCAGCCTGCTGGCATTTCTCCCTTGGGGAGGGTTTGGTGCCATGGCAAACATCTTTATATTTCTTACCAGAGACCACAATGCCTTCAGAACCTGTGGGTTAGGGGGAAATGCAGACACAGGCCCTGACTGTTTTATTTTTATTAAATATATTTTTATTGATTTCAGAAAGGAATGGATAGGGAGAGTGAGATAGAAACATCAATGATGAGAGAGAACCATTGATTAGCTTCCTTCTGCATGCCCCACACTGGGGACCAAGCCCACAACCCAGGCATGTGCCCTGACCAGGAATTGAACCATGATCTCCTGATTCATAGGTTGATGCTCAACCACTGAGCCACGCCGGCCGGGTGGCCCTGACTGTTTAAATCCATATATGAAATATGGGGATAATTTTCCCCCATATCCCCTCCATTTCCTTCAGTGCACAGGCAAGGATACCCAGGTCCTCCTTGCTGGGCTGCTGGTGCTGCCCTCTGAAAGCCAGTGCTAGGCTCCGCTGATCCAGTGTGAGTTTTCAATAAGGAAGCGTTTTCTAGCAGCATTAGTGTGTTGTGCTATCCCAGAGCAGGATCAACAACCCTAGGCATCACTGCTCAAAGCATCAGGCTGTGGAGACAGCCTTCCCTAGGACATTACTCACCAAAAGCCCATTAGCCAATTACGCAGAGCCCGTTCAGTAAATGAGCTTTTCCTGGGTACTGATTGGAGCCATGTAAAAGTAACTTGCAGTGAGAAGCTGGCTCTTTGTGGCCAGATGTCTTTCTCTGCAGCACTCAGAATCAGGCTCGCTGGAAAAGGCAGGGTGGGGTAGTGGTACAGCCACAAGCTCTGAGCCTGGGCCACTTGGGTTCAGATTCCAGCTCTGGTATTTATCAGCCATGCAGCCTTCAGCAAGTTATTCTGTCCTTAGTTTCCTCATCGGAGAAAGGAGGATCACAGGACCTATCTCCTGGGGTTTGAGGGGTTGAAAATCAGGTAATACACCTGTGTCCAGCACGTAGGCGCTATTCAATAATGTTACCTGGTATTATTTACTTCCCTAGCATATTTATGTAGAACAAACCACCTAAGTCCAAGGAATTTGACAAAAAAATATATGAGGACAGAGATTTAATTTAATCAGGTTGGAGTTAATAAATGTACTCAGGGCATCTATGATGTCTGCTATACCTTTCATGTGGCAATTAACATATGCTTTATTATTAGCTTGTATTACTTTGTTGCTAAATGACTTTTCATGTACCTAAGCATTAATTATCTCATCAACTTAATTGTATGCTTCTTGAAGACAGGTTCCATGTACCCTCATGCCCCCCAGTAGCAACCAAACACTCAACAGATATTTGTTTGTTGACTGATGTCCTTGAGTCAATTTCTGTCATTCCTGATGAAAACCCCCTGGTGAGTTAGGCCTACTACCCATGAATACTTGTTCTTTCAGATGAAAAGATCTCAGACTTTTTAACCTCTATTCATGCTTCAGTGTCAAATTAAGCATACATATAGTCAGATATATAGAACATGATAGTAATAAAACAAACTAAGGCAAGAACTTATGCTCCTGAGCCACAGATAGTTTATTTTAATAATAAGGTTAAAGTAGATGATACTAAAGCCTTCAGGGTCTTAACACCACTGGAGTTAGACACCAACTAGCTCAAAAAGTAAAACATACTGAAAAGTAAATTGAAGTTCTGCCTGAATTATTGTAATTGTCACTAAAGTTATGCAAATTTGATCAAATAGTTTTATTGTCTACAAAGTTTTAAGTATATTCTAGTATGCATGAAAAATATGTTTGGTGTTATTGAAAAATCATTAACTCAGCAAACACTTTATAGGTTTGAGTACTTCATGATTATTTACAATTATAACTGTCAAGGTAAACATTGAAAATAATAACTTCATAATGTGGTAAAAGCTAACTATTGATATTTATTCTATTTTAAAAGTATAAAAATATAACTTGATTTGTTTAAAGAAAAATTTTTTTAAAAGGCCACATATTTAAGCGTAGGTAGCAGTTGAATGGAAAAGTCAAAACTGTACTTTCAGGCCTGTCATTCAGACAGACTTAGGTAACTTGTTAAATTACTCTTTATTATCAATTTTCTATGGAAATAACTTTGTACTTTTAAAAAGAGAAGAAAATTCTGAAATAGCTTCCTTTCTTAAGTGTGATCACTTTCCTGATTCCACAAGCAGAAACAGGTACAATGCAACCAGCTAATTGACAGCTGAGTAGACTTAAAACTATGTCTGAACACTGGACAATCAAATTATGCAGTAGCACAATAGCCAAAAATTAAACCAACACATAAATGCCATTTATGCAATATTATTAACACAAATAAAATGTACACCTACAGTACTGTGCATTAAAAATAACTTCTCCCACATCAAATAGTAGTATTTTGCTATGCCAATCAAATTAAACCACTGGAAACATACAGAAAGAAAGCAATTCTATAACAAACCTTTGAAAATTATGGCATTTATCATGTTCAAAACAGGTTAATTACAGTTGTAAACAAACATCCTTCCAAGCTGTGGCTTTTGTTTTCTGTTCTTTTCTTTTCTGTGCTGAGAATGTACTCAACACAAACATTCTGCAATCTAGCCATAAAACCCTTTTCTACCATCCTATGTGAATTAAAAGGAGAAAAACAAAAACAAATCAAATACAGATACAGAAAAATAGATATAGGAATAGATATATATTCAGTAATTTCTCACATAACATTGTCATAGCTTCTGCAACTTTAAGCAAAAAGACATATAACGAAACCAATATTACCATAAGCTAATTGATATAAACAAGAGTTAAGTCCCTATGGCACCTCAACAACGTAACAAAACAGCATTATTCAAGGACCTGCTGTGTGTGTGTGTGTGTATGTGTGTGCAGATGTGTGTGTGCACACAAACACACACTTGCATAAATCTACATCTCCACAGATAATCCTACTGGACCCAGACAAATTTATCTGTATTGATTTTAAGCAAAGGTAAACTAAACCCTTTGCCTAGAATGAGAGTGTAAAAATTCTGGTGAGAAGTGTTTATAGAAAAAGTTTATACACTTTTCCAAGCCTGAATCATGAAGAAATAGAAAATATGGATAAACCAATTACTAATAAGGAGATGAAATCAGTCATCAAAAACCTTCCAAAAAAAACCTCCCAAAATTCCAGGACACGAGAGCTTAACTGGTAATGTCTACCAAACATTCAAAGAAGATGTAATACCTACTCTTCTCAAATGCTTCCAAAAAATTAAAGAGAAGGAAATGCTCCCAAACTCATTTACAAAGCCAGCATCACCCTGATACCAAAATCATACAAGGACACCACAACAATAGAAAATTACAGGCCAATATTCCTGATAAAAGTAGATGCAAAAAATTTCAAAATAATCTTAGCAAACCAAATCAACAATACATTAAAAGGATCATACATCATGATTAAGTGGATTTTATTCCAGGGATGCAAGGATGGTTCAACATCTGCAAATCAATCAATGTAATGTACCATATCAACAAAATAAAAAATAAAAGTATATGATCATCTCAATAGATGCAGAAAATTGTTTGAAAAAAATCAACATCCATTTACTATTTAAAATAAAACTTTCAACACAGTAGGTATAGAGGGATCGTATCTCAACATAATGTAGGTCACATATGCTAAGCCCACATCTAACATTATACTGAATGGTGAAAACTTGAAAGCTTATCCTCTAAGATCAGGAACAGAAAAGGAAGCCTAATTACCACTTTTATTCAACACAATATTGAAAGTCCTAGCCAGAGCAATTGGGCAAGAAAGAAAGAAAATTCACTCAAATTGGAAAAGAGTTAAAACTGTCACTACTTGTGGATATGATTTTATACATAGTTTGCCCTCTATATCTGCAGGTTTTGCATTTGTAGATTCAACCAAATGCAGATAAAAAATATTCCCCCACCAAAAACATCCTAGTGGTTTCTGAACAACAAAACTTGAATTTGCCATGCACCAAGCACACACTGAATTCATGTGAATGAAGTGATATGTAGGCATACACTCCAGTATCTGATATGAAAATATAAGTAAATGCAAATACTATGTCCTTTTATATAAGGGGCTTTAGTATCTTCAGAATTTGTTAACCATTGAGTGTTCTAAACCAATCCCCCATAGACACCAAGGTACAACTGTATAGAAAATCCTAAAGATTCCACCGAAAGAACTGTTAAAATTAATAAAGAAATTCACTTAAGTTTCAGGGTACAGTATCAACATACAAAAATTGGTTGTATTTCTATACACTAACAATTAACTATCAGAACGAGAAATTAAGAAAAAAAATCCCATTTACAATTGTATCAAAAATAATAAAATACCTGGGAATGAATTTAATCAAGGAGGTAGACAACCTGTACACTAAAATTGTAAGATATTGTTGAAAAAATAGAAGAAACAAATACATGAAAAGATATCCCATACTTATTAAGTGAAGAATTAATGTTGTTAAAATGACCCTATTACTCAAAGCAATCTATAGCAATGCAATTCCTATCAATACACCAGCAGAATTTTTCAAAGAAATAGAATAAACAATCCTAAAATTTGAATGAAACCACAAAAGACCATAAATGGCAAGAACAATCTGGAGAAAGAAAACAACTGGAACCTTTATTCTTCTTTTTTTTTTCTTTATTGATTAAGGTATTACGTATGTGTCCTTATCACCCTATTCTCCTCCCCCCCACCTCCCCAATCATGCCCTCACCCCCCTGTTGTCTGTGTCCATTGGTTAGGCTTATATGCATGCATACAAGTCCTTTGGTTGATCCCTCCCCCTTACTC
>NW_006296221.1:3749980-3756771 GCF_000327345.1 Myotis davidii
ATTGGTGATAACATTGGCAAATATGTTCTCCCATGCAGTGGGCTTTCTTGTTGTTTTGTTGATCGTTTCTTTTGCTGTGCAGAAGCTTTTTACTTTGATGTAGTCCAATTTGTTTATTTTTTTCTTTAGTTTGCATTGCCCTAGGAGCTGTATTGGTGAAGAAATTGCCTTGGCATATGTCTGAGATTTTGTTGCCCATGGATTCCTATAGTATTTTTATGGTTTCCCATCTTACGTTTAAGTCCTTTATCTATTTTGAGTTTATTTTTGTGTATGATGTAAGTTGGTGGTCTAGTTTCATTTTTTTGCATGTATCTGTCCAATTTTCCCAACACCATTTATTGAAGAGACTGTCTTTACTCCATTGTATGTAGTCAAGGCCAGTCTTTCAAAGTATATAGCACAAGAGTCTTGTCTGCAAGTTATGAGTAGATGAACAATACAGAATAGGCAACAAAGACCAATGTCTGCTCTAAAGTGCATACAAAGTAAGATGAAGGGGGGAAATGTGTATTCAGTTTAGGGCAAAAAGAGACTTTCTCAGTTACCCAGTCTGGTTTTGTAGCTGCCATCACATGAAAGTGTGGGAGGAAATGTGGACTGTAAAACTTTCTCCACGGACAAAGAAGAAATGAATGTACAATGCCAAATGCCCATGGGGCTTCTCAGCATTTGTGCAGGTATCTGGTTATTCTTCACAAAAACAGAAACAGTCAGAGCTGTTGTGTCAAAATGAAGGGAGGTGTTGGCTTTTCAGTTGGGAATTTGAAATTTGCATTCTGTTAAAACCAGTCAACTGAAACTTCAAAGTAAGTTTCTTTGTTTTGTCTCAAATTTACCATAGACATCATAATTAATTCATCAGTCATTCACTTATTAAGCTAAAAAATATTTACTGAGAGCTACCAAGTATCAGGTACTGCCCTGGAAGCAGGGTTATAGCTATAAACCAAACAGAGAAAGTCCCTGGGAAAGGGTGGAAATAAACAAGTACAGACATGCATATGTCATATCAGATAGTGGTAGATGATATAAAGAATAAGAAATTGGGGTAAGAGTTGAGATTGTCAGAAGATGCTATTTTATATAGAAGTGTCAAGGAAGGTCTCACTGACAAAGTGACATTTGAGACAAGATTTACAAAAGAAAGGGAGAAAATCTTGAAACTATACAATAAGATTTTTCTAGGCAGAGGAAACAGCAAGTATAAAGGCTGCTGGATAAAAGGTTTTGACATGCCCAAGAAACGACAAGACATCCAGGCTAGATTTGAAACAGAAGAAGAGTGTTAGAGCATGAGTGAGGGGCATGTGGGACCAGGTCTTGTGCAGGTCTTACAGGCCACAGGAAGAATTTGGATCTTATTCTGAATAAGATGGAAAGCCATTAGAGTGTTTTGAGCAAAGAAGTGACATCTTCTGACTTGGCTGATGTGAGAAGAATGCACTATTAGGAAGAAAATACAGTTCAGAGAGCAGCCAGTCATCAGAGGCAGCCACCTTTCCACAGAGCTGGGTTCAGTCAAGTCCTCAGTTCATCACCCACTACCATGAACACTGTCAACACCTGCACCCAACCCAGTATCTATGAGTAGAAACAGGAGAGAGAGGGCACCTTATGACAGTTGGCAGAGGAGCAAGCATCCTTTCTCCACCATCCCCTTCTGTAATACTGAGGGAACCCCATGGCCTTCCCCACGTTGCTAAGTCAGAGACTGGTGATTATTTCTTATCTGATGGGCTGAGCAGAGTGCTCAATATCACAAATATATGGGATAACAGGCAGGAACCAGATGGCAGAGGTAAGACAGGCAGTGGTTTGGGGGCTGCCTGTCCTAATGAAGACTCATAAAAACATAGGTACTTCCTATGGGTTGACCAGATGCCACAAGATAGATGGATAAAAACACTTCCACAAGGATCACTCAATGAATGGGGGGATCCTGCAATAAGAGGACCCAGGTGAGTCACCTGCCCATGGTCTGCAGTGAAACTGGCAGGAAGAGGTCAGGACTAAGCCACATATCTGGGGCCAGTAGGCTGTGAAGTGAGAATGTGAGGAGGGCTCTCCTGAGAGTACTCATAGAAGTAACCCTTCAGGAACTTGCCACACAGAAGAGTGTCAGTGAGTCAGTAAAAGAAAGCAGACTGATGCATTCTGAGAAAGCCTAAAAAGCCCCTTACCCTAAAACCCATGCATTTATGTCATAACAATGTAATTCCAGTAATATCTGTAGATGAAAGGGGCCACATGCTAACATGACAAGCTCAGGGGAGACCTGCATGGCAGTCTTGCAAACTCAGAGACCTAAAATAACCACAAAGGATGGTCTGAAATTAAACTTTAACTAAAAGCAGTTATGGTGGTCAGTTAAGTCCTAGGCCGGTATCTTCGCTGACAAGGTCAACATTTACCTTAACTGAGCCTATCTGTATTTTTGCATTTATGATAACATATCCTTGAAGTGCCTGGGTAACTTGTAACTTCCCTTTTTCTGGATCCCCTGGGGCACACCAAACTTGCTGGGTGCCAGGACAGATACCACAAATTCCATTATCATGTTAATTGTTCCTGCATCCATCTAAGTATGTGTCCATCATTTTACTTTTTATCCAATCCCAGGGGTTTCCCCACTTTGCTTTCTCCCGCCTCTAATCTATCACCAATGGATTTCATGTAACCCACTACATCCCTTCCTTTGATTGCAATGTATAAATACAGATGTAACCCGCCATTCTCTGGAGCATCATCTCAACTCGTTGAGGTTCTGCTTCCCAGCATATGTCGACAGTTTGGCTCAAATAAACTCACAAAAATTCTGTACAGGTTTCAATGGTTTGCATGAAAACAATTTAAATTGTGAGAATACCCCCGTGAAAAATGGTCTACATAAAAGTCATCACAACAGATTGATTAAATAAAGCTTATATATTCTTCTCTTACAAAATTAAATTCAAAACAATTGAACAGAGAAAATTTTAATGGTTCTCTCATGAAGTCACATTCACTGGCTCTTGGAGGCTTTCCAGACTTTTTAAATAAGGCAAAAATATCACTTTTAAAAATTGACTATTTTTTAAATCTATGTATTACAAACCTAAGAAATGTCCTAGTCTGGAGGAAGGGCATTAGAAAAGTGTTAGGCTGGCTCTACCGTTTTTAGCTGTGATTTCTATGCACAAGGTACTTCCTTTTTCAGGGAGTACATTCTCATGAAGGAGTTCCTACAAAGTGTTCCTAATGTGTGTATTTGTGCTCCTCTAGGTGGGAAGGGCGGGAAGGGGAGGAGAGGAAGGAGTTCTCCTAATGTCTTCTACCTCCCATTCCATTTTGACTATAGGTATGTGGGAATCCACACATGAACTTGTCATAGGCATGTTAGTTTTCCTGCCGCTGTATCTACCTCCCATCAAACACTTGTAAGCATGCTTCAGTTTTTCTGGACTGCCCACACTCAGTGTTCATGATTCAGATGGGATTGGCCCAATCCCCTGAATCCAAGTGTGGACACAAGATCTATTTCGGTCGACCAATATTTTCCAAAACTGAAGTCACAGTAATTGGTCCAAAGATAGATTCCTGACTCAAGCTATCTAATCAGCACTGAACCAAACTGGAGAACGTTGTTCTCTTCCCTCTGATCAACCTCCAGGCTATAAGCCAGATCTGCTAGAAACCATAAGGATTAAGTCTGACAGTTGAAGAAAATCCACAGAAAACAGAGCCAAGAGATGGAAACATAATAGATCTGTTTGAGCATCTGAGTCCAATTACTTTAAAGAACTTGGACCTTTCAGTCACTTGAGCAAATAATTTCCCTTATTTCTTGTTAATTTTTTTTGTAACTGAAACCAATTTCCGTTAAGTTTTTGTAGACTAAAAGAAATGTATTAGGTATACATGATCTATAAATTGAATAATTTATTCAGACTAATACAGGGACATACAAATAGTTTTATAAGATACATTGATTTGTCAAATAAAATACAAACCAATGTAAAAGTTTTCTAAGACTTTTTATCAGGATTTTTTCAACCAATAGATAGTAAAGGAACAATTAGAAAAATTTGGCAGTTCCTTCAAGTTCGAAAATCCTAAGATGTGTAAGAGACCTTGCATTACATAAATGGAGGTATAAACCTCTGCCCAAATTGGCACAAGGGATATTTGTCCTCAGAAATTAATCATTAAGCAGCTGTGTCCCTTTGCCTGATATTGTGAAATGTGATAACTTTGAGACAATGATGCTACACTGTGGGTTTTGCAGATTACAGATATAGAAAGAAGGCTATGAATTATGAATTAAAAAAACATTTAAAATCCAAAAGATGCCTTTTGTTTTGATTTTTTTGCCAGTGGAGATTTCGCTCTGGGTAATATAAATCACCAATGTGATAATTAAGCTGTGTTTCTCACTTTAAGGTCTTTCCGCGCTTCACTCAAAGTGATAAAAAATGGAGCATCATCATTTTCCTTAGATCTGAGATCCCAAAATATCCACAAGCAATATACAGTTGTAGGGACACAATAGCCAGCAAAATATGAAGCTTTCAGTATCACCCACCACAAAACTTAGAATATAAACTGTGAAATTTACAGAGATATGACTAATGGGGTGATTTCTATTTTCCCAGCAACTGAATACTCAGTCCATGAACTGAGCACATATAACACTTAGAAAACAGTCTTAGAGAAACTGACAGATATATAGGGCATTTTATCTTGCATTGTGTGATTTGTAGAAGTAATCTCAATTGGAAGTACTTCAAAGGAAGGTTTTAAACAAGTGTAAAAATAACTAATCTACAAGTATTTATTAAGTGTTTGCTATGCACCAGCCAAGTCCAAAATGATTGAGGAGGAAATAAGAAAGTGAAATCTGAGGACCCCGCTGAGGATAACCTGATATGTCCCCCTATTTTAGGTTCCTCACTCCAACCACTATGCATGGGGCTCCCTGCGTAATTGATTCAAAGCACATGCTGACTCATTTCACTCTCCAGCTCAAGTATCTTCAGTGGCTCCCTATTGCCCATTAAATACATTCTGGATCTCTCAGGTTGGCATAAACCAGTCCCTACCTAATCTAGACTTATCTCTCATTATGCCCTTTGAGTGACCTGGGTACAGGTTTGCATTTTTATCTGAAGAGGAATTGGTTTGAGAGTGGCTATGATGATGATGAGGACAATGATGATGGAGAAGAGGAGACTGACATTCTGAATTCCTTGATTGGTTACCAAGTGTTAGTCATTGTGCGAAATATCTGAAGTCCTGGGGGATCATTTTGTGATATATACACATATCAAAATTTATGCAATGTTATATGTCAGTTATAGCTCAATAAAGTTGGAGGGAGAAGAAAGTGGCATTTTCTTGGCTCCCCCAGGACAGCTAGAGACAGCCTAATTGAGTGATTAAGGTCATGGAATCAGAGTAAGACTACCTGGCTTCAAATTCTGGTCCCTCCACTTATGGAATTAATGGGCAAGGGCAAGGTAATATCTACTCCTTAGTATACTCATCTATACAATAGGGGTAAATATAGCTAAAGGTAAGCTTTGATACAGCAGCTCAGGTGATCTCAGCAAGCATCCAGGTTCTTTCTATCTATGTGTTCTGACTTCCATGATATCTGCTTCTATTTCAGCAGCCCACAGAGCCCCCAAAGCTCCCTGGTGAATATAACACAATGGCCAGAGTTTCAGACCTCTCTTTCTCACACCAGCTGAGAAAGACCAAGGGTCCCCTTTGGGAGCTTCAATGGAAAAGGGGGTAATCTCCTGTGTATAAACACCAACAAACTTGTTTTTTCATCTCTTTATCTCTGTCCATGCTCCAATAAGAGTGTCTGAGGAATGAGTCTCTGATGGACTTAAACTAATTAGGGCTTCTCTCTGAAGCTAAGGGTGAAGTCATTCTTGCCAAAAGTAAGTGGATGAAATGGGGATGGAATGAATTGCTCAAAGGAAATGCGAGCCAATGTCAGAAGATGTGGTATATATGCATTAGAAAGGGATATGGTAGAAAACTATTTTAGGCTGTTAATACTTTATCAGGATACCGGTATGTTCACTGATTGTTAGTGATGGTACCTGGCCTGGTACAAGGCAATGAGGAGAAGTGTGTGCGGAGGATGTAAGTCTGGGTGGGAGTTGGGGAGAGGGGCACACATTTCATCTCCTGAGGCAAGAAGTTGATACAACAGGCAAAGGCAGAAACTGGGGCAACCTGAGAGGGCCGAGTGCCTTGGGTCACGTGTGAGAATCAGAAGTTAGGAGGCAGAATAAGAGGGGGAAGGCAGAAAGGTGCTGGAAAGGGAAACTGCCTATTTGACAATTTTTGTCTTGTGTATGAAGCATGAGCTAGAGGACAAGCAGGCTACAAAATGAGAAGAGATCGACTCTGCAAAAACAAGCATACATTATAGCAATTCTCAGATGGGATGATCCTCCAGAGGATTTAGTTATGTCCTAGCTAATTAGGCGAGTAGATGATTCATTTTACTCCTGAGATTCCAGTTTTTCCTGAGGGGGGGGGGAGTCAAGGTCTGCAAAAACAGAGTCCCAGATTACTGTGAGTGTTGCTAAACACCAAACATCTACCCTCCGGGGCCTGAGCCCACCAAGGACAAAGCAAAGATAAATTATCCAGTTTGGGGGAGTAGCTACTCCCCTCACATTTCCCTTCCACCTAATTTCCCTTTCCTCTCTCCTAGCCTTTAGGCCTGGAGATACCCCATGCCGTGGTAATGCAGATCTTAGAGACAATTCTTTTTGTGACTGCCAAAA
>NW_006296221.1:3756792-3781244 GCF_000327345.1 Myotis davidii
ATGTGGGAGGAACACAAAAGACACGTGCCGTGCTCAGCCCGTTAGAGGAGCATCACTGTGTGACAGTGGGTGCGGGCAGACAGCTGCAGACCCGCTCTTGAGAAACACAGTTTCCCTCAGCACAGACCAGGGCTGACCAGGGCCCAGGAAAGGTGTGGTCATACCTAAAATAGGGTGCAACAATGAAAAGAAATTTGGCCCTGAAACATTTTATGTGTCCACCACACGCAGTGACTGGATGCCCAGAGCAGCTAATATATACCTGGATGGGCCATGCAGGTAGCATATATATAACCCCCCTGCCAGGTAGAAATATCTTTATAATTGAGGTTGGAACATCAAGCTAAAAGATGACTCTACCGTTAGTCCTTCCTGCACCAGCTAGCCAGTTTTTAAGTTTTTCTTCTTCTGTTTCACTTCTGTTTCACTTCTGTTCCTCTGCCAGGAAGAGGATGTGTCAAGTCAAATAACTGACACAAATATCTTACGTCCTCAACAGTTGCATTTCAAGTCATAAATTAACAAATTGATATATTGGTTTATATATCAGTGTCTTGCAAGTTAGTGCTATGAGTCTGTTCTATGAGAAATATATATACTCTGGGAATGCTCACAACACTTTAGTTCTGTGGACACCATCACTGGCCTGATAATATCTTCCATGGGCCTCGCCCGACTGGGCGGACTTTCTAGGTATTGTTCCTTTTGCACGCGCCCTTCATACTACATACTGCATTCTACATAGTACCTAGTACATACTATATATACTACAACAGCCACACAGCCTCATCAGCAAGGACAACCTCATTGTGAAGGATTAGCCCTCAAATCCAAGGATTAGTCTAAGAGAGACTTTTGTATGCTGGAATTTTGTGGTCACTTTATTCAGAGTGGCCAGCAGCCAAAACATCATACAGAATTTAAAAGCTGTTAGTGAGCCCTTATTCCAAAAGTGATGACAAAGAGTCTCAAATTAGTCAAATTACTTGTTTATGGTCACGTACTTTTGGCAAAAACAGAGCCTGGGATTCTTGGTTTAATCTAAGGTTTATTTTCCACTGCAATACAACAATCCCCAAAGGCCATCAAAGTTATCAACCTCAGCACAAAAAAACTGTTTCCACAACATCTTTTGCATTCACAGTTATTCTTAAGTGAATGACATTTGAAAATACAGCCAACCCCATTTATTTGTCATCCCTCCAACAATTGTGCAGACATTTTTATTATATTTCAAAAGTGAAATGCTCTGACTAGTTTATAACCAAATTATAAATTCTCTCATGGGTCCTAAGATTTCATATAAAATTTCAATATTGATCAAGTGGAATCTTAATCTCAATGAGCTATCGACTCAACATGAGTTTTTATTTTCACATGGCACAGAGTAAGTTACTGATAGAGTCACTGCTTCTTCTCTTGGAAAACTGGCATGTATCCTTTCATTGGGTAAAGAAAAGGATGCACTTTATTATGTGTACCGGTTAATAATGGCGGATTTTGTAATCAAAGAAAACACAATGATTTCAAGAGAAACATCAACAATGCTTTATTCAAAGTAATGTCCATTGCTAGCCACACATTTCCCCCATCTTTCAGGTAATTTGTGGGTACCGTCCCAATAGAACTTTTTTGTTTTGAGGCAAACCATTCAGAGACCCAATTTTCCACTTCTTCATACATTTTGAAGTGCTGCTCAGAAAGTGCGTGTGCCATCGATCAGAAAAAGTGGTAATCTGAAGGAGCAAGGTTTGGTGAATACGGCAGGTAGGTTAATACTTCCCAGGCAAGATCTTTTAATGTGTCTTTAACTGGTTTTGAAGTGTGTGATGGTGCATTACCATGAAGCAAAATTACTTTGCCGTGTCTTCTGGAACATTCTGGTCATTTCGCGATCGAAGTGTGGTTCAAATTGATTATTTGTTGTTGGTAGCGATCAGTATTAACAGTTTTACCTGGTTTTAGAAGCTCATAATACACCACACCTTCCTGGTCCCTTCAAACGCAGAGCATTCTTTCTGAAGCGATTTGGCCTTGCAGTCAATGTTGATGGTTGACCTGGATCAACCCATGATTTTGTGCATTTGATGCTTGTAATTGTTGGTCTTCAAACTTTTTCGGTTGACCTGGACATTATTTATCTTTCACATCAAAATCATCACTTTTAAAGCATTTAAACCAGCATTCACAAGTATCTAGAGATGGAGCATGTTCACCATAAGCTTCCCAAAGTATAGGATAACTTTTTCTTCAAAATAAAGTAGTGAATTAAAACTTCCTTTAAATACTCTGTTTTTGGCACAAAATTCAACATTTTTAAGCATAAAAATATCTTTGATGTTAACACCTTCAGCAAATTTGAGATATGAAGTTTTGAAGCTTGCTGTCAATACAAAATAGCATACATATCAAATCACATATATGTCAATGTACATGTAATGCCATTTATTGAAAAAAATCATCATTATTAACCGGTACACCTAGTATAGTATTTTCCTTTTGTCCTGGCTAGTAGGTGACTCAGCAGTGATCAGGCACAGGAATTATGCTAACCTAGTATTTTTGGTTTATTCACACCCTTCACTCTGGCCATGCTGGGCTCCTGCCACATTCAGACAGAGCTGCTCCCCCCCCACCACCACCCCCAAACACACACACACACACACACACACACACACACACACACACACTCACAATACACAATACAAAACAAAACAAAAAACATGTATGGATCATGAAGAGTAGAGGGCCTGGTAAGAGGGTCTGTTCCATGTGGGATGAGCTAAATAACTTAAATCCTAGCAAGATGAAAAGTCAGATAATTAGTATAAAGAGTATATCAGACTGGAGAGAGAAACTACAGGCAATAAAACAGGAGTGAAGCACACGCTGGTTAGAGAAAATGAAATCTAAAGAGAGGGGCAGCCAGGACAAGAACCTGCTGAATTCAGCACCAGCACTCTGCCATCTTCCTTGGGAGTGTATTGATTGGTTCCCCAGCCCAGCTTACATTTCCAAAGTCATCATCCCTTAGTTTTGCACTTTTGTTGCTAATCTGCCTAATTGTATATGTTAATTGTGTTTCCATAAGAAAAAAAAATGTTTGAGCTGTTCTAAATTAAATTACAGCTGGCAGGAGGAAGAAAGAAAGAGACAGAGCAGTTAGCCTCTTAATAGCCACTCACATTAAGGACCACTCACATTCTTATGTATGTTGGAGCTGTGAATCCAGGCTTCTACTAGCCTTGCCTGTTTATGCAGGAACTTCCAGGACTGTGCCGGTAACCAATCAAGGGGTAAATACTTCTTCCTTACAGACTGTGCTCCTATCACAGAACTGCCTCCACTCCACCTGATCCCGCCCCCTTATCTGTAACTAATGTAAAGTCTTTCAAAACAACCTTCCTTTCCCCATTTGATGTATAAAAATAAAAGCATGTCAATCTCAGGAGGGCAGACCTGTGGCCTTTTCTATCTAGTGCTGTTGTTCATGATTTCTATTTCATTCCCCAGGAGCTGGTCCTTTATGGCCCAATAGACCCTTTGTTTTCAAAGGCTTTCAACCATGGAAGTTGTTTCTTGTTTAATGGTTTTAAGCCCCCTCTACTCCTATATGAAAGCAAGTAGACAGAGTATAAAATTCTCACTTAAAAATATACGATGTTTATAAGAGCTAATGTGTAAGGCACAAACTATATGTGGCTGGGCTAACAAACACCTGACTTTAAAAGTATGACTCTGACCCTCACTCTAGGCAGTTATGTGCCTGGAGTATTGAGAAATAGCAGGAAGGCAAGTGTGGCTGGAGTAGAATGATGCAGAGGGAATCATTGGAGATGAGGCCCAAGGGTTTGAATAAGAAGGTGACCGTGTAGTACCCTGTCAATCAATTAAGGGTTTTCACTATTACTCTGTGTGATATGGAAAACCACTGAAGAGCTGTAAGCAGAGTATTTGTATGATTTAAGAAGATAAATGGCTGCTGAAAGATGGAGAAATAAGAAGTCAGTTAAGATCCTATCCCATTACTCCAAGAAAAGATGATGATAGCTTGAACCTAGGTGGTTGGAGATTAACTTATTGAGAAAGCACAAAAGAGAGAAAGATGAAAATGACTCCATGAAAATGACTCGACTCAAGTCACTAGAAGCTTGGAGTTGCCATTGAACGAGATGATGGGCCACGTGGGGAGCATATACAGATGAATGGGACATGGTAGCTCTGAAAACCCACCCTCTAGGAGAGGTGATACACAAGGAACAAGAGCCAATAAAAGAAAGTTCCATTCCTTAGACACTGACTATGTACCAGACACTGAACTCAGCATTCCGCAAATATGACACCAGGCAGTCCTCATGATAACTTCATGTGGTCGATACAATCAGCTCTAGTTTACAGATGAAGAAAATGGAAGCTCAGCAGAGTGACATGACTTGCCCAAGATCGAAGAGCTGAAAGACAGAGAATAGGTTTGAACCCATCACTGTCCAACCTCGAGCTTATGCCCTTAACTACAGTCCTTTAGTCTAACTCTGGTTCAACTTAATCTGAGGAAATAAGGGAGGCAGGCTATAGGAAGCCGGCCCATGAGTGTGGGAGCAGTTTACCTATGACAGCATGATTGCCTGATGGCTCTTAATCCATAAAACCAGAAGGATGGACTCTATGATTTCCCTGGTTCCTCTCAGCTCTAAAAGCCTATAATTTTAAAACATGGTGATGCTTCTTTTCACTGAAGTGAAAGTCATTTTTATTCCTTAAGACTGAATAGCATATAACGCAACTCTCTTATTTATACAAAGCTATTCCAAGCCCGGCTGAATGGAGCCTCAATCCTTGCAGCTTGCCCATTTTAAAATAGAAAGCGCGTGAAGAGTAAAGGAAGGACTGAACAGAGAAGGGTGAGTGAGGAAAAAGAAGAGGCACACCCAGGAAATAAAAATGAGGTTTGAAAAAACTGTCATTTTCCAGAAAACTGAAGAATTTTTACATCTGTTATACTGAGGCATCTTGATTGCTGACTAAAAAGTTTAGTGACAACTAAAAAGGTATCTTGCATGTGAACAGAAACTTTAATTTTCATCGTCTTTGTTGTTCCAGATCCCAGGTTGTAATATCACACCTTCGATTTATGACCATAGCAAAATCATATGAAAATAATTTCACCCAGAGAGGATCCTACACAGCCAGAAAAATATAAAGCAATATATTTATGTTTGCTTTGGATTTGGAATATGTCAGTGAGATTGAAGTAAAATTTGGCCTAGATTTAAAGAATCATAAAAACAAGTTAGGGTTTCATTAGGAAGTAACAAGCAGAATACTTTTCTTCATCATCATCACTACATTTATAATGGGTGTCCACAACATACATATGAATCTCTGCAGCAGTTGGCAGCTATGGGGATTTGCTGACATTGAAGGTGAATAAAGTTACAGTGAAATGATTCCAAAGTGTTTCATTACTGTTAACAGAAAAGGAAAATCTCTAGCCTGGTGTTTAAGCCGTGCCTTATGGAAAGGGAGTATCATAGTCCTCTCTCTCTCCCTCTCCCTCTCACTCTCTCCTTCTGTCTCTCCACCCTCTATCCATTTTGGATGCCTTTATATAATGTCATTTATATAACAACACCTTAAAATCTTATTTTAAGGTTTAAATAATGTGTAAAATTACCCTGGCCAGTGTTGCTCAGAGTGTCAGCCTGCTCATGGAAAAGTCTTGGGTTTGATTCCCAACCAAGGGCATGTGCCTGGGTTGCAGGTTTGCTCCCTGCCCCCTGTCAAGGCACATGTAGGAGGCAACCAGTTGATGTGTCCCTCTCACATATATGTTTCTCTCTCTCTCTCTCTCTCTCTCTCTCCCTCCCTCCCTCCCTCTCTCTCTTTCTCCCTCCCTTCTTCCACTCTCTCTGAAAAGCAATGGATAAAATATCCTTGGGTGAAGATAACAAAAAAATGTATAAAACTGTAGCTAAGATTATAATGAATGGATTCACAGTTTAAAAATATAAATAAAATTGATGACTTCACCCCATCTATTAAAATCATCATTATCTCAATATACTTTATACTTTCTGGGGATTGCTGGGGGAAATTACACTTAGTTATTATTTTCTTAAAACACATGCTAAATGGAAAAACCACAATAGAATGTTCAGGAGACATGATAGACACCCCACATAAGAAATTCAAATAACAAATAAATGAAACATCCAGTATTCCCTGAAATTAAAATAAATGCGAATACATACACTGAGTGGCCAGATTATTATGACCACCTGACATTTCTAGGCAAATTAGCTATAATTTCGTGTTGAAGTTGCTAGAGGGCCAGACCATTATAAATAGGGAAGCAAGTTGTTTACCACTACAGTAGAAGTGATTTTTTTTCTGAATATATGGGTAAACAATGAGATTTAACAGCCTTTGACGGTGGGATATATATATATATATCCTACAACCTGCTTCCCTATTTATAATGGTCTGGCCCTTTAGCAACTTCAGCGTAAAATTATAGCTAATTTGCCTACAAACATCAGGTGGTCATAATAATCTGGCCACTCAGTGTATATGCAATTGTATATGTCATATTAAATTAGGAAACTTTATGATGCCACAAAATAGGTAAAAATATTTCCTGAAAAGTATTAAGGAAAATAAGATTTCCAGACATCAATTTGAAAATATGTATCAAAATGTTTTTAAACATGAATAATTTTTGACTCAATAATTTTTCATCTAGAGCTATATCATAAGGAGATCAACAGAAACTGGGTCAAAAATATTTTCCAATGATTTATCATAATTTATAAAAGCTATCAATGTGAGCAAACAGACAGTAGGCTACACCTGCATTAAGTCTGAAAGTCATAAAGGATTGGCTCCATTTGCCAAAAAGAATGTAAGGTTTCTTGTTAGTGTACTGGTGAGAGAGGGCAGGGGACACCTGATTGAAGGAAGAACAGAGGGTGGATCAGTGTGGACAGAAAGTAGAGAACACACTTGTGGAAGGTAGATGCCCCCAGCAGGAAGATCACAGCCTGAGTTCCTCCCAGATGAAGAGAAAAACAATTAGACCCTGAAAAGGAATCGCCTGTCATAAGAAGGGAACTCCTGAAAATTTGAGTAAAGGCTTCACGCATAAAGAGACTTATTGCAATGAAAATATGCATGGTAGAAAGTTTATTTTCCCCTTTTTTATTGAATTTACTGGGGTGACACTGGTTAACAAAGTTATACAGGTTTGGGGTGAACAATTCTACAACACAGCATCTATATTCTGTATTGTGTGTTCACCACCCCACGTCAGGTCTCATCCATCACCATTTACCCTCTTCAACTTCCCCCCGCCCAGCAATCACCATATTGTGGCTCATGTCCATGAGTTTTTCCTCTTTCTTTTCCTTTTTGCTCAATCCCTTCACCCCACTCCAGTCCCTTTGCCTGAAAAATATGAACAACTATTATATTTATTAAACTAAAGTAACAGTCTTGAGTTCACATGGAAAGTACACATGGAGAAAATAAGTTGCTGAATCAAAAACCACTCTGGTGGTAGAGACCAGATCATCAGGTGTAGTTGGAACTCAAATTAGTTAAACAGAACAACTGGAAATCTGCACAAACCCCTCAGAAAGGCAAAAAGACTTAACCATAAGAAAAATAAATAGAAGACACAAAGAACAGATGCAGAGAAGCCAATACTCTAGATGTAAAAATTAGAATTTCAGTTAGAGGCCTTAGTAGAGATGAAGCAGAACTAATTATTAAATATATAACAGCACAAAGTTTTCCTGAGCTTAAGACAAACTAAAATTATTGTTGCAAATGGCT
This sequence comes from Myotis davidii, assembly GCF_000327345.1. Lineage (NCBI taxonomy): Eukaryota > Metazoa > Chordata > Mammalia > Chiroptera > Vespertilionidae > Myotis > Myotis davidii. The sequence continues at coordinate 3,764,626 of NW_006296221.1, forward strand.
AGTGGTATTCTGTGTTCATAAAAAGACAGGAATCATCTGTTATGTATCTCAAGAATAAATAGATATTCTCATAGGCTCCATGTAGATGCTTGATCCCCTACAAAGAAACACAATCAATCTACAAACTTTGCTTCCACACACTGACATCCCCAAGAAAATGGATCAAATCCTTAATTCAACAGAGAAGAACAGGATAAGGAGGGTGGGAGGAGGAGAATTGTAGACACACACTGATTGCTATTTATGTGCAAGGGCAATAGAAACACATTTCAGAAATGCTCTGAAAATATCACACCTGTACAAAACTCTTCCTGAAGCATTTTTCAAAAAGATTCCACCATTTCATGACTGCTCCACATCAGTGAGGACACTGACCTTATGTGTCTCTTAGAAACTAGGCCTTTTTCAATTCTCAGATCCAGACTGTCTATGTTCTATGCAAATGATGCCCCACAAATAAAAACATGGAAAGTATTAGATTGTGCTTTAATATTAGAAGATCAAAGCCCTTACACCAGTGATACTCAGCTTTATCTGCACTTTAGAATCTCTTGGGAAATCCCAGGACACACCTCAGACATTTAAATTAGAATCTGTTTCTGCATTGTTCACAATGGCCAAGATATGAAAACAACCTAAATGTCTGTCTAGGGGTGAATGGATACAGAAGATATGAGATGATAGATGATAGATAGATAGAAAGATAGATGATAGATAGATAGATAGATAGATAGATAGATAGATAGATAGATAAATGATAAATAGACACAATGGAGTATTACCCAGCTATGAGAAAGCAGGAAATCCTGCCATTTGCAACAACATTGATGAACCTTGAGGGTATTATGCTAAATGAAATAAGTCAGCTAGAGAAAAAAAATATTGTAAGATCTCACTTATATGTGAATCTTTTTAAAACGCCAAACACAGAAACAGAATAGAATGGTGGTTGTCAGGGGCTGCGGGTAGGGGAAATAGGGAGATGATGGTCAAAACGCACAAATTTCCATTTATAAGATGAATAAATTCTGGGAATTGAACATGCAACATGGTCAATATAGTTAACAGTACTGTATTATATACCTGAAAGTTGCTAAGAGAGTAGATCCAAAATAAAGAAAAAAAAATATAATTATGTGTAAACTAACCTTATTATAGTAATCATTTCCCAATATATACATGTATCTAAACATCACCTTGTGTACCTTAAAATTACACCATGTTATATGTCAATTATCTCTCAATAAAGCTGGAAGAAATTATAATCACTGGGGGTAGAGCCCAGTGTTTCTAAAATCTCACCAGTTTATTCCAATATATATAGTCAAGATCAGAAGCTCCCAATCTTTGCTCTATCTAGGGTGAAACACTGAGTACTAAAAAGGAGCAATGTAGGGGTTATGTTTTCTTTCCCAGTCAGAGTGTGCAAACTTCTATTTCAATGTTTTTAATTTCCCAGAGGTATTGCTTTTCCAGCTAAGATCCTTTTAAAATACTTGCATGTCATCCTAAAGGGACAATTTAGGCCTTGCTGGCAGGTCACCCTTCAGGATTCCAAAGCAATGGCTTGGGAAAGTTGTCCCTCATTCACCACCTTTGTACTATATTCCTTGCTTTGAACAGATGAACCGGAACTGCATTTGCACAACATAATTTTAAACTGGATTAATTTCAGGGTCAACAAATGAAAAGTAGACACACACAAAAGGACTTCAGCCAGTAGAGGAAATAACTTGGTCCCCAGACTACATGATCAAGTAATATTTTTAAAGACTGCTCAAGTATCTTATATTTTTACTCATATAATAATGAAAGCAAAGATAACTGTCTGGGGCTGTACTCTAATCAGGGTCAAAGTAGCTCCTAATGTTATATTATGCAGCCTAAGGAAGCACATTAAGTCCTCAGGTCACTGTGATAGAATGTACAACCGTGACTGTGAGGAATATTACATATGTTAATGACATTCTACCACACCTGTTTCAGAAGTGTGTGAAAGAGAGGCCATATTGCTGCGACAACCAAGGTCATGTCTTCAGGATAGATCAGAGGATTAAGACCAAAATGTTATGTTCATAATGTGATATCACAATCTAACCCCCAAAACTATTCCACAAAAGATAGTTATGTCTTCTACTTCACTGAAAGAGGTTTCCATGCCACTTTGTGATTGATTGGAGATATGATTTTAAACAATTATGTGCTTACTTATCCTATATAATAAAAAGCTAATATGCAAATAGACTGAACAAATGGTCGCTATGACATGCACTGACCACCAGGGGGTGTGTGTGCAGAACATGGTAGGTGTTGGTCGCAGTGGGATGGTGGAGCAGGTGAGCAGATGTGCCAGACCAAGGCGAGGTGCCAGTCGCTTCCATCGGGGCGAGCCTCAGGTGGTTACTAAAAATTTTTTGCTCCCGCACACCATGGTCCCACCCAGCACTTGCATCTGCTGCTGGCACCGGCTCCACTTGCACCCACTGTCAGTGCCCAGCACTGGCCCCAATTACTCAGGGCCATCAGCAGCTGTGAGAGGTAGCTTCCGGCCCCAATCGCCCCACAGGGCTTCTCCACCTCTCCCTGCTCCTGAGGGGAGATCAGGGCCAGCAGCCGCCTCTCACACCCACTGCTGGCGATGGCCCTGCTTGCACCCACTTCCAGTGCCGAGCCACCACTCCAACCCACTGCCAGTGCTGGCCCAGCTTGCATCCGCTGCTGGTACCTGATGCTGGCCCCTATGCTTGGTGCTATCAGCGGGTGCTGGCAGCAGCTGCTGGCCCTGATCATCCCTGAGGGCTTCTCCACTTCCCCTGCTCCTGAGGGGTAAGCGGGACAGCAGCTGCTGCTCACACCCACTGCTGGCACCAACCACAAGTGCTCTGCACCTTCAGGGGGTGTGAGTGGGGACAGTGCTGTCAGCATGTGAGAGTAGTGGTGGGATCAGGGCTACCAGCAGACAGGGGACCAGTGGCCACAGCTGGAGGTGCTGAGTTGGGGTGCAGAGGATGGGCTAAGATCCACACTTGTGTCTAATGCAGCTTTGCAACCCACAGTTCCTTTTAAGGTGCACAAATTCGTGCACTGGGCCCCTAGTAATTCCACAAATTCTCTATTTTATAATTCATGTTTTTGTCATCAATGAGAATCACAGAGGTCTAATTCTAATAAAATATAATTATCTCAACAGAGTTTGATGAGATAAAACCAACAACATACATCACCCTGAGCTCAGCATTCACATTAATTTTCAAGACCAGGAGAGAAAAGAACCAAAGAAAAGATAATAACTTGCTATCCTATCTAATAAAAGAGTAATATCCAAATTAACCATCACACCCTCATTCCCTCACTCTGTCAGTCCATCACAAAGATGGCAGCAGCCACGGAGCTTGAGTGAGCAGGAGGCTTAGGTTGCCCCCGGCGATGGAGGAAACCAAGCTTCCCATCTGCCCTGGCCAGCCCTGAGCTCTGCTCAAGGCTACAAAGTTTCAATTATAGAAGCTAAATAAACTCAAGATACCAGCTTCCAGCCTGTGGGCATGGCCAGCCTGAAAAAGGCCCTCAGCCCCTCACCCAGGCTGGCCAGGCACCCCAGTAAGGCCCCTCACCCCAGCCTGAAAACGACCCTCAGCCCTTCACCCACGCTGACCAGGCACCCCAGCGGAACCCCCACCCTGATCCAGGACACCCTTCAGGGCAAACCAGCTGGCCCCCACCCATGCACCAGGCCTCTATCCTATATAACAAAAGGGTAATATGTAAATTGACCCTAACAGCAGAACAACTGGGAATGACTGGTCACTATGACACACACTGACCACCAGGGGGCAGATGCTCAATGCAGGAGATGCCCCCTGATGGTCATCTAAGCCAGCAAGTAGACATCCCCCGAGGGGTCCCAGACTGCGAGAGGGCACAGGCAGGGCTGAGGGACCACCCCCTCCGAGTGCACAAATTTTTTGCACCTGGCCTTTAGTATGCTATAACCATTGTCACAAAAGCAAAGCCACTAGATCCTAAGTATTCCAAATCTAAAAATAAATGATGATTATATGACATAATAGAGGAGCTATTTATCACTATAATGACAACCATATTACAATATATAAATGTACCAAATCAGCATGTTATATACCTTAAATTTATAAAATGTTTTATGCCAATTCCCCCCCAAAAAATAAATAAATAAAAATAAAAATGCTAAAAAGCAAGGTCAGAGCTTAAATAAGGAGATAAAAGTAGGGTTTGGCTATGAAGTGGTATTCTATGCTCTGTTCTTCCTGCTGGGCATGAGGTTAAGTATTACAAGTAGGTTGGCAGTGTTTTGAGACCTCCTAACTTCAGACAGCTCTAATGTGGAATTGGTAAGAATTACATCAAAGCCTTGGCTAAAACTCCCTGAGATCCACAGAATTTAGGTCTAGAAGTTGATCGTGTGCAGACAGCAGCTGTGCCGTATATCTCTGTAGCCTCGCCTCAGAAGCAAGATCACGGTGGGTACTCAATGAATATTAGGTAGTTGCCTATGCTTGTGAGTGACCCTCCCACATGGCACAGGCATTCTCTCCACAGTGTCTCTGACAGATGGGCATCCGGCATCTGCTTCCACGCCATCTATTGACAGGTCCCTAATGATCTCCTGAGGACATTCATTTCCTGTCTCAGGCCCACTGATTGTTAGAAAGCTGTCTTCTGTTGAACTGAAACTTGCTTTCATGTAATGAGCCCCCACTGGCCCGAGTTCTGCCCTCTCCAACAACACAAAATGAGTCTTTTTAGCCTCCCACCTGACAGTTCTTTAACAATTTTAACCAAAAAACAATGAATAGGGCTGTCCCTATTTAAGCTCATCCCAGGCATTCTTTTCTGAGTACAAATTAAATTGTTAATATTATCGTTAATACTCAGTGGTTCCATGAATGAGAGATCTTATTCCAGATACAAACTGAGAGTTATGTGTTGCATCTCATAATTGGGATATTTGCCACAGTGCAAGCAAGGCAGGTTTTAAGTGGCTATACATACATGTTTTCCTCCATGGGGCACATTCCACAATGGCTACCAGGCTTCTAGTCTTGACTCCTTCCAAGTTTCATTTCTAGGCCAGGAATTTGATCATGTCACTTCCTTATCTAATATTCTTCAATGATTCCCATGATTTCCTTTCAATCAACAACAAAAAATTTAGTAAGTTCATATTATGGGCAAGAGCATTCTATGTTCCAAAATGAGCATGGAGGCATGGTCCCTTCTTTTGTCAAGCATACAGTCAGTCTATGCAGATGTGTCAAGGAATGAGTAAACAGCTATGGTCAAAAATATAGGTTAAACATCTCAGGGTTAAGAACTAAAAATACAGGTAAACAACTAAAGTTAAAAATACAGGTTTCCCAGCCAGCACAGCTCAGTGGTTGAGTGTCAACCTACAAACCAGGAGGTCATGTTTTGATTCCTGGTTCAGGCACATGCCTGGGTTGTGGGCTCAATCCCCAGTGTAGGACATGTGAGAGGCAGCCGATCGATGATTCTCTCATCATTGATGTTTCTATCTCTCTCTCCCTCTTCCTTCCTCTCTAAAATAAATAAAAATATATACTTTTTTAAAATACAGGTTAAGAAAAAACAGGTAAACACTGATCAGAAATGGAGGCCATATATTAGATCCTCAGCGAAAGCGTCTATGAGGAGGTGAAACTTAAGCTAAGACCTATTTGCTGAAAATGAACCAACCATCACAAAGTAGCAGCAAGCATGTTTTTGCTCTCTCCTAACGAGCTTTATGTCATCTGCAAACTGGAAACCCATTCCTTCAACTCTTCACCCACAACCATTGATTAAAATGTTGCATGTGACAGGGTCAAGAAAAAAAGAAACTTTAGGCACCTAGAGAGTTCCCTGGTAAACTATCTTGTACAACATCTAATTACAAGGGCTTTGCAAAGCAAACATTATGCTTTCAAGATTTCCAAAGCAGGGCCGATTTATCCCTTATTAAACTCCTGTAAACAATAAAGGGTACACTGCACTTCCTGTCTCTGGGTTGTTTTCATCTCCAGGCAAAGCCACCTGGTGAGGACCAAAGGAACTTTAGATGAACGCACTTCTATGTATTGATACTTCTAGCACCAGCTACAGTGGGAGGCTCACAGCTTGGTTCCTCAGCTCAATACAAGTCAAGCTTCCTTTCCCAGAGCAAGGGCACAATTTGCCCTTCCTTAGTAGCATGCTGTTGAGTTAGTACATGAAGCCCAGCAGAAATCTACACTGTATGTGTGTGTATACACAGGGGCTTGAGAACAATATTCTGGAAAGGGGTAAATGGATAGGTAATATACTCTTCCATCTCCACTTGACCTTGCCACTGGTCCTCTGTGATCTGGAGAAAACAAATGCCTTGTACATCTATCTTGTGTTCTCCATTGATAACATGTCCCTAAAGAAGGTACGGTTTTTCCCAGTTGCATGTAAATACTGAGCACACCTATTTTATTTAGATTACAGTTGCTAACCTCTTAAAACCCACTAATTCACCCACCTCTCTAACATGGCCTGCATCAAGGACTGCAGCTTAGTATTACACAGGTTTACCTTGCACATGGAGGACATACTTGACATAAGGTCACTGTAAATTTCTTTAGTCATTGTGACCAATTTCCAAAAATTATGAAGTGTTTTGAGGAATAGGCGCTTCATTCTAAATGGTACAAAGGCAACATGGGGCTAGCTGTAGGGCAGCTTCAGGAACTCTCATGTATGAAATGCCTTTCAACCATATGAGCTCCTCAAGGTTATTCAATGCAGCACTGTTTGTAAAAGTGAAAAAAAAATGGCCATCATTCGGACCCCTAATGCCCACAGTAGGAGAATCCTATATAATAAAGAGGAAATATGCAAATTAATCATCACTCCAACACACAAGATGGCCACCCCCATATGGACACAAGATGGCCATCAGGGGAGGACAGTTACGGGCAACCAGGCTGGCAGGGGAGAGCAGTTAAGGGCAATCGGGCTGGCAGACAAGCAATTAGGCATTAATCAGGCTGGAAGGGGAGTGGTTAGGGGATGATCAGGCTGGCAGGCAGGCGAGCAGTTGGGAGCCAGCAGTCCTGGATTGTAAGAGCGATGTCCAACATCTCTCAAGGGGTCCCAGATTGGAGAAGGTGCAGGCTGGGCCAAGGGACACCCCCTCCCCCATGCACAAATTTCGTGCACAGGGCCTCTAGTGGGTAAATAAAGAGAGTCTGTTTATATATCAAAATTCCATAGATCCATTAAAAAGAGTGACTTAAAACTAAAAGTATGTTGAAAACAGATATATATATAGTGCAACATCATATAAATAGTAAAATACACAATAAATATACAAATTGGTGTTGGGCACATACATTTGTAACACGATATATATCTGTGGTAGGTAGATACTCACCAACTTCAGGGTCATGGCTATCCCAGGTGAGGGAAGGACATTTGGGAAGGGTACAATGTGGTTTCACCTGGATCAATAGTATTTTTTTCTTTTGTAAATGTAAAATATATGTGGCAAAATATTACCATTTATTAAATCTGGATCACAATTATATGGATCCCTTTATTTCCTAAGTGTTGTGATAACTTTTCTTAAGTAAAAGAAAAAGGAAGTTAAACTTCATTTCCCCAAAGGAGCCAGTACGTTTCTTCCTTTCTGATAATGAGATCCCCATTATCCAGTGCCTTTCCGAATCATTTTTGGAGCAACGGAGTTTTCATTTCAAATGAACATTTTTTTATAGCTTCCTAATATATACAACCAGTAAACGTTGAGGTGCCCTGGAGGCCTGTTTTCTCACCTTCTCTCTATGCAACCTAACAGTCTCCCCAAAGATATTTCCATGGAACCCAATGCTCCACAGAGCACAATTAGAAAACTACTAATTTAACTAATGGTGATTCCCTTTTGACCTGGAAGCCATAAAGCTATGAGCCAGTTTTCAAGGTTTATGCCAACATCTATGGTCAAGTCATTTGCATTCTCCTTTTCCCTCCTGTTTGTGGCTTACTACCTGTTATTTCTTTTTATCAAAGGCATGGATATACTAAAATGGCCCATCTTCGATAATTGGCAAAAATTAATACCTCTCAACAAGTTTAAACTGAAAATTCTTAACTGTTCTCCTTACCATTTTTCTGAATAACAGATTTCACAGTGCTTGTGTTCTCCCCAAAAGAGATTTTTTAAAACAGAAATATAAAAGAAAGATATTTTTAAATAAACACATCTTCCTTAAATAAAAGCAAAGAAATCAATGACTTAGAGTCAGTGCAATTACATATAAAAAGAGAATCCAGCATTAGGAATGTCAAAAGTTAAAAAATAACTTCCACTTATTGTGGGGTTCATTTCACAATATGTACAAATATCAAATCATTATGTTGTACACCTAAAACTAATATAATATGTCAATTAAACCTCAATAAAGACATTTTTAATATATTTTATTGATTTTTCACAGAGAGTAAGGGAGATGGGGAGGGATAGAGAGTTAGAAACATCAATGAGAGAGAAACATCAATCAGCTGCCTCCTAACACACTGTCCCTACTGGGGATGTGCCCGCAACCAAGGTACATGCCTTTGATCGGAATCGAACCCGGGACCCGTCAGTCCGCAGGCCAACGCTCTATCCACTGAGCCAAACCGTTCAGGGCTCAATAAAAACTTTTTAAAATGAAGTATAAAAGCCCTGGCTGGTTGGTTGGGCATTGTCCTATGCACGGAAATGCTGACTTGATTCCCAGTCAGAAAACATGCCAGGATTGTGGGCTTGATCCCCAGTAGGGGACGTGCAGGAGGCAGCTGATTGATGTTTCACATTCACATCAATGTTACTCTCTCTCCCTTCCTCTGTCTCCAAAAATCAATTAAAACATATTAAAATAAATAAATAAGTAAAAAAAAATAAGAAACATCATATAAAATTCAACTACTGACAAACACAAATATTCAGTATGACATTTCTGTGACTAATAACATATAGGTACAGAAAACCAATAAAAATATTTTAATGTTAATTTTGTAAATGTTCTTAAGTTTTAACATTTTATATTAACATAAATATATTCATTGTGCCAGGTGATTTGATTCTATATTTATAAAAATGTCATATTTGTTTAAAAAGCCTATTAAAGATTGCAATTGGCCATTCTAATCTATGTTTGCAGTAGTCAAAAAGGTATATCTCTACATGAGAAAAATCACTTTGAGGCAAAATTACAGACAATAGCAGTAATAGGCAACTTACTTTATTGACTGAAGGATAGCCACCTAGTGAGTGAAGTCTTAGATACATCACTGTGTTAGAGTAGAACATTAATTGTTTCTTTCTGGCTGTACACCCACGCTCCTTATCCTCACCTAGCACCCCCACCAAAGACATCACCAAGAAAGACCTCTACATTGAACAGAATACCCTAGCCAATCTTGCCTTCATACCAGGGTCAAGTGTTGCCGGGCTTGGACAGTAAAAGGAACTCTTTACCACCTATTTTTCCCCTTGGCCTTGCTCTCCCTTTGAAGGAAACAATCAGCCTCCTTCTACCACCACCATTGCACTCACTCCCCTGGGTATATTAACTGGCATGTGAAAGACATCATGGAAGAGAAGACTATTGGGTTGAAAGGAAAGGATTTAGGGCAAAGTAGGGATTTAAGGAAAGGCAGAATGAGACCAGACAAAGAAGGACTGATGAATGTTATGTCCTATGGTGATCAATTAAACCACTGAAGTCAGTCTGCTTGCCCGAAAACATACCTACTAACTGAGGTCACAAAGGGACAATAGTGCTGATAAATTTTTGAAGGGGCATTATTTTTAACACAGGTCAGTTGTTAAGCCATATCTTAAAGCAGCCTAGGACATAACTGGGGGAGGGGGAGAAGGAGTAAAACTGTGGTAAATGAAAAGAAGAATCACAAAAGTGCTAAATAAAGTACAAAAACTTTCATCAAGAAGGTTACATAGCTCAAAAAGCCCAGTGAACCTAAGTTTAAAACAAGACTGGGTAAAGGTAAAGATTGATGAAACCTCTAGACAGATTGATTATTAATGTCAGTTGAGATGACCATCTCTAGAAATCCATAGGAACAGAACCAACAGCCTTATGAGCTAGAAGACGTAGTTACTCATCCAAACAAAATCAGATTGGATGACCAGCATTATGACCTTGAGATCAAGAATATGCAAGGAGGCCGAAACCGGTTTGGCTCAGTGGATAGAGCGTCGGCCTGCGGACTGAAAGGTCCCAGGTTCGATTCCGGTCAAGGGCATGTACCTGGGTTGCGGGCACATCCCCAGTGGGGAGTGTGCAGGAGGCAGCTGGTCGATGTTTCTCTCTCATCGATGTTTCTGACTCTCTATCTCTCTCCTTTCCTCTCTGTAAAAACTCAATAAAATATATTTAAAAAAAAATAAAAAGAATATGCAAGGAGGATCTTGTGTAAACTCAGACTATTGTCTAAGAATATTTAAAGATTAATTCTAGCCCGGCCAGCATGGCTCAATGGTTGAGCATTGATATATGAACCATGAGGCCATAGTTCAGTTCCTGGCCAGAGCACATGCCTGGGTTGTGGGCTCAATCCCCAGTGGGGAGCATGCAGGAGGCAGCTGATCAATGATTCTCTCTCATCATTGATGTTTCGATCTCTCTCTCCCACTTCCTCTCTGAAACCAGTAAAAAATATATATTATTTAGAAAAGATTAATTCTAGAATTTCCAACAGGCAATAGGTTAACACATCAGCTCTGAGAATGGACATAGTACCAGTGTGAAGTGAACCTTTCCAGAAAATGCCCAGTTTATCTGCAGGGCAGAATTTCGGGTTCAACAATATTCAATAAACTCTTTATTAGACAGATAGTCAGGAAGTGAAGTGCTCCAGCTAATCAAATATTTTTTGTTAATTGTTACCACATGCAGAAGGATTACAAATTTTGGAAGAATGAGAATAAATTAAAATACACTTTATACTGAAACTAAACTGATTATAATGTAATCTTCCTCTAATTATTCAGAATGCATTTCAGGGTCATCAAGAGAAGCATAAATTATCAGTGCTTGATGACTATGCAGGAAGTCACAATTTTTCTAAAATCCTGGTTAATAGATGCCGGGTAACAAAGAATTCACTGAAATACTCATCATTTGGGGGATTTATGTCCTAGGCATTTTGCTAGGATATGAAGTATATCATTAATCCTTACCCAAAAAAACCAAAATGTTACAGATGGTGAACTGATATTCATAGAGTTAGAATAAGTTGTCTGAGATTACACAACATGAAAGGGTGTTAGAGCCAGCTTTGGAATGCAGAACTGTCCTAAAAAGAATACTCTCCTTCACTATCTCAAACCAGCAAGTCCTTGTTGTGTAAAAGTATCCATAACATCTGCTGGCTCTCTGAACAAAACTTATGCCCACTCAATGCATCACATTGTTTGCTTTTCCAGGAATGCTGACGGATTTTTCTGAGCCATTCTTCAGATTGTACCATATATTCATTAGCAATGTATTCAAAGCAAACTTTGGCCATATACTATTTTTGAATTTTTATTTAAATGAAAGGCTAACAGCTCATTCAAAGGATGAACAACATAGCCTGAACATCTTGGGAAGAAAAAGGTTTTAAGAGACTAAGCCAAGAGAGCCTTAGCCACATAACCAAATGATCTACCCAAAAATGTATATACTTATCATACACTCATTTACTCATATTTAATGTGATGATCAAATTTTTGTGCCTTTCCACTTAATTTAAACTATAAAACATATTTGATTTGACTATTACTTGGAAAAAATCCCTGTTCATTTAAAATTATTGAAGACTTTAGGCTGGTTTTAAATCCATTAAAGAAATGAATTCCACTTAATTCGGAGAGAAAAACGTTATTTCATCAACTGAGGTGAGACATTCCCTCTCCCATTATCTACTTGTTAGTCTGAACACCTCAATGGTTTTGTGTATGTGTGTGTGTGTGTGTGTGTGTGTGTGTGTGTGAATGTATGCATGTTCACAGACACACATACTTGTGTAGATTTTTTCTTTATTGAGAAACTTAAGACTTTGCTACATCAAATAAAACCAATTTCTGAGAAAAGGTGCACATTAAAACCCAAAATAGAAAAAGAAAAGTTAACACTTTCTGGGACACAGCAGAACCAGATAATGTATATATTTCTAAATTTATCTTTATTGTTGAAAGTGTGCCAGATTTCCTCCTTTTCTCCCATTCACCCCTTCCCTCCTACTCCTGCCACCTCCCCAGGCCTTTCTTTTAACTGAAAAACTCTAGGTGCTTCATACATGCTCATGATGTCTAGAGAGAAGCTGCCCAGAGGTGGGCACTGTTGCTGCTGCTGTCCCTTAGACAAGGAAAACCCCAACTCCTTAATGTTTCCATCTGAAACATCTATGGCTTCCTGTTCACCTTCACTCCCTAGTACTAATTAAAATTCTTCAAGGTTTAAATGCCTTTTCTTCCTCCACCTATAATGGTTTCACTTATCTCTAAAGCAGCCAGTGATTCCTATAATGGGATTTCACAAACACAAGGGGAAAATGGTTGAACTTTAGAATGGCACAAAATAATCTCAGGCCACGATACTGGTTCATTAGCTCATCTCATTCACACACAGGACACTGCTGCTGCTGAGGTGACCCTATTCAAAGAGACGGGTCTCCTTCCCCCTCCTCTGCTTGTAGCACTTCCAGATAAGCCTTAAGAATTACTTTCTATTGCAAAATAAACTATTTTCATCTCTAGTACAAGGCTAATATTTTTATTGTTTTAAAGAAAATGCTACCTAAACAGTAACTTGGGGTAAAAGGAGTCCTGATTGGAGTAAGCTCAGGGCTCCAAATTCGGAATAGAAAAACAGACTGCCCATGTATGAAGTCTCTACACAGAATTATGGTAAGTAGATAATTATGAAAGTGCTACAACTTGATCCTTCCTTCTAATTCAGGATCTCGCCCAGAGACAAAAGTTTCACGCTCAAGTTAAATTTAAAGAAAGTTAAAATTACCATACTGCCTAACTGAATTAAATTATGCTATTATGGCAAAGCTTGAAAATCATACTTAACTGTCTTAAAACTTGATAGATTGGGTGCTGCTTGCTTTGCTCATGTTCTGAAAGGAGAGTTCACTGCTCAAATGTTTGGGACTGAATTGTCCATTCAATTTCCTCTCTGAGATTTTATGCTCTCTACAGTAACTTTGTTAAACTTGAATGTGAGATGGCCCTTCTGACTCTGAACTCTAAGGAATAATTTTCTCAGGGGACAAAAGTGGACTCATTTTCAATATAAGTGAATAGCAGAGGTAAAATCTAGATTGGGAGTCAAAAAAAATGTCACCTGTACCTGAATCAATATCAAGAGAAATAGTTCATTGAAGATCAACGTTTAATTTTGTGTCCAGATAAGAAAGTGTTCACATTTAAAATGGAGGAGCTAGATGAGAAGAATGAAGAAAGTAAAAATAAGACTGTTAATTATAATCTCATACTTAATTTTATAGTCTAAGAAATTATGAAGAGTTCAAATAAAATGCGATTTTTTAAAAAATATTTTATTGATTTCAGAGAGGAAGGGAGAGGGAGAGAGAGTGGTGGAAACATAAATGATGAGAGAGAATCATTGATTGGTTGCCTCATGCATGTCCCATACTGGGGACAGAGCCCACAACCCAGGCATGTACCCTGACTGGGAATGGAACCATGACCTCCTAGTTCATAAGTTGATGCTCAACCACTGAGCCACACCATCTGGGCAAAAGTATGATTCTTGATATGCCTAGAAAAGATACTTAGAGGACCACATAATTCTTAAACTGTGAAAATGTCCCTAAGATAGCTAGTTCAACCATTTTATTTTTCAAATAAATAAACTGAGGCACAGAGAAGTGAACTGCTTTTATATAAAGTTTAAAAACTTTAGCATATACTTTATTGTCACAACAAACCCAATTTTAACATCAAAAAGCTAGAAGTAGCACCCATGCATAATCTCAGTGTGTGGAAATTGTTCTCGTAATTGTAAAAGCAATCTACCATTTATTTAAAAAAAAATTTTTTTTTAAAAAGGAAAATGGTGGTATAAACCTAATATTTCAATGAAATTCCCAGGAATAATCCTGTTTTCCTGCTAATCTACACTAAATCTCCTAGTCACTCCTTAAACATTAACTGAACAATTACTAAATGCTAAGTATATAGCTCAAAACTCCAAAATTTTATCCTAGTCAGAATTTTGTCTTTAAAAAATCCTATATAATAAAAGAGAAACATGCAAATTAACCATCCCTCTGCTACGCTCAAGCCACGCCCACAAGTCATGCCCACAAGTCAATCATGAGCAAGTATGCAAATTAACCCAACTTTATCCTAGTCAGAATTTTGTCTTTAAAAATTCCTATATAATAAAAGAGAAACATGCAAATTAACCATCCCTCTGCTACGCTCAAGCCACGCCCACAAGTCATGCCCACAAGTCAATCCAATCCAAGTATGCAAATTAACCCACCTAAGATGGTGGCGGCCACAGAGCTGGAGGGAGCAGGAGGCTTGGGTTGCCCTCGGTGAGGGAGGAAGCCAAGCTTCCCACCTACCCTAGCTGGCCCTCGGCTCGGCTCAAGGCTACAAAGTTTCAATTATAGAAGCTAAATAAATCCCAGATACCTGCTTCCAGCCCACCCTGGGCTCTCCTCCCTCCCACAGGGGGAGCTCTGCTCAGCCACAAGCCAGGCTGATGGCTGCCAGCACAAGGTCGGTGGCGGGAGCCTCTCTCACTCCTCAGAAGCACTAAGGATGCTGGGGATCAGGCCTAAGCCAGCAGGTGGACATCCCCTGAGGGGTCCCAGACTGCGAGAGGGCACAGGCTGGGCTGAGGGCCGACCCCCCGCCACCCGGGGTGCATAAAGATTTGTGTACCAGGCCTCTAGTAGTGAATAAAACCTTGATACACATTGTTCCTACCTATGAGTGCCTATACCATTTAATGGTTTCCATTTCCTTCTAGACTGATTTTTCCCTTCCTTTCAAGGATTATAATGGGTATTATCAACAATAATCAAAATACTTCTCAAGTTCTAGATATTCAATTGTCTTATTCAATAAGTACTTAATAGTGACAGGGCTATAGTTGTGCAAGAGGCCCATGAATCAGTTTTGACACCAGTTAATGTTTTTATTCAAAATGTTGCTGATTTTCTTCTACACAATGTCACGATCTTTATTGGAAAAATAATATAGGGCATAATTAACCAGTAATTTACCCAATAATGAGTCTAGAAACACTGACAGAAACAATATTTATGTCTCTATAGAGTGACTGATCAGCATAAATAAAGTTGAAGCAATAAAAAGATAAGATAAGAAGACCACAGAGAGAAAAGCTATAGAACTGGTGAGATTCACACTGTTTAGGGTTTGATTATCAACACTAAAAACCCAGAAACATATTTTAGTGTACCCAAAATTAATCCTCACTGATGAATTTGCAAGATGATGATTTATAAAACATAATGTCAATATAATAATTTACAAAAGGGAATATCCATTTCCAAGCTTTGGAAAACTCAAGTTAAGTTTCCTGAGTAGAGAGACTAACACCTTCCCATCCATATCTCCCTATTCTTTCTATGATCCCACATTTGTCCAATGGAATCCTTCTTAAAACAGTTATCCAGGAAACCTCTGCTAATCACACTAAGATAAATTCTATTAGTCTTGTTCAAAGCAGTGCTTTCTTTTATTCTCAAGATAACTAAGGGGCCAGGAAGTGAGCAAGTTATTTTGGAAATGAGGAATTAATAGCTAATGTAGGCATATGTTTGAGGACCACTTCACCTAGGCCTTGGGAAAACCTGATAAGTGCACCTTCTCTCAATTCCAACAGCCCCCACATCACCTGAATATTCTAGCTCTCTCCTGGAACAGGTTTAAAAACATCATTATCTATTCAAAGTCCTCTTTTCATTTTCTTTGAATATATACACAGAAGTGGAATTGTTGGATCCATACTAGTCTTATTTTTAATTTTTTGGAGGAACCTTGATACTTTTTTCCATAGTAGCTGGACCAGTTTACATTCCTACCAACAGTGCACAAAGGTCCACTTTCTCCAGATCTTTGACAACACTTATCTTTTGTATTCTTGATGATAACAAAGACATACAAGCACTCCTATGTTTTATGTAGTATCATTCATAATAACCGATATATGGAAACAATCTAAGTGACTATCAACAAATGAATGAATGAAGAAGTTGTGAGATGTGTGTGTGTGTATATATATATATAAATACATATGCACATACATGTTTGTAAATGCACAGAAAAAATGTCTAGAAGGATCTACACCAGTGATGGCGAACCTATGACATGCGTGGCAGAGGTGACACGCAAACTCATTTTTTTGGTTGATTTTTGTTAAATGGCATTTAAATATATAAAATAAATATCAAAAATCTAAGTCTTTGTTTTACTATGGTTGCAAATATCCAAAAATTTCTATATGTGACACGGCACCAGAGTTAAGTTAGGGTTTTTCAAAATGCTGACACGCCGAGCTCAA